>NC_135479.1:44322547-44622547 GCF_052094955.1 Ictidomys tridecemlineatus | reverse complement strand
GTTTTTATTTCCCTCATCTTGAAGGAACAGAATCTATTAAGAGCAGAAGTCATTTGGATACATGGGCTTCTTGTCATTTCAAATTCCCTTCCAAATATTTTCAAATATCTCCAGGGTATGCTTCATATAAACCCCCAAACACTGGTTACCAGCTACCTGACCCGGTCTCCTGTTGCCACCGTCACTCTGTCCCTGTCTTCCCTGGTATTTAACTCTCATGCTAAATCATTGACTCCCTTCATCATTCTGAATACCACCTGCAGGGAACTAGAATCTTTTCTTTTATTCAGTGCTGGGGACTGAACCCAGGGTCTTGTGCATGCTAAGCCATCTCTACCACTAGCCACGACCCCCAGCGCCCCCTTTTGTTTTATTTTGAGATTGAATTGCTAAGACTGCCCTTGAACTTGTGATCCTCCTGCCTCAGCTTCCCGAGTAGCTGAAATCACAGGTGTGTGCCACTGCACCTGGCTTCATGAATAGAATCTTAAAGCCCAGAGGGAATATATTTTTTCCTGACTTTTTTTTTTTTTTTAGACTTTTACTCTTTAGCTGGAAAAATACCAAAATAAGCCTTCATCCTACCAGCATCTTAGAGAGCAGTAATGAAATGGCTTGTCTTCCTTTCATTTATGGTCCTTTCTCCAGGATTGGCTCCTTTGTTCATGGAGATAGACAAGGAATATTTCCGAGGCATAGGTACCAATTTATATGAGGACTCATTTTCTCTGTGAGGACTGGGGCTTTGTCACTGGATAAGATTGTATGTTTAAGTCTTCCTTTAGTAAAGCGTTTCTAGAAAGTTCATCCCACAGGTGACATTAGGAAAGCAGGTTCCACAGTTTCCCACACCCCACCCCAGATTAAACCCAGGTACCTCTACACTGAGTTATATCTTCAGTACAACCCCTTTTATTTTCTTTTTGAGACCAGGTCTCAATAAGTTGCCCTGACTGGCCTCAAACTTATAATCCTCCTGTCTCAGCCTCCCAAATCACTGGGATTGCAGGCATGTGCCACCATGCCTAGCAAGCCTAGCAATTCCACTGGATATGCCTGTTTTGGCATGTGCCACAGTAACGACCCAATTACGCTTAAACCTTAATTCACAATTTCAGCAATTAGGAGCTCGGAACCAATAAGTAATACCTGCCTATGAAATTTTGGTGATATAATAGATATATAAGTTACAAGTCAAGAAACAAAAGAAAACAAAATTAAATGGAACAAAGCCACCCCACCCCACCCCACAAAGAAAAAAAAAAACCACACCCTTAAACATACTGTTAAATGAAAGAAGCATCTGAAAAAACTTCATACTGTGTGATCCCAACTGTGTGGCATTCTGAAAAACAAACAAACAAACAAACATGGAGACTAAGAAATTCAGAGATCTGGAGACAGAGGGAAGGAGTCTGTGGAGCCCAGGGTTTTAGGGCACGGAAACCATGTCTCTCTATAACACCACACCTGCTAAAACCCACAGAATGTACAACACCCAAGAGCAAAACCAAGGTAAACTATGGATTTGAATAATAATAATGAATCACTATTGACCCATCAGTTGTAATAAAAGTATCATACCCAGGTAAAATGTTAACAATGGGTAATTGGGGGAACTAGCGGGTTTTGGAGGAACTCTGTACTCCAATGTACATCAATGGAACTTTTGTGTATGTATGTTACTGGGGATTAACCCCAGGGCCCTGTGCATGCCAGGCAGGTGCTCCACCCCTGTGCCACCACCCACCAATATTTATTTTATTTTGAGACGGGGTCTTGCTAACTTGCCCAGGCTGGCCTTGGACTTGGGATCCTCCTGCCTCAGTCTCCCAGGTGTGTGCCACCAGGTGTGCAGGTGTGCGCCACCAGGCCCAGCGGAAATTTGTTTCTAATTTTTAAATTTTCTTCTCCACGGAACAATAAAAACCCCACTACGGCCTTCACGGGTGGGAAAGGCCCTCGCCTCGCAGCTAGCGTTGCATCTGCACACTGGGTCACTCCTCCCAAAGGCTCTGTGTCCATCCACAACCGCATCGGGCTAGCCGGGGCATGTGCACGCTGTTTTCGCCTTTATTTCTCTAACATCCACTTGGTCCCAGTTTGTGGCCCTCACTGGGGACACAGCCTAATGCAGAAGATAGAAAGGTCACCAGCATAAACTCCCAATTCTTTTTCTACATGACATGGATCATAATCTGAATCTGTGCATTTATTTCTTTGTTTATCTGTTCATCTCTGAGACTCTCGGGGAGAGGGGTCACCTCTATTTTGCTTGCTCTGAACACCCAGTACATGCTTCAGGGGGGAAAGAATCCCGAATGAACCTGATAATCGTGCTAATAAAAGCCAGGGCTGGCCAAAGAACAGGGGCTTCAAAGAGGAGGAGTCTGGTATCTGGGACTTCAGGATAGAGGTAGGATCCTGGCAGGCAGAGGTCAGGCGTCCCAGGGACAGGAATGCCAGAAGGAAGTGCCAAAGAAAGAGGCCCCCCCAGACCCCTTCTCTTCTCCAAATTTTAGAAGGGAAATGACTCCAGGAACTCAGCTAATCAGGAAGGGAAAGCCCTGGGGCAGGTTAATCACTGCAGGGAGGTCACAGCCCCTGGCACCAACTTTGGACAGAGCTGAGATGCTCAGGGAACTCTGCACACGGATTTTCAAATCTTCCCCAAAGTAAGACCAAAGTAAGAGAGAAAGTGAGCAGGAACACCCCTCACCCACTACCCACAACATCCCCCATCCCCCATCCCCCAGGCCCAGGGGTATGGCCAGAAACAGCCAATCCAAAAAGGAAATGCCTCCAAGGTCAAGTTTTCACATTCTACCCCCAATGAGAGTTATTATTTTAAAATTCAAAGAATGCTTCTCTCCTGCCCTAAGCGACATGTTCCCAGAAGTGTCTTCAGGTAAAACGGATTTATATAAGCCTCTGGTCTTATGTAACTCTGGGAGCAGCAGAGTAACCTTACCGACAGCATGACTCAGGTCATCCCACCAGAATGCTGAGGGGGCGCTGCCAGCACCCCGTTTTGCAGGGCAGCCTCCTACCCACACAGAGGAAGCATGAACAGTAATGTATTTTGTCCAAGGGAGACATCCTGTCCACAGTCTGGCTACCACAGACAACAGGCAGGGGTGAGTCTGGAGTCAGAGGCTGCGACTCACCAACGGTGTCATCTAGGACTAGTGATATGTCCCCACCCTGTCCAGGTTTGTCCAGGATGAACGGGGAGAAGAAAGTAAAGCTCTGAACACATAGTATCCAGCACATAGTAGGCTCTCAAAGGGGAAAAAAAAAATGAATAACCCCTATATTTTAAGCCAAGTTGGTGTCTGAATGATTGATGGGCTTCTCTGCTCTATGAGAAATGGGAGAGTAAAAAAAAAAAAAAAAAAGTGACCCAGATGACTCCAGGCCCTGCTGATGAATGAAACCTGGCCCAGGGCTGTCGGCCAAGGCAGGAAACGGCACGCTTCCTGATCCTACAAGAATTCTGGCCCAGAGAGGAGTTTCCTCTAGCTGACTCCACCCGCTTCCCGCAGAACATTCCAGAACATTCTGTGCTAGGCCAGGAGGCACCAGGAACAGGTCACTGGGCCACTCCTCCCACCTCCTTCCAACCCCCTGTCCCAGGCCTCTATCCACAACCCCTGACTTATAGCCCTGTCCAGCTTCCATTGTCTCCCAGACAGACCAAGACTTGGCTCATCTACCTCAGACCTGTCTCTCTGCAATGTGTCTGGGCTGCAGGCCAGAGCCAGCAGGAAGGAGACAGGCCAGGTGGGCATGGTCCTAGTCTGACCTCTTAATACTCTTTCTTACTTGGGTCCCCAATGGGTCATCCGGCCTCCAATCCTAATGAGACAGTCAGGCCATCTCTGAAAAGGGGAAGTGCCACCCCCAGGGGCCTTCACTCACAGCTCGTTAGTGATGAAGAGCAGGGTGTGTGCCTTTTCCTACCCTCTCGCTCACGCATGCTCTGACAGATTTAGTGGCCTCAAATACCAGGAGAAAAGATAAAACCATTCAGGAGGCACACCAACAGCAAATTCCCTACACCCTTAATCTGTTACTCTCACAATTTGTGTTTTCTTCCACTCCCCACCTGTGTGTTCTCTTAAAGAGGCACCAATCCATCCCTATCCCAAGGCAAAGATGATCACACAGTGTCAGTTGTGACATCTGAGACTGACCACCCTTCTTTCAAAGCTGAGGTGCCTGCACGGGACTCGCAATGAAAACACTTTAGAAAACGCGCCCCCCCCAAGCCAGTTCAAACACCCAGACTCTCTGCAAGTGGCCCTTTTGCACAAATAAAACCAGCTCTGCCCCTTGTCCAGGCACTCTGTTTGACACCCTTTCAGTCAATGCTGTGTCTCCCTTCTGCTCAAGCAAGAGGTCCCCATAAAAGATTTTGTTCCTGTCACAGTTGTGCCTTTATCTGATTCTCCTATTGGAGCACAAGAATCCACGGAGCTGGTGACATTGGTACCCACCGCAGATAAACAAGCCTCCCTCGGGACACGCAAGACTCACTCGCCTCCTCAAACACCTGCACTGGCTCTCGATGCCTCCTGAATTAAATTCAGAGCCCAGTCCTGAGATGGATGGTCCTCAACACTGTCGTCCAAACCCACCCTACTGTCCTGACATAACTCATCTGTCACAACCATGGTGGATCGCGCCAAAACTCACACCCATATTTCTGGACCTGGACATTCGGACTCCCCTCCTCTCTCAGCCTCGTGGGTCCTATTCCTCCCCACCTCAGTGGACCTTCCAAGAGACCTTTGCTTTACCCATCTCTGAATCTTCTAGTATGTTGTTCCCGAATCTCAGGCATCTATATGCCACCTGCCACCATCACATGGCTCCTGTACTATTCTTCACTTAATATTTTCCTTTAAATAAGCAAATTAAAAAAAACAAGTTATGTTCTAATACCTATGAAAATAATCATTAATATATTTTAAACGGGGGTGGGGGGGCAGGGTTGTGGCTCAGTGGCAGAGCGCTTGCCTAGCAGGTGTGAGGCCCTGGGTTCGATCCGCAGCACCACATAAATATAAACAAATAAAAAAATAAAGGTATTGTGTCCATCTACAACTAAAAACATATTTTTTAAAAAATATTTTAAACGCTTGTCTGCATCCCTTCAATTCCTCACACATTCTAAGGAACGCTACCTTGCCTGTTTATTTTTGCCTCCTCTGTGGTCCTTGGGCTTAGCCTTGTCTCATGGCTACATGGGGGAATTGTCACAGTCTTAAGTACTGGGACACACACATCCTGCTTCCCCTTTTACAGCCCTACACCCGGCATGGCATGCAACAAGGTAATCGTCAGATAAGAAATTTCAATTTGCTCAGTTGTAGGCTCCCATTTCCATCCTCAGCCCAGGCCCATCTGCTGCTAAACTTTGACCAAAACACGGGAGCCCTTCACCTGCACCCCAAATGCAAATCCACCCGTCCCCTCCTGCGGTAATTTGAAGGATGGGGCAGAGTGTAGAGATCACTTCCTGTCACCGCAAGGCCTGGGGCACCCAGAAAAGCAAGTTTCTAGTCAACCATTAACCAGACACTCCCCAGCACAGACCCACACCCTCTCCCTTTGGGAGGAGGAAAGTTCTGGAAGAACCTCTGCAGGAACTAGGCCCTGGGCTCCGGAAAACACAAAGCCATCTTGCCAGGTCCTCAGAGCCATGAGATCCAGAAAAATACCTACCAGGAAGCCACAGCCGCTGGGCAAGGCCCTGCTGAGCCCCAGACAGGACAAGGGCGCACTCCCTCCCACACGGTTGTCAGGGGCGACCCAGGTGCTCCAGATGCAGATCTGAATCACTCACACTTAAGTCAATAAGTGGCGGCCACCAGGAAGGCCCAGCTGGAGCCAAACCAAGGCCTGGATTCTCCTGGGTGGATGGTAGCCTGGCCAAGGTTACCCCAGAGCCGTTCCCTGCCACCACACAGTCTGTAAAACAAAAGATGCATGACATGTCCAAGGTCTTCTTGGGGAATCTTTACATCCTTTTTGGTGTGTGGGGTCGTTTCTTTTATCACTCTAATACGATTTTATGAAATTCAAGTTTTTTTTTTGGGGGGGGCAGTGGTTTGGAAGGGCACATTTTCTAGAAAGTTCTCTAAAACACTCATCACAGGCAGTAGCTCTGCACAGCAAGTCAGCATTTCAAAACTCCCTAAAGCCGCCATTGACAGGGGTAGAGTTTGCAAGAGGCAAGCCGCCAGGTGCGCTCGGAACCACCTTTGAGCTGCAGGTGCTCTGAGTTCAGAAGCAGTGCAAGAGAGGGGCCTCTTTTGTCAGGGTCCAGCTTGGCCACTTTGTCCTTCCCCTGCTGGATGGACCAGTTCAGAAACTATAGGTGACAGTGAAATCAAGTCAAGTCTTGAGCTAAGTCAAGCATTAAGAAGTGACTCCAACCCCAGCAGTGACCAGAGGCCAAGTGGTGCCAGTGACCAGAGGCAGTCTTGGATGACCTGCTCACAGAGTGCCTGCGCGTGGAAAGGCCAGCTCCATGGGGTCAGGACCCACCAGACAGGAATGTGGGGAGGGACCTGAGCGTGGTACTCTGCACACCTGAGAACTGCAGCATCAGGGGCAGCTGGACACTGTGCTTCCAGGCCCCAGGTGACTATGCTCCAGTGGGCTGGGGAGTCAGTTCTGTCTTTAGCAGAGAAAAGTCCAGCGGCCTCTGCGGGCCTGTGGGATGCCCATACATTTTGCCTACCCAGCATTCCCTTCTTTGAGGAGATTCCTTCTCCAGGCTAAAGTGATCGTGCCTGGTCCTTCTGCCAATTCCTCAGGGGTGAATATGACTGGGGCTGACCCATGAGCACAGCCCCATTCTCTGGGCAGTGATTGGCTCAGGGCTGGGGATGTGACCCAGGCCCAGACATACAAAGTCTTCCCTTTGTCTGTGACATCTGTGAACACAGTATTGACTTGGGATGGCCAAGACACAGCCTGTCCACAGATGAAGCTCAGGGGGGGCTGTAAGACAGAAGTAAATAGTCCCAATGGTATTATCCGTGGCTGGATCCAGCCATGCCTGAACCACTGTTTGGGTTTCCAAGTGGCCAGGGCCACAGATTTCTCTTTTTGCTTAAGCTGTTATGAGCTGAGTTCTTGTCATTTATAATCAAGAGCCCCGAGGAAGTTACCCAGATATCTTATGGATACGACATGAGCCCTGGAAGTGAGCTTTCTGTTCCTGTTCCCAACTGTCCTTTGGAGGCCCAGCAACAAGATTCCAGAGCCAGAGGCTGCTTTCCCCCAAACACCAATGTCCATTCCTAGAATTTGGCTCCTCTGCAGCAGGCTCATGGTCCAAAGGGAACCCCTTCCCTCTGAGCTACTTCCACCTGCTAATATAGCAGTCCCTTCTGTGACCACATCCCATCTGCTCACCCAGCATTTACCCACTGGTCCATGCCCCAGGATGGGAAGGGAGAAGATGACTGAAGCTGTCCCCAGTCATCCCAGACCTTAGCCCATTTCCCAGGATCCAGGATGAGGCGCTGTCATCCACCTCTGGCCGTCTCTGGTCTTCCATGAGAACGGACATGAGAACCCTCCACGCTCACATGTGGGAAGCACACAGCCGTTAGCATCTGTCAAACCAGCATCGTGTGGTGATGCGGGAAGCGCAAGCAACAGGCCTCCCCCTCCCACCTCTTACTGTCTTGCCACACTCCCACTAAACCTAGGGGAGTTTTACAGCCAACACATCCCAACAGACAACAGGACATTTCCACCTGCGTCACCCTGCAAGGCACTTGCCACAATTTTAAGGTGGCTCTCAGAATCCCCCCATCACTACAGATGGTGCCACCACCACTTGTGCTAGAAGAACAAATGGGTTTCATCTTGCGTGCAGATTCCCAAGCACTGAGCATGGCGGCCTGGAACATAACACTCAGAAGGGCAGAAAGGCTACCCCTGGTCCCAGTGGGAAGGTGCCATGATTGATTAGTGACGTCTACCACGAAGCAGAAATAGCAGCAGCACGCAGGCCACACATTTTCCTTGCCACATGGGGTCCCATAAAGGACTATCCAGGCAAGAAATTTCCTTCAGCTCTAATGGCCTGGAAGAGCATTCGGCCTCTGGTACCCACTTCGGACGACAGGAACCACGCCACTCATATTTTTTTCCTGCCTTGACTGCTCACCGGCTCAGAAGTCTAGTTCAAGTATAGTAAACTGTGTACACATCGGGGGCCTGAGATGTATTCTAATTCTCCCCCTGGTTTTGACCTTCTAGATGACCTTCATTTTTCCCGATCTTATTTTTATGGGTTTCTATTTAATTACATATACTTATATATACATGCATATGGTATAAATATACCTAAGTATATATACATATATGCACACATACATGAATCAATCTACACAAAGGCCTGGTATATAGCACCTACTTTTTTTTTTTACCTTTTTATTATAAATACATGTTTTTATATTTCTTGTTTTTAGTGCTGGGGATCACATCCCTGGCCTCACACACACTAAGTAGGCCCTCTACCACCCAGCCACCCTCTCAGCCCTGTCTTCCTTATACATACACAGACAAATATGTATTCTCATAGGCATCCTTGTGTAGGCAATTTCTTTCTTTCTTTCGTTTGTTTGTTTTTTGATATTGGGGGTTGAACTCAGGGACATTCTAACACTGAGCTACACCCCCATCCCTTTTTAATTTTGGAACAGGGTCTTACTACGTTGCTGAGGCTGATGTTGAACTTGCAGTCCTCCTGCCTCAGCATCTTGAGTAGCTGGAACTTTGGGCGTGCACCACTGTGCCTGGCACATCCTCAATTTCTTTTCTTTCTTTCTTTTTTTTTTTTTGGCACCAGGGATTGAACTCAGGGGTGCTTAACCACTAAGCCACATCTCTGGGGCCTTTTTTGTTTTATTTAGAGACAGGGTCTTGCTCAGTTGCTCAGGGCCTCACTAAGATGCTGAGGCTGACCTTGAACTTGCGACCTTCCTGCCTCAGCCTCCCAAACGGCTGGGATTACAGGCGTTCGCTACCGCCACCCTCAATTTCTTTATGGAACATGATGGAGGAAGGAATGGATGGATGGAAAGATAACAGATTGGGAAGAAAACACGAAAGAATAAGGCAGAGTCTTTGCCTGAAAGAATCTGAATTCACTTGCCCTCTGTGATGGTCAGAGACGGGAATTAGACTTCAGAAGCCAGGCTTTTAGTTTCAGCTCTGATCATCTATGTGACTGTGAAGGGAAAGAACTGCACACTCATACACAAACTCTCTCTCTCTCTCACACACACACACACCCCAACCTCCAACCTAAGATTTTTATCAACTACTAAATGCCCACCCCACAACCTGCCCTACTTCCTTCACCCAGTGGTAGCAAATGAACTGCAGAGGCTGGCACTGCTCTATGCAGCCAAGTCTATGCACACCACCGCAATTAGTATTAGGAGCAACATTTGAGGCAACAGCATTCAGCCATAAATAATAAGGCACCCAACTGCACGCCCTCCTTACAAATGCGGTAGGAATTCAAAGAGAAAGGAGCCGTTAGAAGCTGCATCTGCATTCAAAGTGTCCTTGTCCCCTCCTCTGATGTCTGAGGGCAGTGGCTGACTGAAGGACTTCGACTCCTTGCTTCTCCCAGCAAGAGAGAAAGCCCCAGCCAAGATCAATAGTGCTCCTTGAGACTGGAGGCGGCTGCCCCAGTGCCAGGAGCCTGGTCCCCATGGCCCTGCAGTCTCCTGACCACAGAGTCCCCGCAGAAAGGGTGGCACCACGCATATCACCTGCGCCAGTTGAAAAGGGATGAGAGGGCGAGCTGCCAACAGTGGGTCGTGTGGGCGGTGAACCCTCGCACTCGCCTCCCGCTGGACTTCACAGACACATCACGTCCCCTCCTGTCCCCAATCACAGGCCCATTTATTCCACAGTCACCAGGGCTCCAGCTGCCTGAATCAGCACCACTGCGCGCCAAACAGCAGGTGAAAATGAGACAATGACAGTAACTGGGGTCCTTTTCAACAAGTTTTTCAGGAGGGCAATAGTCAGGCATTTCTTTTCTGGGGGAACTGACAGAATTCACACAGATAGTTAGACTGTGTCTAAACTCTGGAATGTTCCCTGCCCAGTGAAAGGCTGAGAGTGAAGGGCAAAAAAAGGAGGGGTGACAGACAGCTGTCTGCAAACTAATTCAAGTGACAAAGTCTTGTGTAGTTCATCCCTAGGGGCCGACTGATGGGGCGCTAAGCTATCCAAAGTAGGAATGGGGACCACTTTTGAAATAAGGTAGCTGGGCATTCTGCTCCCCAGCCTTGCTGTAGCTGCCCAGCCACCAGGCAGGAGGATTTCGAGTTCAAGGCCAGCCTCAGCAATTTAGTGAAGCGCTAAGCAACTCAGGGAAACCCTGTCTCTAAGTAAAATACAAAATAGGGCTGGGGATGTGGTCAGTGGTTGAGTGCCCCTGAGTTCAATCCCTAGTATACCCCAAACCCCGCAAAAAAAAAAAGAATCTGGGAAATGACTTGGGGGTGTAGCTCACTGATTGAGCCCTGGTAAAGGCACTGGATTCAGTTCTCAGTACCACAAAAAAAAAATTCTAGGAAATGATTTGGGAGACTAAGGCAGGAGAATCAGAAGTTTGAGGCAGCCTTAGCAACTTAGGGAGATACTGTCTCAAAAAATTTATTTATTTATTATTATTTTTTTAATGAAAGGAGGCCATAACTCAGTAGTAGAGCACCTGCCGACTGCAGGTGAGGCCCTGGGTTCCACCCCCAGCACCACCAAAAAGAAGAAGAAAGAAAATGGGGTGGGAGGAGCTACATAGTGGGAGGAGCTACTGAATGGGAGGAGCTATGGGTGGGAGGAGCTGCGGGGGTGGGAGGAGCTGCGGGACTGAGCTCACTGCTCTCTAAGACAGCAGGATGCAAACTTATCAACTGCCGGAGGCGCCATTCTCCCCATGTGAAATGACCAACTAAGAGACACAGAAAGGCTAACTGCAGTGTAAGAAAGAAGGGGGGCCTATACAAAGACTGGGGCAGACACAGGCAGAAGGGGCTCCGGGCTTCCCCCAGTGCATGCACTGACCCAGCCTCCTGAGCCCTGGGTGTGCGGCTCCCCTTCTGCTTCTCTGATGCACTCTGGTCCTTGGCAACGAACTCCCTTTCTCCTCCTTCTCTACTGTTTGAAACCAACCCTCATCAGCACATTGTTCTCATAGTCTGACCAACAGGACAGACACCTACTTGCTTACCTCCCCGGCCATTCTCTGAGCTGATTGGGAATACCTGTGGGAGCAGTCCTACCCGATTTTTCTGGTGAGCCTGACTCCTGAACCCTCCATCCTACTCCATTCTATCACAAGTGCATTTTTCATGTTAAACTATTTTTGGGGGTGTGTGGTAGTAGGGCCCGAATCCAGGGGCCTTAACCACTAAGCCACATCCTCACCTCTTTTTTATATTTTATGTAGAGACAGGGTCTCACTGAGTTGCTTAGTGCCTCCCTTTTGCTGAGGCTGGCTTTGAACTTGAGATCCTCCTGCCTCAGCCTCGTAGGCTGCTGGGATTACTGGCGTGGGCCACTGTGCTCGTCCTAAACCACGATTACTTAAGCTCTTCCCATCCTTCTAATTAATTTTCCAAAGTTAGCGTGTGGTCTTTGCCCCTTACACTATGTATCCATGGAGGCTTTATTTTCATGACTTTATAACGTCTGGTTTATAATAGTTCCACCGCCCACGTCTTTGCTCTGCCCAGTCACCTTGCCCTTCCTCCCACCACCTCAGGAAAAAAAGAGTCAACTAACAGGTGAAGTGCACAAGATGTCTGTGTGTTTTGTGTAGCTTCAGAGTTAGATTGATAATGACGGGCACAGATTTAGTCTTGTCATTGTGTTCACACGTTGGGGGGAAAAAATCAGTTTATTAAACATTTCACGTCACTGCGTCCAAACTTTGCCAGGCTGGAAACTTGGACCTTCTCTGTGTAGTGATTTTTCATTTTCGTTTTCACAACCTGGAGATCAGACTGTTGCTTTTGCTTGGTGTATGTAGTGACTCGTGACTGGAGTTTGCTTTGTTCTATAGTATCTGCACTCCTTGTGTTTTTCAAGAGCTATTTTGCAAACAGATGATGTATTTCTCCATTGAAAACACAATAAATTTTAAAGAGAGAGAGAGAGAGAGAGAGAGAGAGAGAGAGAAAGAAAGAACGAAAATACCTGTGGGCAGCTAGGCCACTGTCAAATTCCAGAATATTTTCATCTTGTTCTGGTGGCACATGCCTGTAATGCCAGTTAACTCAGGAGGCTGAGGCTGGAGGATCACAGATTGGAGGCCAGACTGGCCAGTTTACAAAGGAAATAAAAAGAACTGGGGATGTAGCTCAGTGCTAGAACACCCCTGAGTTCTATCAACAGTACCACAAAAACCAACCAACCTGGGGGTATTCAAATCAGTGGCTAGGGAGAGAGAGATTTCAGTGGTAGAGGCTCCAGGGTGTATCTCCTTCTAGCAGGGCGACCTGGAATAACAAGCCTCCCTGAAATGCAGGTTCTTTGTACCTTGGCCTCTGCAGCTACATCCCAGATCCTCTCCTGGCCCTCTCCAATCTGCCCTCGCTGTTGTCACAGTGAGCTCTTCAAAATGCCAGCCCTGTCATGGAACTACCCTACTTAAAATCTCCCCAGTGCACTGAGAATAAAACCAAAATCTTTACCCACCTGGGGCCTCTGTATTCCCCTCACCACCAGGCTCCTTTCTGCAAGCACTACAATACTACTACATGGAAGTCTTTCCCCAACCCTCTCTCCACAATCTCTTTTGCCTAATGAACTCCATCTTTAAAAAAAAAAAAAAAAAAAAAAAAAAAGTTTTTTTTATTAGTCCCATCATTGAGATATAATTCACAAACCATAAAACTGGCACTTTTGAAGTTTGCAGTTGGGTGGGTTTCAGTCGATTCAGAGTTGTGCAATCCCCACTACTATCAAATTCCAGAACATTTTCCTCACTCCAGAAAGAAACCATTAGCAGTCTTTCCAATGCCTCTCTTCTGCACGGCCCCTGGAAACCACGGATCTACTTTCTGTCTTATGGATTTGCATATTCTGGGCATTGAATATAAATGGAATCACAAGATATGTGACCTTTCTTATTCACGACTTCATTTTTTTTTTCCTGTTTTAATCTTTGTTGTTTTTATCCCTTCTCTTGGCTTTGGGTTAAACTCACTGTTCTTTTTCCATTTTCTTAAAGTGGAAGATTATTAATTTGAAGTCTTTCTTCTTTCTTAATTTAGGCCTGTCTATGGTTATAAGTTTTGCAAGTTTGGGTATGTTTTCATTTTCATTTATCTTAAGGTTTTTATTTTATTTTTTAATTTTCTTATGGTCCTGGGGATTGAACCTGGGGTGCTCTACCACT
Organism: Ictidomys tridecemlineatus; assembly: GCF_052094955.1. NCBI lineage: Eukaryota > Metazoa > Chordata > Mammalia > Rodentia > Sciuridae > Ictidomys > Ictidomys tridecemlineatus. Next base: position 44,609,094 of record NC_135479.1, on the reverse strand, counting down.
GACTTACATCCCTAGCCCTTTTTTTTTTTTTTTAGTTTTTCTTTTGAGACAGGGTCTCGATAAGTGGCAGAGGCTGGCCTCAAACTTTTGATCTTCCTGCTTCAATCTCCCTGGTAGCTGGGATGATAGGTGTGCACCATCATACCTGACTCATCTCAAAGTACTTTCTAATTTCTTTTGAAATTTCTTCTTTGACCCCTTGATTATTTAGGAGTGCATTTACTTTCCACATTTGTGAATTCCTCAAATTTCTTTTCATTTCTGATTTCTAATTTTCATTCCCCTTTATCAGAGAACATACTTTGGAGGACTTCAGTCCTTTTCTATGTATTGAAACTTGTATTACAGCTTAATGCGTGATCTCTTCTGTAGGACGCTTTAAATGCACTGCAGAGTGAGTGGTCTACAGATGTTAAGCCTGGTTGCTTTATAGTGTTATTCCAATCTTTTATTTCCTTGTTCATCCTCTTCCTCCTTGTTCTATTCATTAAAGTCAGACCTTGAAGTCTCTGGCTTTTATTGTTGAACTATTTCTCCCTTCTTGTATTAGTTTTGCTTAGTGTATTTTGAGAACCTGTTATTAGGTGCATATGTTTATAATGGTTATGTTATCTTGATAGATTTTCTCTTCTGATCATTACAAAATATCCTTATTAGTCTTCAGTAAGAGTTTTTATATTAAAGTTGATTCAGTCTGACATTTTAGTTACTTCAATTTTCTCTTAGTTCCTGCTTACATAGTAGGTATTTTTTTCTATCCTTTGACTTTCTATTGGTATCTCTTGTAGATACTTTGATCATAATTTTTTATTGTTTTTAAGTTCATTCTGCAATTGCTTTTTATTGGAGTGTCCAGTCCATCTAAATTTAATATAATTCCTAGTGAGACAGGATTTATGATATTTTGTTATTTATTTTCTATATGTCTTATGTCCTTCTTGTCTTAAATTTCTGTCTTCTTTTGTGTTAAGTTGGCATTTTCTAGCATACCTTCTAATTATCTTTTATCACATTTTAAAGTTATTTTCTTAGCAGTTGCCTTGGCGATTACAATTATTTTTCCCCCCAGTGCTGATAATTGAACACAGGGCCTCATACATGTTGGGCAAGGACTGTACCATAGAGCCATATCTCCAGTTCATACAATTAATATTTTAATTTAAAACAATCTATTTTGGATAAATACTGACTTAATTTCAATAGATTAAATGTTGCTCTACCATTCCACCACATGCTGCATGATATTTCAGTCAATGGCAGAGTATATGACAACAGTGGCCCCGTAAGATTACATCACTTGGTGGCGTGGTAGCCATCTCCTGTAAGAACTCTTAAGATATTTGCAGATAACAAAATTGCCTAGTGATGTGTTTCTCAGAACATGTCCCTGTCATTAAGTGACGTGTGACTCTTCTTTTCCCTCCCCCTTCCTTTGTGCTCCTATTGTCATACACATTATCTTTGCACATGATAAGCCTGTCAGTAGAGTTTTGTAATTATTGCTTTATTTCGTTGTCTTTTTAATCAGGAGAAGAAAAGAATTACAAACAAAATACACTTAGACCTTTAAAAGTGCTCTTTATTTCCTCAAGTCACAGATTTGAGTCACTCTCTAATCTTTTCAAATCTGCCTGAAGGACTCCCTTGAGTATTTTTTTATAGGGCATGTCTGCTAACAATAGATTTTTCTCAGTTTTTATTGATCTCCAAAGCCTTGATTTCTCCTTCTTTTTACAATACCTTTATTTTATTTATTTATTTTTTTATGTGGTGCTGAGGATCGAACCCAGGGCCTCGCACGTGCTAGGCGAGTGCTCTACCGCTGAGCCACAATCCCAGCCCCTCTCCTTCATTTCTGAAGGATAGTTTTTCTGAACATAGAGTTCCTGTCTAACGGCTTCTTTCAGCATTTTTGACCATGTCATTCCACTGCCTTCTGGCTCCCATGGCTTCTGATGAGACATCAGCAGTGAAGTTGACCTTGTTAAGGATCCCTAAGGACTAAGGTTCAGTTCTGATCTCAGACATCTCCTCCCTGGATTAGGTCGGTCTATTTGGAACCCATACTCTTTCTTAGAGCAGGGAATACCGGGGATTGAACTCAGGGGCACTCAACCACTGAGCCACATCCCCAGCCCCATTTTGTGTTTTATTTAGAGACAGGGTCTCACTGAGTTGTTTAGCACCTCCCTAGCTTTGAACTCGAGATCCTCCTGCCTCAGCCTCCTGAGCTGCTGGGATTACAGGTGTGCGCCACTGCGCCCGGCTGTCCCTATACTCTTTCACTTTGAATTGTCCTTTGTAGTGATTATTGCCAATGTAATCGAATCATTAATGATAAAAATAGCTCTTTAATATGTGCTCATAAGTTCCATAAGACAAAAACCAGGCCTGCTCCCCAGAAGCAGCACAGTGCCTGGCCTGCTATCGACTTTCAATAAATACTTACTGAGCGAATGAATGGAACTCATCCTAAAGGAAGCTGAATGACCGGTCAAACTTTTCACTCCCTGTCTTAGTATTAAATAGCCACACCCCACAGTGGCCTGCTGGTGGGAAGGTACTTCCCTGCCCCTTGGCTTGGGGTTGGCCTGTGACTGGCTTTGCCCAATGGGCTGTTCATGATATCTTGTGAGAAAAGGCTTGTGCGACTGAACTCTCTCTCCGACTCCTGCCTGTCCCCTGAAATATACACGCCTTGGGTGTCACCGGTCCACGTGGGATCAGAGACACACGGAACAAACCCAGAACCAACTCACAGCATGAAGCCAACCAAGTCCCACTGAGAACAGCCTAGATCGGCGAAACCTCACCCAACCCACAGTTCTGTAAGAGAGAAATAAATACTTACTGCCATATGCCAGCGGGTTTCCGATGGTGTGTTACGCTACAGTATTGTGGCAATCGATGCCTAAGACATATGCACTGGGAAATCTGAAGACTGGGAGGAAGTCCTGGGGAAGGTCTTCCATGTGGTCCTTCATATGGCCCACAATTGGGTCCAGATGGATTCTCTGGGTGGTTCCACTTCCCTGCTTCTCAATCTTTAGAGATGTGTCTTACCTTCCTCCCTCAAGCCTGCACTCCCGGCCCTCCCCAAGTCTACTTCTAGCTCCTCTAGACTGGCCTCCATTTGCTGTCCATCCTCAGGTCTGTCCCAGAGCCCAACATAACCCCTAAGGGTCCATGAGTCCATGTTTCAGCAGAGCTCACACAATCAACTTCCCAGAAGTTGACAATCCCATAACTGAGATACTCATCTCCAGCACCACCTCCTGGAGCAGCCCAGAGTGTACTAAGCACCTAGCACAGTGCAAGGCACACGCGAGAGGTGCTTGCTTAGAGTTAGGCTATGTCCTCCCCACTCTGTCCCCCTACCAATTCCACCCCTTTGCCTGAGAGAGTTCATCTTCACAGCAGAAAACCTGTGGTTCCTTCTCTGCTGTGGGGCTGGGAGGGGGATACGCCTTCATCTATCTCAGAGGCTGAGCTGTCTTACTTCCTTGATGGATACTTCAGACTATGACGAGGAGGGGACAAGACAGGGGCGGGCACAGCACGCGTCTTTCTATGGCAACTCTGCTCAGTGCCTGATCTAAAATTTTATTTGTTCATTCCAAATGTATCGCTGTCTATTTCAAGGAGGGCTTCAGGCAGTTTAGGAGCTAAATGTAATAAAAATAAACAACTTAAGGATCAAAGAGAACAGAGGCCAAGCAGAAAGGAAAAAAAATGTCACCAGCAATCTGATGATTTAGACTGAGCAACACATCTTGCTACAAGCTCTCTAGCAGCCAGAGACAAGGCAGTGGAGGGGCTGTGGACCTCAACACCAGCCTAAAGACAGCAGCAGCCATGAGAGGGAGCCCCACTCAAAGAGCTCCCAGCCCCCAGGGATACTCCTCGGGGCAAACTAGGGAGACCCCAACACTCTCAATAACAGCCACCAACATGGGCCATAAGCTTTTATGTTTCGTATGTGACTTCGCATTTAATGCTCATGATAATGCCTCAGACACTCTCATGACTCTTACTCTACAGATGAGGACACTGGGGGGCCCAAGGTCACAGCAATGTCTCAAGGTCACAAAATGGGGAACAGGTAGAACCAGGATGAAAACCGATTCCAGGGCTGGGGGTCCGACTCAGAGGCTCAGCACTTGCCTAGAACACTCGAGGCCCTGGGTCCAATCCCCAGCACCAGAAAATAAATAACTGTAACTAATAAAAAACACCTTCACAGGAATGTCCTAACACTGCCAGCTGCGGTGGCATACACCTATCATCTCAGCTACTTGAGGCTGAGGCTGGAGAATCAGACATTTGAGCCCAGTCTGGGCAACTTAGCAAGGCCTTGTCTCTTAAATAAAAAGATTTTTTGAAAGGGGTGAGCATGTAGCTCAGGGGTAGGGTGTTTGCCCAGCATGCTGGAGGCCCTGGGCTCATTCTCCAGTACCAAAGAGAGAGGAGAGAGACAGACAGACAGACTGAGAGAGACAGAGAGAGAGAGAGAGAGAGAGAGAGAGAGAGAGAAGCCAGAGCCTCAGCCCTTAACCTGTAAGCATTCAGCCTGCTCTTTCGGGACCCAGCACATCCTTCTACCCTGAGTGTGGCCTCTGGGTCTGGGCAGGCCCTTTTCCCTGCTGAGGCCTCATTCCCACACTTCTCAAGGCCTTCCCTGAGGACTACCCATCACCTCCTTGCCTCCTGGTGAGGCCTCTGCAGAGTGCTTGCCTGTATTCGCTGCCAACCTGTAGAGATGGTTCTTACCCTCCTCCCCACAATTGAACCTGCCCTCCCTACACATGCCCCCTGCCCGCCTAGCCCTCCTCTCAGTGACAAACTTCTAGCTCCTCCCAACTTGGCTCCACTTGCCATCCATCCCCCAGGCCTGTCCCAGTGCCCAACACCAGCACCCGAAGGGTCCATATTCTATATCTGTTAGCAGAGCTCATCATGGGAGAGTACCATACAGCAAACCTCATCAAGGCAATGACCCCCAAGGTGCAGACCTTTACCCCTAGCTGAGCTGCCCCATGAATCCACACTCCGGACATCAGAAAAAGTGGTTGCATACCAGATACCCCCTTGGCCTGTCCTCTCTACCCTAACCTCAGAGCATGACCTGGATGGAAATTCAACTTACAAAAGCAACTTCTCCTTCCTATAGGGTCATTCACTCCTCAATTTCCCCCTTTGCTAAATTAGTTCCCAATCTCCCTGTCAAGGGTGACCCAGTTCTCCCTGTGGGGCCAGAACCCGACAATGGGTCTGTGGGCAACCTGAGGCCAGGTCAGCCTCTGGGAATCCTTTGTGAAATCAGAAGAGGTCCCCCTTTGTGGGAGCACTTAGAAAGGCTGATAAACTGATAAGGTGAAAACAGGACATTTCACACCCATTAGTTAGAAAATAGTCGTAAGGAGACATACACAACTCTTATCCACATGGTGTCCTCAGATAGTGCTCCACCTACAAAAGTGACCTGGGCACCCTCAGCCTATGCACAAATCAAATGAGAAACTCAAAACAGTTACCCACTCAGCAGAGCTCGAGAAAGGGAGACTGCCAGGATCTGAATGTTTGGGTCCCCCCCCCCAATTTTTTGAAATCTTAATAGGGCCATACATTGTAACCCTATAGATGATTACACTACCAGTGTGACTCTGCATGTGTTCAGCCTGAGAAAGGAGACATTGTGCTCCATTTGTGTACCATGTGTCAAAGTGCATCCTACTGTCATGTATAACTAATGAGAACAATTAAAAAAAAATTACTTAGGGCTTGCTTGCTAAGTTGCCCAGGCTAACTTGAACTAGCCATCCACTCATCTCAGCCTCCTGAGCCACTTAGGATCCTAGGTGTGCACCACTGCACCCTGCACCGTGTCTTGTCCCTACTTAGCTCAAGTTTAAAGTGCAAGGTCAGAATAAACCCAGAAGAGTGGGAGGTCTTTTTGTCTAAGTCAAGGTCATGGTACTGCAGAGAAGTGGCTTCTGGAAATTAAGAAACCCTGCAGCAGAATTGGAAATGGCGGGTGGAAAAAAAGTCATGGGCATCTGCTCTCAGAAAGGGCCACCATGGTGGGGAGGGAAGAAGCAAGACATGGGCAAACGCGGGCCACCTCCTGGCTCCGGCCACAGCCAGGACCGATTCTTACCATGTGGGGTTGGAAATGATTTCACATTCATCTCTGACCTTTTCTTAGCCAGCTTCACCGGTAGCACCTTCCTCTTGATCAAATGCACTCCCAGATGCTGACATTAACAAGGACAAGCACTGTGACAATTCAGAGACCAGTTGAAATTGGGTCTTTTTCTGTCACGAATCTGTACGATTCGATAACATTTTAAAAAGAAACCAAAAGGGAACTCATTTCCCTTGTCAATTTCAGAGGAGGCCCCCACTTGGGGGCAGAACAACTTAGATGTGAGTCTTTTTGTTGTTGTTGTCATTGAAGATGCACTCAATACTGTTTTTTTTTTTTTTTAATGTGGTGCTAAGGATGGAACCCAGTGCCTCACACGTGCTAGGCGAGCGCTCTACCACTGAGCCACAACCCCAGCCCTAACTGTGAGTCTTAAGCAAACACATCCCTGAGAAATGGCATGAAAGAACTTTAGATTGAACCCTTGTTTTCTTCTCACTGCACCAAACACCCCCTCACCTAATCCCTCTATGCGCTCTCTCAAGGAGCAAGAGGGGTGAACCCGGGTTCCAGAAATTAAGTCCAGAAAATAACACACTCTCCTGCATTTCACATTTCCAAATTAAGCCAGTGTTCTCCATTAGCTTTCTGCTGGGGACTAGGAGAGAATTGTTTCAAAACTGAGAACTGAATTTAAAGTAAGGAGAGGGAAAGAGGGAAAAAAAAAAAAAAAAAAAAGCAACTCACCAAGCCCAGATGTTGGAAGTAGTTTGCTTGAACTCAGGGCCTGGTAAAAAGTTAGGCAACTGCTCTTTCTACCACTACGCCACACTCCCAGCCTGCTGCTAGCTTTTTAAATTAGCTCTAATGTGATCTAAAGCGACTGCCTGTTTGAGAGTTCGTTTTGTCAGCCCAGGAATCCATCTGTTTGAATGGGGTCATGGGGCTGTGGCTGTAGCTCAGGGGATAGAGTGCATGCTTAGCATGCATGAAGCCCTGGGCATGAGTCCCAGCACCAGTACAAAACTAAATGAAAAATTAATGGGTCATGTAAAAACTCAGTACTGTTTAAAGGCCACTTATTTACTCTCAGCTTTAGCAATGTGAGAGGCACTCTCCACCTAATTTTTTATTCTAGTCATTGATGAGAGACACGGTATCTATGTGGGTTCTTTGGTTATTATAAGCAACAGAAGTCAAGTCTGGCTGACTGAAGCAGAAAGGAATTCACTGGAGGAATATCTTGTAGCTGAGAATCAATAGGAAGGCTGAAGATTCTGATGTGGAAGAAAACAGGAATTCTGGTAATGGTAAGAAACTGAGCCTCAAAGTCTCATCAGCTGCCAGGATGGGAATAAGTGGCTCCAATTGTCCTTTTCTATCCTTGCTTCAGTTGCTCCAGGTTCAGATCCCAGAATGGAGCGCCCAGGGAGGTAGCCCAGTCCCACCCCTGCCCTGGATGATAGCTAGATGCACAGGTACGTTCGCTTTATCGAAGTGACACAGGTAGTTCACTTATGTGTGCAACTCTCCGAATGGATGTTGTGCTTCAGTTGAAAAGATCAATTTACACTTAGCCTAGGACCTAGCCATTCTTCTGCTAAGAGAAGTAAATCGTGTAAAAGAAATGATATCTATAAAAGGAATGAAAAATATGTCAACATGAAGATTTATAGCCACTCCATTTTTAACAATCAAAAGCTAAAAACAACTCAGGTATCCATCAGCAAGCCATTTGGATGAGCAAGCTGTACATATTCCTACAAAGAAATACCATAAAGCAGTAAGAAGGAAGGCAAACACTGATAGAGCATCGGGAAGACTCTCAAAAACCTTTAGTCAAGTGAGAAGTCTTTCACGAAAGGGCACATATTATATGATTCCATCTAAATGAAGTTCTAGCTCAGGCAAAATTAATCTACAATGGAAAAGGAATAATAAATTAGAGGCTGATTCTGGGGGAGTGGATGGGGATTGACCAGGAAGGGTCATGAAGGAATTTTCTGGGCTCATGGTTATGTTCTCTATCTTCATAGGGGTCTGGATCACCCAGGTCTCTGCATTTATCTCAGTTCATTGGAGAGAACATGTAAGATTTGTGCATTTCATTGTATGCGAATTTTACCACAAAAGGATCATAAACAAATATTGAATTTTAGTTAATGGCAAGCTTGCTGAAGTATCTGACTGTTTTGTTCATCAAAAGATGCTATTAAGATGGTGAAAAGGCAAGCCACATACTGCGAGAAGTATTTGCAACACATAATAGGGGCCGGATTAGTACCACATCGTGAATGCATGAAGATCTCCTAGGAATCGATAACAATCTAATAAGGGGAAAAACCAGTAAAGAAAAGTACAAGATGTGCAAACGAGAAAACACAAATAGCTCATAAACCCACTCGGCCTCAATAATAATCAGTGACATGCCAATTTAACTCACAGTGAACCCTCGGTTCACACAGGCCAGGTTGGCATAAATTAGACATCTGGATGATACTAAGAACCAGCGAGGATGTGGGGTAACAGGTACTGAGACCCATGACTGGAGGGGACACACAGTGCTCTAGACTTCTGAGAGGGACAGGAGATGAAGATGCACACAACCTGTCCCCTATAATTCCACTCCTAGGTATACATTCTGGAGATGCCTACACCTGGAAAGGATGTTGGTAACAAGAGAGAAAAGCAGAAACAACCCCCATGTCCATCAACAAGTGGAAGGGGTAAATCAGGCATCTTTGCACAAGGCAGTAAAAAGGGAATGAACTACGGTGACATTTAACAAGAGGATGAGTCTCAAGAACACACTCACTTACCAATGTAGCTATTAAAAAGTGGGGATAGAACACAATTCCATTTGTAAAAGTTCAAATGCATGCAAAAATCAAACAATCAATTAAGGATATAAATCTGTGTTGTAAGGCTCTAAAGAACAGCACATGAAGGATTATAGTGAAATTGATGTGAGCATTCCCTCTAGGGATAGGAAGGGGAGAAGATCCCTTTAAGGAGAAGCTTAAAAGCAATTTTTAAAGGGTTAGTGGGGCTCTCTTAAGTTAGCTGGGCAGATGTCTGCTTTATTAGTTTTTTTAAACAATACATATATGTTTTATATGCTCTTTTTTTTGACCAGAGATTGAACCCAGGGATGTTTAACCACTGAGCCACATCCCCAGTCCCCTACTTTATAAAAAATATTTTTTTAGTTGCCAACGGACTTTATTTTATTTATTTATATGTGGTGCTGAGAATTGAACTCAGTGCCTCATACATGCTACGCAAGCAGTCTATCACTGAGCCACAACCCGAGCCCATCCTTTTGAGACAGGGCCTCGCTAAATTGTTGAAACTGCCTTTGAACTTGCAATCCTCCTGCCTCAGTCTCTCGAATCGCTGGCATTACAGGTGTGCGCCACCACAACTGGCTGTTCTATTGCTTTTAATATGTATATTTCAAAATTAAAAATTTAACAATAACCTTCAGCTAAGACAGTAGAGCATAGCTATTTGGGAGGTTGAGGTGGGAGGATTGAGTCCAAGAGTTTGAGACTGGCCTGGGCAACATAGTGAGACCCTGTTGCAAACAAATAAATAAAGATAGATATATATGAAACATTCTTACATTCCGACAATATTCAGTTACAAAGAAAATGAGGGGTTGGTGGTACAGCTCAATGGTAGAGCACTTGCGTAGCATCCTTGAAGCCCTGGGTTCAATTCCCAGCACCAAAACAAGAAAGAAGAAAAGAAAAAAGAAGAAAGAGAAAATGAGAGGAAACAGATTGTATTTCCAACAGCAATAATAAAACACAAAACAGGGCTGGGATTGTAGCTCAGTGTTAGAGTGCCTGCAACAACAACAACAAACAACAAAAATGCACGTCTTCCATAAAGAAAACCAGGAAATGCTACTGGGCGCTATAAAAGGAAAGATGCGCCAGGCCCCTCTTAATCCCAAGCAGCTCAGGAGGCTCAGGCAGGAGGATCACAAGTTCAAAGCCAGCCTCAGCAACTTAGCCAGGCTCTAAGCAACCCTGTCTCTAAATAAAATATAAAAAAGGGCTGGGGATGTGGCTCAGTGGGTGAGTTCCCCTGGGTTCAATTTTTAGTACCAAAAAAAAAAAAGGATGACAGAAAACAAGACATGAAGGAATGAAAACGAGACGGACCATACTTCTGAACAGGAAAACTCAGTATATTTATTATTTTATAAGTTTAATGAGGTTTTGATTATATATATATATATATATAATGACTAAAATTTCATGCAGAAGAGGGATGCATCACTAGGGAAAGCTGGAAAGGGAATTTGCATGGCCGGACATCAAAATATACAAACCTGTAACAAAAAAAATATAACAGTGAAAGGAAAGGAGACAGACTCGTGAAAAAACAGAAAGCTAGAAGCCAACCTGTTTGCACACTCTAATAAAGCTGACATTTCAAGTCAGTTGGAGTAAAGAAGAAAGATCCCTAAAAATCCCCTCCCCGAGCTGGGAGGCTGAGGGACCGGGGAGGAGAGAGGTTCTCTCTGCTTCTCTTCTGTACTTTCTGGCTTTTGAACCACACGACAGAATGAACTGAACATTCCGAATCAAAAAAGCCACAATCTGAAATGCTCCAAAATCCAAAACTTTTTGAGTGCTAATACGATGCCACAAGCAGAAAATTCCTCACTATAAAACTTGCTTTGTCCATAAAATTATTTCAAATATCACATAAATTACCTTCGGGTATGGGTATAAGATGTATATGAAACAGAAATAAATTTCTAAATTTCATATTTAGACCTGGGTCCCATTCCCCAAGATGCTTCATTATGTATTTGCAAATAAATTTCATAATCCAAAAGCATCCCAAACTCCAAACGCTTCTTGTTCCATGCATTTAGGATAATGGATACTCAATCTGTAATGTACATTCAAAAAATTAAATTAAATTCAAAAAATCAAATTCAATATATAGTTATTGGGGAAAGAAAGTGAACCCAAAGAACTGGTCGATGGTGTGTACAAACCAGGGGCATAACTGGCATCGTAAACCAAAATAAATTTCAACTGGGTTAGAATTGAACATAGAGCAGAAAATGGAAAGACTGAAACCCAAAAAGAAAATATTGGTGAGTATATATCTGACCTCGGGGTGGGGGAAGACCTTTCAAACCCAAAAGCAAAGGAAGAAATTATAAAATGAAAGAACTGAGAGACTGAGTCACACATGTTGGTCAGCTCAGGAGGCTATCACGAAGCACCGTAGATTGGTGACTTCCTCCAAAGATATTTATTTCTCCTCCATCTGTAGGCTGCTAAGTCCAAGGTTAGGGAGCCAGTTGATTCGGTTCCTGGTGAGGCTCTTTCCTGGCTGGCAGACTGCTGCCTTCTCCCGGGTGTCCTCACGTGGCCTTTCCTTGGGGCATGTGAGGGGATAAGAAGAGAGCTGTCTGCGGCCTCTTCTCAAAAGGGCACTAATCCTACTGATCAGGGCCCTAGCCTTCTGACCTCTTTCAACCCTAATTACTTCCTTACTCTAGGGCTTCAGCCTATGAATTTGGGGGAACACAAACATTCAATCCATAAACATTTAAAACTTCTCTATATAATAACCATAAAAGAAAAAGACCAAACTGAGGGGGAAATATTTGTGACATATGTCAGTCAATACTTTCATAGATAAGTAACATTAAATAAAATACAGGTTATAAAATTCTCCAGATAATGTGTTCTAAAAAAAATTTTTTTTTAATATCTTTATTTATTATTTATTTACTTTTATGTGGTGCTGAGGATCAAACCCAGGGCCTCACACCTGCGAGACAAGTGCTCTATCACTGAGCTACAGCCCCAGCCCCCCGCAAAAAAAATTTTTTTTAAATGGTGCTGGGGAACTAACCCAGGACCTCACACATGTTAGGCAAGTGCTCTGCCACTGAGCTACAGCCCGCCCACCTCACAACACTCAGAAGGAGGGGGAGCCTGGCACAGCCTCATACTTGATGTGTGACCCATGTTACCAAAGATCCAGCAAGAAACCTCTGAAAGAAGTCCAGGGGAGGAGGGCATGATGGGGAGCTGGAATCAGAGAAACTCTTGCCTTGTGGAAAAGGGAAAGGTTTATTTGTAATGACGCTAAAGGGACAGACTCAAAAGCTGTATCATTGAGCCATCTCCCCAGCTCCTGTGTGTGTGTGTGTGTGTGTGTGTGTGTGTGTGTGTGTATTTAATTTTTTAATATCTTTATTTTATTTTGCTTATTTATATGTGATGCTGGGAATCGAATGCAGTGCTTCACATGTATAAGGCAAGCGCTCTACCGCTGAGCTACAACTCCAGCCCCCCGGTGTATATTTTTATAAAAGACATCATTCTGCATTTATCACTTTGAAACTGGCTCTTTTCACTTTTCAATCTTAGAGATTTATCCATGTTGTTCTATAAAGATCTATCTTTTTCAAAGTTGCATAGTATTCTAACATTTGAAAATATGAGTTCATGCAGTTATCCCTCCACACCACCAGCAGATGTGAAAACTGTACCATTTTCACCACTGCAAACTGCACACAGCCTGTTCCAGAATCTGTCACCTATGCATAGGGACCAGAGTGGTGTTGTTGTTGTGTTTTTTGGGGGGGGAGGGTGGTATTTGTGCTAAAGATTGAACCCAGAGCCTCAAGCATGCTAAGCACATGTTCTATAACTGAGCTAACCCCTCTTTCATGTGCCAGTTTCTTTCCGGTAGATCCTGAGGGGTAGAATCGCTATGCTGGAAGGCTGCCTCCCTTTTTATTTTAACAGGCCCGGTCCCGGTTGAGTCCCCTGTGATGCTCCTTTCCACACCTCATAGCCCATGGATTATCCATCTGATCACTATGAAATTTTTTTTTGGTTTTGGCCCAACATTTGGCCTACCTGACTTATTCTGTGCCTTGTTTTTCGTTTGTTGTTGTTGTTGTTAATATATATATATATAAATATATATAATATATAATATATGTATATATTGTTTGCAGACCTTTATTTTATGCATTTATATGCAATGCTGAGAAATGAATCCAGTGCCTCACACATGCCAGGCAAGTGCTCTATGACTGAGCCTGAGCCCCAGCCCCTGTGCCTTGGTTTTAATCCCATCATTCTTCCTCACTATTCAAGTTGCCATCTAACAATGAGAGAGGCTGTCCCCATCACTGGCAGCATCCAAGCTCAAGCCAAGGGCTGGGAATATAGCTCAGTTGGTAGAGTGCTTGCCTTGCAGACAAAAGGCCCTGGGTTCAATCCCCAGCACCATCCCCCCCCCCAGGGAAAAAAAAAAAAAAGGGCTCAAGCCAAACGGTTCATGAACACCTATCCTGGCCTCTGATGGAGAGGACCCTTGAATGGGGCAGGAAATCCTTCCAACTCCAAAATTCTTGAATCTTGGCAGTGAATAGGGGAGGGGGCTATGCAAGGGGAAACTTTACAAACCCTGGCATCAGCTTAACCATGTGGATGGACCAGACCCAAAGATGAGAAGGCACCAACATGTAAATGAGGCAGGAGCGCAGCGGCAGCAGGAGTCCAGCAGGGCTGGCCCTCAGAGGGTGTGTACCTCATGTCCAGGAAAACCCACCATCAACTCCGTGCTGCCCACGGCGGACACAGCAGCATGCAACTGATTAATTGTCCAGGGTGGAAGAAGTGCTTTTACGTAAGGTGCCAACCACAGAACTGCGGGCTTACATAAGGCGCCTGGGTATTTTTAGCAGCACATAACTGCTGTGTGAATGGTGGGGCCACTCTCATCGCCAGGGCCGCTACTTTATAGGCTGCTCAGTCCTTGAGATGCTGGTGTTTGCAGGCCACTGGCGGAGGCTGCAGGGCTGAGGATGTCTGTGCTCAGGCTGCTCCACCATATTCTGCAGTTCCCCCAGGCCATCCTGACTCACTTACCCCCCAGGGAGGGCATCCAGGGATCAGGCCTGGGCTGCTTTAGAGACTGGACCCAGCCCAGCAGTCACCTGCGAGCTAAGCAGGCTCCCTCACAAAGCCAGGGGGATAGAAGGGACAGGAAGAAACCAGAGTTGACCCTGGCTCTAATCACAGCCCAAGCAGACCCACTCCAGAACCTGCGTGCACACCCTTACCTCCCACCTGTCATGAGAAGTCGAAGCTTCCAGGTACAGTGAAGTCAAAGGTGTGGACTCTTATTTACTCTCATATTTACATCCTGGGTTTAAGAGTCATTGCTTCCTCTTTCGATGTAAAATATAACGCATATAAAGAAGGACACATAAAAACTGACGAATTCTGACAATGTGAACACATCTATGTGACCAACATCTAGATTAAAAAAAAATAATAATAAGCCAAGGGTGGCATCGGCCTGAAGTTCCAGGTATTGGGGAAGCTGAGCCCGGAGGATGGTTGAGCCCAGAGGATGACTTGAGCTTAGGAGTTCAGGGCCAGCCCAGGCTAAACTGACCAGGTTGGCCTTGAACTTGCAATCCTCCTTCCTCAGCCTCCCAAGTCCCTGGGATCACAAGCATGTGCCACCACCCCAGCTCACCCATTCATTCTTGAAACAAAGTTCTTCCATTGTCCGTACAGTGCCAGGTAGAATACTGACCACAGGGGTCAGATGTTCTAGGACTAAAGCCTAATTCCTTCACGTCCTGTGTCTTTTGAAAAACACTCGACCTCTCTATGCCTCATTTTCCTTGCCTATAAAATGGGAACAATATAGTACTTCTTTTCTTTTGATTCTGAAGATTGAACACAGGGGTGTTTTACCACTGAGCTCCATTCCAGTCCTTTATACCTATTTTTTAAAATTTTTGAGATGAAGTCTTGCTAAGTTACTGAGGGTCTCACTAAATTGCTGTGGCTGGCCTCAAACTTGGGATCCTCAGTCCCCCAAGTCTTTGAGATTACAGAAATTACAGGCCCAGGGCTTTACATGCAAGGTGAGCTCTCTAGAAACTGAGCTACAACCCCAGCCCAACAATAACAGTACTTTCAATTCTACTTCATGGAGGATTAAATAAGGTAAGTGTCAGCACCCTGAGTACTTGGTCAGGGTGAGTAGCTCTGACCACTGCCAAAGGCACCCTGTCCTCCTTAACACCTCCAGGGTACCCTGCTCTGGGTGGTTCCTGCCAGGATGTCTATGAGCAAAGACCTCAGAGAAGAGGAGACAGCAGCTGAAGACAGGCACCTACAACACCTCTCTCCAGAGCAGGGCTGCACCACACCGACTCCTCCTGGTCCTTCTTCCTCTCCAGCATCCCAAATGCTGTCCTTTTATCCATGGCATGCTGTGAGTCACTCCAAATGTCACCTAAACCAGGGCCATCATTTCAGGGGCACTATTAATAGTGGGCCAACAGCCTGGTGACAACCTGCTGGACACCAACAATATCCCGAAATTGCTGCCTGGGAAAACAACAACAATTTTTTTCTTTTGTTTTAGTGTCTATGCAAAAGAAGTAAAGAGGAGAATTTTTTTTTTTTTTTAAGCGACAAAGATTGAAAAAGCCCCTTGAAGCATACAGTGCAGAGACCTAAGAGCAAGAGACTTGGGCCTCACACTACTGGTTGTCATGGTAACGGGATTTCACAGCAGGAGCTCATTTTCATATGACAGTGACCTGTGGGAGAAGGGAAGGACGTTCTCCTAAAGAAACTTAGTTGAAGGCCTTCTGGGGTGGAGGGTTAGTTTTGTTTACAAAAAAAAAAAGGCATTTAAAAGGGGCTTGGGGGGAAGAAATGATCCAGGGCCCTTGCAAAGTTCTCTTCTTCATTTAATCCATAATTCTTACTGAAAACCACACCAGAAAAGAGCCCTTTCCAAGACCTCAGTCTCCCTGAGTCACTAGTCCCACCTGACCATCTGTCTGTTACAAAGTCCTTTCCTGGAGTCCAGGGGAGTCCCAATCAACCAACAAACCAAGCGGCCAGTATGTCCTGCACAACGGGGGCCAGGTGCCAAGGGGACACTGAAGATGCAGACCATCTATGCTTTCTGGACAAACAGTCTCTAGAGTCAGACAGCATCAAGTTTCAACCTCCACTCTGTACACCTGCCAACTGTGTGACTCTGGCAGGCCCCTGGTCCTCTCTGCATCTGCATCCTCATGGACAAGATGAGCACAATAACCCTAAGGCCTAAAGGGCTGGGGCTGGAGCTCAAGGCAGAGCTCTTGCGTAGCATGTGCAAAGCCCTGGGTTCAGTTCCCAGTCCCATAAGAAAGAAGAAGAGAGAGAGACAAAATCAGATTAAGCCTTCAGAATCCTAATGTCTCTGAGTGGTGCAAGGACAACACAAAAAGAGGGACTGTCCAGACTGATTAGCACACTGCTCAACACGGGCCACAGAACGACCCACTCGATAAACAGCTGCTATGGCTAAGAGCAGGAAAGGCAGGTCTCAATGTCTTGTACCCAATGCAATGGGAGGCTGACAGCAGAGAACAAAGTGTTGAATTGTGTGGGGCAACCTGTAACCAACCCATCAGTGAGCCCAGAAGAACAGGCTGAGCAGAATCTGGGAAAACAGAACAGTCTTGGAGGAAGAAGGAGCTTGAACTGGACTCTGAAGGATGTTGGGAAGTGTTCTTGGAGGTCTGCGGGTGAGAAGGCCTTTATTAATCACCCATAGGGTGCCTGGACCTAGGGGTTCAGGGAGAAAGGGAACAGACTTCCATCAGAGACAGGAGGGGCTGTGAAGCAGCAGCAGCTGCAGACACAGGGCTAGGAAAGGGGCAGCAGGAGGGAGGGAGGGAGAACCAAGCTTTGCAAGGAAATAGCATCTAAGCCAAGTAGCACAGGGTAGGGGCAAGAAGGCGACAACAGGTAGAGAGGCCAGAAGGTGCAGGACTGGACAAGGTTTGAGAGTGAGGCCACATGACTGAGACCCTTCACAGGCAGGGGAGGAGCTGAGCTCTACAAGAGAAGGAATCTAGGAGATAAGTGACAAGTTAAAAGGGACACTCATTTTAGAGGTGACACGCTGGATGGATGCTGCATGGGTCTGGCAGCAGAGAAGCCAGCTAAGAAACCTGGGTACTCTGGCCTAGGATGTCCCAGGCCTAGAAGAGTGGGTCACAAAGGAGAGGGGAGAGGCAGAGACACTTCAGAGACAAGTGTGGCATGACAGAGTCGGGGAAACCCACAGATGACAAGCGAGAGAGAGGGCACTGCCTGGGAAGAAGAGTCCAGACTTGGATGTGCTGAGTTTGTGGTGACCCTAGGGCACCCAGTGGAGCACAACAGGACAGAGGTGGACAGCAGAGACAGTGCTCCTGGAGGACTCCTGCAGACAGCCCCAGACACAGGGCCTGGAAAACCGTCCCAGAAAAGAGGGAAGAGGTTCAGAAAAGGAAAAGGAACAATCAAGAATGAGGAACCATGCCAGGAGAGAGACTACCCAGAAATGACAGCAGACAAGGCTGCAAAGAGGACACGGGCATACAGGGGTCAGCCTCCCAGGGGACAGGAGGATGGAGGGCCCACCCAAGAGCAGTGTTTGGAAAGAAGATGACTTTCAGGAAAGCGGTTTAGCAGTTTCAGCAAAGTGGCAGGGCCAGCAGCCAGGCTGCAGAGGATTAAGGGGAGGGTGGAGGGAAGGAGGTGCAGGTGCACGGCACTTGTGTGTGGGGGGGGGGATGTGACAGTGAGAGAAAAGAGGAAGCAGAGCTTATTGCTCAGGCGACTGGTTTTCTTTTTTGCTATAAGCCAAGTGGATGTCAGAGGCAGGGAGTCGGAGGATCTGGGAGACCCAGGTGAGGGTGCACTCGCTCCAGATGTGGGGGCGGGGCGGGGCAGAGCCTGGACCGCAGTGCTGGCAGGTCCGCTGCTCTCACCAGGGTCTCCAGGGATATCTTTTCACTCCTCCTCCCCTGAGACTGCAAGGAGGATCACTGGTTCCTTGCTGCGCAGATGGAGGGTGACACACGGTTCACCTGAACTCCCTAGCTTTGATCTCCATGAGGGCAGATTTCCACCTTCAGCACATACCTCTCCCCAGGGCAACTCCTGGGGTGTGACAGACCACCCACGTAGATAATCAGGCCTCTCTGGCATCTGAGCAGACAGGCAGGAGTCTAGAATCCCGGGCCTCCCAACAGAGCGCTCTCTGCAGTCCAAGGAAGGAGACTTCTGCACCACTGCTCAGGTGGCCTAGTCTCACTGCGAACCCAGGGCCGTCGCCTGAGCAAGGACTGAAACACTTTCCCCCAACCTCTGCCTCATTGTTGGGAATAGGTTTCTGGAGTGGAAAAAACAAGCTAGGGGTAGGGCTGTCGGGATGAAAGAGGTGGGCAAGGCGCACGGCGGGATCATGCCTCACCAGGGAGGAAACACTTCCATCGCGCACTCACACTCTCCTGGGTGCCAATATGCCCTCGGAATCCCACTCCTAACCACCTAATCACGGGCGGCAGCAAAGTCCAGCGCCCAGAACCGCCAAGGAGCCCTACGCCAATCATTTGGAGAGTTCGATCGATCGCCACCCTGTGCCAGGCCAAGTGCAGATGGGCGAGGGCGTGCCACCCCCACGCAGGTTCCCGCAGGCCGCCGCGGCCACCCCGAGGCCCCTCCCGCCGCACGTGCGCGCCGGCCCGGCGCTGGGTAAACACAGCACTTGTTGACTCGCTCTCCCGCAGCGCTCACCCTAGCGCCGCCTGGTGTCCGCAGCCCTCTGCGCCCTCCCCCATTCGGTCGCCCCCGCCATGCCCGCCGCCCTGAGCTGGGGGCGCTCGATCTGCTCCACCAAGGACCCTGGCCAGGTTGCAGGCGAATGCACAAGCCCAGTGTGCAGAAAGCCTGGCCCAGGGGCTGTCCCGGGCAACTCGGGTGCAGCCCCAGACTCGAGCAAGGCCATCGGCGGGTGCGGCCGGGAAGGGCAGCTGGGCTCCCGGCCCTGCCCGCGCCCCGCCGGCCCCTAAGGCTCGCCCCTACCCCACCTACAGAACTCTCAGGTCCCAGCCGCTGCTCGGGCACCTCCCCGCGCGCCCCTCTTCGGCCCCCGCAGCGAAGCCCAACGCACTCCTAGGCGATCAGAGGCTGGGACCCGAAAGGGGGGCGGCCCCACTTTCGCCACACTTACCTGGGGGCTCGGCCCAGCCGCCCGGCGCGCTCCCTGGCTGCCCTCTGGCGGCGGCAAGGAGTACTGGGCGCGCGCCCTACCCCGCCCCGCCCCGCTCCGCCCCTCTGCGACCTGGTACCTGTTGCTGCCGGTCACCTGGTAGACAAGAGCCCCTCTGGATGACTGTTGTCCACCCAGAACGGGTGTTGAGGGCTCCTTCTTATTAATGGATAACTAATAGCACTGTTTTTTCTCTGAGCAGCTTCATGTCCCTAAACCAAAATCTGTCGCCTGTATTTATAGAAATTACCCATTCTAACAACCCCAGGAGACAAAAGAAAGGTTTCTGGGACCTGGAACAGCGCCTGGCACTTGCTGGAGCTCAACATCTCTTTGTTGAATGAAGGAGTGATCCATTGATGTGAGGCAGAGGCAACTTGCTGCAGTCCCTAAAGGGAGGAACCTCAAAAAGCTAAAGTCCTCATCAGCTTTGTCTTGGCTCCACCGACTCTAAACTACTATGCTGTGAACTCCATTTCCACCCGTTTTAAGCCTCCATGACTGGCTTGGTATTCAGGTAGGGTGAGAGTAGTATCAAGCCCTGTTAACTCTCCATTCTTTACATGGGAAATGACAATATCAAACACTTTTATAAAATAGCTTCTGAGGAATCAGTGAAAACCAAATCTGAGAGTCCTGGTTACTAGATTCACCCAGCAACCTCCACCAGGACCTGGTTCATGATGACCATTTGGGTACCAGATCTTCCCCATGAGAAATGTGCTCTCAGACAGTAGAGCAAATCTGTGTGAGCCAGCACTGTCCCTTGGACTTTCTGCATTATAGAAAGATTGTTAGATGTGTTGGCCACTGACCACTAGCTATGAGGCATTGAATTTTTAATTTCATTTACTTTTACTCAAGTTTAAATTGCCAGTGTAGCTAATGGCTGTATATTAGTGCAGCCTAAACCTCGGGTTTTTCATAGGCAAAATGCAGATAATAATCCTTCTTTGAGGATCAAATGAGAACTTGTAGGGGAAGCCCCTAACACAAGGCCTGGGTCACTGTAACGGCTCCATCCCCTCAGGAGTATTAATGTCATCATTACCACCTTCATCACCTCACTAACCCCCAAATCTTGAGGGTGCAAGGACTACCTACCTACCCACAACCTCTCCCTCCAACAGTTCATTGAACCACTGTTTGCACAGGACACAACCTTGTGACAGAGCATTCACAGTCTATGGAGTAACAGGGCCTCTCTTTGGACCATTGACCACAGGAAAAGACACACTCCTGCAGCACCTCCCCTGCCCACAGCTGTGCTCCTTTGGAGCTGTTAAAAGCTAAGGCTTTTGTTCCTGCACTAAGAAAGCTTTGCTTTGCTCCTCTGCTATGTGCTCTGGCCAGAATGGGGACTCACGAGTTTTCCCTTAACCCTTCTTTCCCCAGGTGTTCCCTGACAGTAACAAAACAGCCTTTATCTGGCTATGCCCTGGGGGCATCTCCTGTGTGTGTGAAAGCTAACCTGGCCTCCAAGCTAACTCCACAAGTTCTTTCCTTTTCTTCTCCCCCACTGTGAGTTGACCTCATTCTCACTCACTTGGGGCTCACTGCTGAGGGAACCCACACTTCCACATGCATATGTGCATATGTGCGCACACCTACACACCACCCTGGGCCAGCCACCAAACTGCACAGTCTCTCACTCCAAAGACTTGGACATGCTTCTGCCTCCAAGGAGTTTACAGGCTGGAGAGGGGAGCAAACAAATAAATGAACCTCAGTGGGCATTGGGTGGGACATTTTCTGTTGTCTCAGAATTTCCTACTGGAGAATGAGACTCCAACTCAGATGGGCAGGTGATAAGGAACCTTGCTAAGACTTCCTAGGAAGAGACCTGCCTGGTCCTGGGACCCTCATCCCATCCTTGCTAAAAGCAGTAGATAGAGTACCGTGGGAGGGAGCTCCCAGGGTGTAACCAGGGGTTATGTGAAGACATGCTCATCCCTAACTCCACCCATGCTTCCTCTTTCGACAGTAACCTGCCCAGAAGACCTGCCAAGAAATTGAGGATGCCTGCAAGGTGGGCATCCCTGCAGCAGAATATTTTGTTGTTGTTGTTGTTTACTTATTTATTTGTTTATTTGTGGTATCAGGGATTGACCCAGGGGCGCTTAACCACTGAGCCACGTCCCCAGCACTTTTTTATATTTTATTAGAGACATAGTCTTGCTGAATTGCTAAGGACCTCACTAAATTGCTGAGGCTGGCTTTGAACTCGAGATCCTCTTGCCTCCCAAGTTACTGGGATTACAGGCGTGAACCACCATGCCCAGCTGCCCGCTGCAGAATGTTAACTGAACTCTTGCCCCTCCATGGCTCTAGTAGCAGAGTATAGTAAGAGAAGAAATGGGGGTGGGGTGGGGGGCAGTCTCCTGGAGACTGGTCTCCTGGAGTCTGGCAGCAGCGACAGAGCCAGAGCAGGGTCACTCAACCACAGCACTGTTGACATTTTGAACTGAGTCATCTTTTATTGCAGGGGCCTTCCCCTGTATTGTGGGAGGTTTAGTGACATCGCTGGTCTCTCTGCTCACTAAACAGTAATAGTACCTGCCCACCCTTCAGTTGAGACAATAAAAAGTGTCTCCAGCCCAGCAGGGTGGCACATACCTGTAGTCCCCTGTAGACTCTGGAAGCTGAGGCAGGAAGATCACAAATTTGAAGCCAGCCTGGGCAACCTAGCCAGACCCTGTCTTGAAACAAAACCTAAAAAGAGCTGGGGATGTAGCTCAATGATGGAGCCCCCTGAGTTTAAACCCCTCCCCCCCCCAAAAAAAAAGAGAAAGAAAAAATGTTTTCAGACATTGTCAAATATTCCCTGGGGGTCACCCTCCCCTGTCATCTCACCTCATGGTGGGAACCATGCACTCACAGCCTGCTGCCTATTTCTAGCTTAGAGGATTATGGAAGGGCAGGGGGAGCAGCTGCCCCAGGCTTACAGCACTAGAACAGAGCAGGGGGCAGCAGGAGGCCTGCATTTCTATCGCTCCACCAGAGGGTTTGCCCAAAGACTGAGAGGAAACTGAGAGAAAATTGGAGTCAAGCAGCCTTGAAGGAGCCCCACCCCAAAAAGGCAGCCTGGGTCCAAGGGGACTGAGCTGCCAGAGACTGAGGGATGTCCCTTTGGAGGCAAGTGCTCAAAGAGGATCAAGAGGCCAGCCTGACAATCAGATGATGTGTTCAAAGCCAGCCTCAGCAACTTAGCAAGGCTCTAAGCAACTCAGTGAGACCCTGTCTCTAAATAAAATATAAAAAGGGCTGGGGTGGCTGGGGTTGTGGCTCAGTGGTAGAGCTCTTGCCTAGCACGTGCGAGGCACTGGGTGTGATCCTCAGCACCACATATAAATAAAAAATAAAATAAACTTATTGTGTCCATCTAAAACTAAAAAATATATTTTAAAGGGGGGGGGGCTGGGGATGTGGTTCAGTGGTTAAGTGTCCATGGGTTCAATCCCCCATACCAAAATAAGGGGGGTGGGGGGTGAGGAGCCAGCCTGTGAGTGTCACACAATCACAAAGGGGCCTCTGGAGAAACCCCTAAGTGCCCAAATCGGAAGAGATAGAAGCAGAAGGATGAGGGAGGAGGAGAAGAGAGGCCTCCCTCCCCTTTGCCAGCCCAGTGCTGCAGGAAACGGGGAGGTGTGGAGCTGGAAGAGAGGATAGAGTTTAGATTTACAGATCTAGTGGATTGAATGATGGCCTAAAATAGATATATTCACATCCTAAGCTCCAGAACCTGTGACTGTGACCTTATTTGGAAAAGGGTCTTTGCTGATGGGTCATTAAATTAAGGATCTCTCAATAAGACATTCTGGATATCTATTGGGCCCTAAAGGAAATGACTGGTGTCCTCCTAAGAGACACACAGAGAGCTGGGGATGGAGGGCAAGGTGCTGGGTTCTATCCCCAGCACAGGAAGGGAGGGAAGGGAAACAGATACACAGAGAAGAAGGCCGTGTGAAGATGGAGACGGACATGGAAGTGGTGTAGCCACAAGCCACGGAACACTTGGAGCCCCCACAAAGCTGGAAGAAGAAAGAAGGGTTCCCCACTAGAGCCTCAGAGGGAACCCTGCACTGCTCACATCTTGATTTCAGACTTCTTTTTCTTCTTTTTTAATTGTTAGATGGGCTTTTATTTTATTTATTTATATGTGGTGCTGAAAAATCAACCCAGTGCCTCACACATGCCAGGCAAGCACTCTACCATTGAGCCCCAGCCCCAGCCCTGATTTCAGTCTTCTGGTTGCCAGAATACTTCTACAGTGACAGAATACTCCTATTATGTTTAAACCCAGCTTGTGATAATTTGTTAGGGCAGCCTGAGAAACTGGTAGAATAGAAAACTAGTTTTGATCTCAGTGGAGAAAATCTTCAGTAAAGTCTATTTCTCTGTGACTTCTTTTTTTTTTTTTTTTTTTTTTTTTTGGTGATAGATTTTGGTGAAGAACTCAAAGAAGGGTCGAGTTTCAAGAGTGCAAGACAGCAGGGGTGGGTCCCAAGGCAAGAACCTGAGCCTCAAGTTAGAGATGGATCCTGCTCTGATTTCAAGAATTGCAGAAGCCCCAGCTGATGTCTGGGTATTTAGTTCTTTCCCAAATCCACCAAAAAGGCACAGCATTCCTGAGAGGGCAGCAAGCATGTGGCTCAGACAGGCACTGAGACCCATGACACCAGGAAGATGGTAAAATGCCTGCTTTTCCAGACCCTCATAGTGAACAGGAGGGAAGAGAAACATACAGGAACTTCTGTTCAATGTCATGCTCGCTGTGAGACGATGGCTGCGGTGTTCTGATCACACAGGTACTACAGGAGGAAGGACCTTGTTTATTCCTATTTTACTGCTATGGAAAGGAAGACATAATGACCTTAATGATTTGCCCAAGGTCATAGAGACAAGGAATGGCAGAATCAGGGTTTCAGCCTGGGCTCTCTGACGCCAGAGCCCATCCTTAACCACTGTGCTATCCTACCCCTGTGCCATGAATAGGACACAAAAGCACAGGTCAGGATGCAGAGAGGCCCTCTTTGGGGAGACTTGAAGGATGAGTAGGAGTTTGCCAGGTGGGCCACACGGGGAAGGACATGGTAGATAAGAAGGAACAGCAGGTCCAAAGACAGGGAAGGCTGGCGATAGAATACTGAAAAGTTGGTCTTTAGCAAATGGGGGTGGGGGTGGGGAAGAGTAGAAGAGGAGGCCAGACAAGGGCCCTGACAACCGTGTGGAGTTTAGAGAGATAATTGTTTCCAGTCCAGATCCTTGAAATCTGACACTCCATCAAGAAGAGAATCAGCAATCAGTCTATTTGTGTGTGTGTGTGTGTGTGTGTGTGTGTGTGTGTGTGTGTGTGTAGGTGTCTCTTTTCTGTTGAATCTATGAAGCAAGGATAAATAGATACTGGATTACATAGATAACTCCCACAGGTGGGACTCTCACTAACTGAAGACTTTATGAATATGCATGTGGAATGTGTCTTCATTATAGAGTTTTTTTGTGCTTTTAAGTGCCACTGATTTATGTAATACATAATCCACACCATAGATATTCATGCCTTAGGTTGTAGATGTGCTCATTTATGGGCCCAAAGATAGACTGGTAGAAATTAGTGATTATGCCTCAAACTCACTCTTTTACTTCAATGAACTTCGCATGCTTTTGATCCAATAAACCACGGCTCCTTCTGGCCTATGATATATTTTACACACACAATGGGACAGTGAAGGAGTAAAATTTGAGTTCTATTTTTCATACAAGTCAGATGGTGGGCTGGGGATATAGCTCAGTGGTAGAGTGCTCACCTGGCACATGCAAGACCTTGGGTTCAATCCCCGGCACTGCAAAAAGGGGCGGGGGAGTCAGATAGAACCATGTATTTATATACTTTTAACCCCAAAGGCTCACACCTCAAGTGTCTGTTTGGAGCCGGAATGGTTTTGTCTCAGGTGGATGATTCTGGGTACTATCCTGTGTCGATGAGAAGCCTGCCTATAACTGACCATTCAGCAATGTTTCTGGAGCATTTTTTATGGATCATGCCTGTGCCAGCCACTAACAACATAAAAAAGAAGGGACAGTACCTGTCTCTGAGGACCCTGGCGTAGTAGATGAACAATAAAACAAGCAGAAGGGCCTTTATGAACAATATAGAATTTGCTATAGAGGAGCTGCATTCACGCTACAACCCTAGCAACCCCACCCTGCAGCAGATTGGGCAGCAGGCTTTGTGGACAGGACTCACCCATTCAAGGTTCTTCTTGTAGTGAAAGCATCCTGGGGGCAGATTTGAGGCCTCGGTTTCCACTCTGTGGGAGCAAGCCAGGTTGGAGGAATGATATACAAAGAGGAATCAGAGGGCTCTTTAATTGCCTAATGGAGTTGGGCTCGGGTTGTCCTCTACAGAAGAGTGGAGAGGCAGGGAAAGCAGGGCAGACACATTGGTATAAACTGACCGTGTGTTCCAATGGTCCAGTATTCTCTGGGAGTACTCACCAGTCCAGGACCACACCTGCTAGCACCCCTCACCACATTATCATATGGAAACCCAAAAACCCTCTTTCCTGGCCTCCCAAAATGCATCTTGGCCAGTTGGTTTGGAGCAACAGAGATATAGGCCGCCGGGGACATTTTGGCAAGTACTCTAGTTTCCTATGGAGCTGTTGTTGATTACATGGAGGGGGACTGACCCTCACCTTCCTTCCCTGAGACCCCAGGAGCACAGCTAGAGCTTCTCACTGCTCTTTTTCCTCCCCCACTTTGCCATTCTTTCTTCTTTAAAAAAAAAAATAGACTTTAGCCAGGCACCATGGCGCACGCCTGTAATCCCAACGGCTCTGGAGGCTGAGGCAAGAGGATGGTAACCTGGAGGCCAGCCTTAGCAACTTAATGAGACCCTGTTCCAAAGTGAAAAATAAAAGGGATGTCAATGTAACTCAGTGGTACAGCATCCCCGGATTCAATCCCCAGTAAGACAAAAACACAACACAAACAGAGCAGATATTTGAAGGTGACACTTGTTACAATTGATGAACTGATACATTATTACAGCTCCTTCCTTTGTGGCTATGCCCTTTTTCTGCTCCAGGATTCCATCTAAGATACCACCTTACTGTTAGCTGACGTGTGTCCTTCGTCTCTTCTTGGTTGTGATGGTTTCTCCGACTTCCTCGTTTTCTAAGACCTGGACAGTTTGGAGGAGTCCTTGTCAAGCATAGGATGCCCCTCTATGGGAAATCTGTGTGGTTTTTCCCATGATTAGACTGGTTTGGGAAGGAGGATAATAGAAGAACCATTTTTATCGTATCAGGTCAAGAGTCCATTTTATCCATGTGACGTCACTGTCAAATATGACCTTACACACCTGGCAGAGGTGGTGTTTGCCAGGCTTCTCCATGTCAAGGTTGCTTTCTCCCCCCCCTTTCCTCACTGCGCTGAAGTAGTGGGCAGTGTGTCCTTCCTCCTCTAGGGCGGGGCTTCCAGAATTAACTACTGCATGATTTGTCTGTCCCTCCCCATTTATCAATTTATCCAATTACTGATGTATGTCTAATTTTCATCCGTGGATATTTATTTTATATTTACTTATTTGGGGGGGGTTATAATCCAATTCGACTTCATTCATTTATTTATTCATTGCTATCATTCTGCTTTCAGTTGGCTCCAGGCACCTTTGACTTGTCCCTATCAATGTGGGGTTTGGGGTTTGGGGTCTTTTAGGATGAGGAGATATAGTTACTCCCTTGCTTTCTGTCATTACAAGATAGTTAAGGCTCATTTTGTATATTTCTCTGCCCTGATCCTTTTCTCTGAGGAGCTGTGATTGCTTTTATTAGAAAATAATATAATGTGGGTATGCTCTTTGCTAGTGGACCTTTTGACTTTTTTTTTTTTTTTTTTGGTACCAGAGATTGAAATCAGGGGCGCTTAACCACAGAGCCACATCCCCAGCCCTTTCTTTGTATTTTATTTAGAGACAGAGTCTTATGGATTTGCTTAGGACCTTGCTAAATTGCTAAGACTGGCTTTGAACTTGAGATCCTCCTGCCTCAGCCTCCTGAACTGCTGGGATTATGGATGTACACCACTGCACACCCAGTTTTTCTTTTCTTTTTTTCTTTTTAGTGCTGGGATTCAAACCCAGGACCTCACACATGCTAAACACATGCTCTATCTGCCACTGAGCTACCCTTTGCTTTTTTATCATAGTATACTAAGCAGGCCAAGGAAAGTTAAACCTCCCTACCCATCTGCTTATTCCCTGAGGGCTTAGGACCCTGGCTTCAATGACAGGCCCTGGACTCTAGGCTGTGGAAAGGAGGTGAGCAGTGAGGAGGGGGTCTCAATCCCCCAGGACACTGGGAAGCCTCAGAGTAGCCTGCAGGCCGAGGTGCATTTCCGGAGGATGTCACAGGGTCAACTGGATAATGAACAGCCAGCCAGGATGCAAGGATACAGCCTAGAGGTAAGTGATCCCTGGAAAAGCAAAGAGCAGCCTGAGGGGGTCCCAGCAGGCACAGGGATTTCAGAGCTCCTGAGGCAAGGGTTCATTACCATGGGTGCCTAGTGGACCACAGCTTCTGGCCACACACGAGTATCTACTTGAGACATTTAAACCTGCTTTGCAAATGTGGCCTGGGGATCACTTGGGGTCAGAATCACTGGTGAGGGCTTGTGGTATGCAGATTCCCAGGCCCAGGTAGTAGATCTGGAGGTGGGGTTTGCAATCTGCATTTTGATTAGTTTTCCTAAGCATTCTGATGTACAGTCAGGTTAACTCTGCAGAAAGGCTGGAAATCCAGAGTTCAGTTACCATGTAAAAGATTCTATTGGTGCCAACTGGATCCGATGTTCCCTGGTTCTTTTTTGGCCCTGTGCAGAACATTGGAACAAACATATTGCCCATTTTTGAGCCTCTAACAATATCAGTAGGGGCAACCTCACTGGCTTCTCCTTTCCTCTTTACAAACACTGTCTTGGACCAAACATCAGCCGGATTCTTCTGAGCCCTGAGCATCTCCTGCCTTTTTTTCTCCTGTGCTGGGGACTGAATCCAGAGCCTTGTGCATGCTAGCAAGCATTCTAACACTGTACCACATCTCCAGCCCCTGAGCCCTCTTATTATTATTATTGTTGTTGTTGTTGTTGGACACAAAACCTTTATTTTATTTACTTATTTTTACGTGGTGCTGAGGATTGAACCCAGCGCCTCGCACATGCTAGGTGAGCCCTGAGCCCTCTTCTTGACTAGGTCTCAACCTTGGCTTATAAGAACTGCCAACCTGCTGGGTGCCATGGCAGCTCTGTAATAACAGTTCCTCAGGAGCCTGAGGCAGGAGCATTGCCAGTTTGAGGCCAGCCTGGACAACTTAACAAGACCCTATCTCAAAATAAAAAATAAAAAGGGGATGTAGCTCAGTTGTAGAGCACCCAGGTTTCCATCCTTAGTAGCAGGATTGGGTGTGGGGAGGGTTTCTAGGGGAAGAATAGCAACTTTCAGCACAAAAGATTTCATCCACTTCCCTCCTCCATATACAAAGGAAAAAATCTGTCATGGTTTCCAGAAGCCTAAAGCCATGCTGCTGGGATGACCCAGTCTCCTTAAGTTCCCTTCTGGAGAAGCTCAAGGCTACCAAAAAAAACACCTGGAATAGATATTAGGCCTCCCTTTTTTAAAACTTAAATTTTTTTTAAAAAATGTTAAATTCTTTCTCTGTCCTCTGAGATGTCATTGTGTCCCCTAGAGGCCAGGACTGTCTTTCTCTAGGGCCTGAGAGCTATTTCTTTGAAATGCAGTCAGGAAGCATAGAACCCTGCCTCCCAACCTGGGTAGGAGGGCAGGAGTCTAACTTCAGTAAGTGCCAGTTATCAGAATAGATGGCCTAATCACAAGGACACTGACCACTCACCCACTCTGTAATTTTTCGGTTCCCTGACTCTGCTCACTCCCAGACAGTCTCCCTTTCAAAGGCCAGGTCGCCTCCATACAGATCAAAACTGAGCTCAGTTATATACTGAAATCTCTTTCCTCGCTGCATTAGCAGTTAATAAAATCTGCCTTGACTCCTTTAATTAGTGTCCACCTCTCCACCCACCCCTGTCCGTGCTGGTGATCGAACCCAAGATCTCCACAGCATGCTAGGCAAGTTCTCTACCACTGAGCTACATCCCCAACCTGTTCTGTTCTGTTCAACACAGGGTCTCTAAATTGCCAAAGCTGGCCTCAAACTTACTATCCTCTTACCACAATCTCCCAAATAGCTGGGATTATAGGACAGAGCCACCATGCCTGACCAGATTTGCTTTGCTTTAACACTTTCTATGATTGTGCTGGAAAGATGGACCCTTGCGGTTCCCTCTCTGCCTCAGAATCAGCAGCCTCCGAGGCCTAGATCTAGTTGCACAAAAAGCACCTGACACCACTCAGCTTTCCCCTGCTCAGCTGTGAGAGTTCCCGAGAGGCTTCCTATAAGGACAGGAGCATAAATCAACACCAACTAACACAGGATAGCTGAAGAAACAGCCTGGGGGTGGCCGGGTAGACACAGCAATTAACATTTTAAAGGCAACTAAAATTCAAAGAGGAATCCCAGCTTCCTCATAAATATATATGGCGCATGGCAGAGGCTGTGCAGACAGACATGCTTCCTGGGACTTGCAATATGGCACAGATGAGCAGAAATGGCCCAGGGAGCAACATGAGGAAGCACTTGTGTGATACTCTCAGGCCCCGAGCGATCACTTTCTGTGCATTATCTCATTTCAACTCCACAAAGTCATCTTCTGAACCAGAATTATTATTGTTCCCACTTTAGAGTAAGAGAAGCAAGACTTGGGACAAGTAAGATGACTTACTCAAGGTCACAGAGCTCATAAGTGGTAGGTCCAGGGTACCAAGCTGCCCTGAAAAGACACCAGCCTCCTCTGCTGGTCTAGGAGCAGGGAATCCATTCATTGCAGACCCTTCTGCTCACCATGGTGCCACTTTCCTGGGTTCCACAGGCCAAGCCTCCTTTCCCGACACCCAGGCTGTGGGGAGCTAGGTGAAGCCCAAGGTCCTGGGGATAGGTTGTTTGCTCGGGCTACCTGGACTGTGACAGGTATCATTTCCCATACATACAGGGTGGGAGGCACCCGCCTCTGGGTGGGGCTGAAAGAGTCATCAGGTCAAGGCATTTGCAAGGTGAAGTCCTGAAGAAAACATCTCAGTGCTGGGAGCTGAAGCCCTGGCCTTGACACGGGCTGTCACTATCAGTGGCTCTGGGCAAATTGCACAAAGTGTACTTAAAATTTGCATTTTCGAGCCACAACTGCCATCCCTGAGGAACACTGAAGAGTTGAGAATGTCTCCTCACTGATCCACATGCAGGCCATTCTGCTTAAAGAAATGGATGCGGTCGGGAGGCTTGACACGAAGCAAGGCAAACTACAACTGTACACGTGCACCAGGGACATCGCTAAACGGCTAAATGTTTTTCAAATAAGAACTCATTTAATCCTCTCAACAACCCTAGGGTGTAAGTACTCCTATCATCATGACTATTTAAGTGATGAGAAAATTGGAGACATTCCCTAGGCCCCTGGCATTTTCACTGTCAAGTTCTTCTTCTGAAGCCCCCAGCTCCTGCATGGTCCTCCAGGCCTCGGTCTTGAAAGAGGAGTTTTAAAAATGCCAAAAATGGGAGCTGGAGTAGGAGGGCGGCATCGACCATGAGTCCTTCAGCAAATGACAGATCTCTGGGCCCTTCCACCCTGTTCCTATGCCGTATTTCTCAGCTCCGATGACTAAACACACCAGAAAGTCACATGGTAAGCCAGGTAGAACATTGTCGAAAACAGGAAGTGAGAAAAGTCAAGCCATGGGTCTGAAGTTGGGGGACTGGAGAAGGTAGAGGACAAAAGGAAACTCTATCATTCTCTAGGCTGCTGCACCACAGCCCACAGACCTAGTGGCTTAAACAACAATGTCACTGACTCCAGTTGTGAAGGCAGGCAGTCTGAGATCAAGGGTTCTGTGATAGTAAGAGCAAATGTGACTCCATTTTGTTGCATGACTTCATCCTGTAAAACCACCGTGCCAAGTAGAAGAGTCATGACTGGGGCAAGATGTTCTTTTCCTTTTGCTATAGAAACCTTTAAGAACATGGAACTACCTAATGGGGTATTGTTTCTGTAACTGGGGTGACTGGGCTAACTGTGATTGGTTAGGCTTCCCTCCGCTTGACTGCACTGTCCCGCTTCTGTAACCTGGCTTGCTTGCATTGGCTAGACCCCCTGAACATCTCTTTTGCAGTTTTCAGGCTTATAAGGAGCGCCCTTGCAAATGTTCGGGGCTGATCAGGGGAACAGCTTTATGTTCTGGTCAGCCGCCACCGGTGTGCTTCAATAAAGGCTTGATTCGATTATACGTGAGTGGTCTGGAAGTCAGTTTATGAAACCCTGGGACAAAGCTTTAACTATAACAGTTCCACATGTTGGTTTCTTCTGAGATTTGTCTCTTTGGCTTTTGGTGGCATCTTCTCACTGTGTCTTCTCCTGTGCATCTCTGTGCATGAATTTTTTTTTTCTTTTTTGTACTAGCGATGGAACTCAGGGGTGCTTAACCACTGAGCCACATCCCCAGCCCTTTTTATTTTGAGACAGGGTTTTGCAAAGTTGCTTAGAGCCTTGCTAAATTGCTGAGACTGGCTTTGAACTTGTGATTCTCCTGCCTCAAGCCTCCAAGCCGCTGGGATTACAGGCATGCGCCATTGTGCCCTGCTAAATCTTCTCTTCTTATAAGGACATCAGTCATGTTGGATTCAGGCCATTCTGATGATCTCGTATTAACTTATAATTTAAAGTTTCCTTCTCTAAGTATGGCCACTGTCTAAGGTTCTGAGGGTCAAGACATCAACATATGATTTTTTTAAATAATATTTTTTAGTTGTCGATGAACTTTTTATTTTATTTATTCATTTATATATGGTGCTGAGACTCAAACCCTGTGCTTCACAAATAGACAAGCACTCTGCCACTGAGCTACATCCCCAGCTGTCAACATACGAAGGAGTAGGGGCACAACTCAACCTATAATAGGACCCTAAGGCTGGAGTTTTGAGGCTTCAAATTGCTGCTAGAAAACATTTTAAACATACCAAAGAATAAGATAAAACATAACAATATACCCACTGCCCAGCTTAAAAAACAAAGCATTTCTGCTGGGCATGGTGGCACATGCCTATAATTCCAGTGATTCTGGAGGCTAAGGCAGGAGGATTCCTAGTTTTAGGTCAGCCTGTTCAACTTCGCGAAACCCTGTCTCAAAATAAAAAAATAAAAAGGGCTGGGGATAAAAAATAGCTCAGTGATATAGTGCCCTGGGTTCAATCCCTAATACAATAAAATAATAACAATAATAATGATGATGATATGATGCTTTATATTCTTTATCTATTGATTTATTTTGCAGTAGTGGAGATGGAACCCAGGAGTGCTCTACCACTGAGCCACTTCCCAGCCCTTTTTATTTTGAAATCGACCAGGCTAGCCTTGAACTTGGGATCCTCCTGCCTCACCCTTCCAAATAGCAAGCACCAAAGCAACCGGCTCCAGATCCTTTTTATTTATTTATTTATTTTATCTTTTTAGTTTTTCAGTGGACACAACATCTTCATTTTATTTTTATGTGGTGCTGAGGATCGAACCCAGCGCTCCGGGCATGCCAGCCTGGCTCCAGATCCTTTAAAGAATCATTGCCAATGACCCCTCTGGTAATCATTAATCTGCTTTCTGTCTCTACGGATTTGACATTTTATACTTTTTCCAATTTCTTTTCTTTTTTTTTTTTTTTTGCTCAGCATTTAAAAGATAGATCTCTGTGGTCACATTTGACTACAGTTTGTTTTTCATTATCATATAATATTCCATCATGGGGGCTCAACCAGCTTTTCAAAATTCTTTCTGTTAATAAATTTATGGGATGTTAAAAATTTTGATTTCAAAATAAGTTTTATATGCATATAATAACAAAGTCAAACATCACAAAAGAAGATAGAGTGAAGTCACGTGTCTTTTCCTCTCCTTCCAAAGAAATAATAATTTTGCCCCTTTTGCATATATCCTTTTAGCAGTATTCCAGGCATATACATATATGAAAATTCAGTATATACATTTTTTACCCATATGTTTATTGGATAAATATTTATGGAGTGCTTATTCTATGGCAGCCACTGCCTTTGCATAAGTCTTTGCCCTTCTACTTTCCTGACCTCAGGAAACAAAACAAAGTTTCCCACTTAGACTCAAGTAAAGACAGATAACATAGAAATAAACAACTAAGTGTGGATGTCAAATGAGGATAAGCAAGGGGAGGGAAACGGAAGAGACTGGAAACCAACACTAAGCAAATTCTGTTACACGCATGTATGAATATGTCACAATGAAGCCCACTATCATGCAGAATTATAATGCACCAATAAAAAATATTAGTAAGTACTATGGAGGAAAATAAGGACAGCAAAGAGGCACAGAGTGGACAGAGACAGGATGGGTCTCTCTGATAAGATGACCTTAGAATGGAGGGAGAATAGGTAGGGCAAGAAAGTTCCAGTAAGTCTGTGGATATAGCTCGGGAGTAAAGCGCTTGCCTAACATGGATGAGGACTGAGTTCCATCCCCAGCACCCCCAAAAAGAAAAAAACAAACCAACAAAAAACTTCAGCTGAGTGCACTGGCACTCCCCTGTAATCCCAGCAGCTTGGGAGGCTAAGGCAGGAGGATCATGAGTTCAAAACCAGCCTCAGCAACTTAGCAAGGCTCTGACTCTAAATAAAAAATGAAAAAGGCTGGGGATGTGGCTCCGTGATTAAGCGCCTCTGGGTTCAATCCCTGGTACCAAAAAAATAAGAAAGTCCCAGCAGGGAGGGATCAGCAATGCCAGGACCTGAGGAGCGGTGCTCAGCATGTTGGGGAGGCCGTGAAGGGATGGGGACCGAGGTGACAGCTAGCAGGTACTGGCAACCCTGATGTGCACCCCACTTCACTCCTTTTCCCAGGACACTCTCTTGGCCTTTGTCCCACATCAGCCTAAATTGAGCTGCCTTGTTCTCTCTTAGAAGCTGCCGGGTAGTCTCCACCATTGGAAATGGTGCCATGTATCTGACTGGCTGTGGGGTTCATCTTTATCTTTTCTTCCTTTATTTTTTTCAAGGTGCCTTTAGGTATGAAGTGAAAATATGGAAGCAGTGGGACTGAGTATAAAAGGAGGAAAAAGAAAGAACAGGGCTGGGGTTGTGGCTCAGTGGTAGAATGCTCACCTAGCATTCGGGAGGCACTAAGTTCCATCCTCAACACCACGTAAAAATAAAGATATCGTGACCATGTATAACTAAAAAAATAAATATTTAAAAAGAAAAGAAAAAAAGAACAGCCTTGTTGCTAACAGTTGCAAAGCCCTGGGGCAAAAGCAGACGTGGAGACCCACGTACCATATGTGTAACTATTAAATGTTATAAATTCAATTGACAAACTGTTAAGCCAAACATGTACTACTCTCCTACCTTGACAAACGTGCCTTCCTTACAACCAGAAAGGCCTGATTTCCATTTTGGATTTCAGACTCTGTGGGGCTCTGCACTCCCAGCTCCATCCTGAGATGGTCTCTTGAGGCACCTCAGCCTGCCTGGTCAGGTTCCATCCCTGCTGCCCGTGGGGCGGTACCGAGGAGGGTAGACCCACATGGGCACTCCAAGCAGCTGGGGCCACTTGAGCAAGAAATCTCAAGGTCCCAGGCTCTCAGATTGTGGGCTAGAAGGAGAGAGAAGAGGAAGGGCCCTGGGTGGGCACAACCCCTTGATGCAATAGAATTTCTGTCCCTTGGGAGAGACACAGCTGGAGTAGAGGAGGGGCAGGACCCTGTGAGGCACAAGCCCCAGGGCAGGGACCAAATCTAAGGCTGGAGCTGCTTGAAGAGTGGACGTCCATTGACAGCGTGGGCAGGACAAGCTGGAGGTGGAGCCAGCAGGCCAGCCAGGTGGAGGAACCCAGGCCGCATGGGCCCAGGAGGGCACAGAGCCACAAGCTCTACTCAAGGTGTGTCCACAGCAGCTCCAGCCAAAGGGGGAAGCCCAACCCTCATGAGAAGCCCATGTTGGCCAGGATCAAACTGTGCTCCAGTGACCCTCCCCTTTCCCCTACTCATAGCAACTGCGGCCCCTGAAGCCACAGGAGGAAGAATAAACAAGGTAACAGCAGGATAATGAAAATGCTGTATCTCTCCTGTTGGTCAGTAAACATCATTGGAAAGTCTGCTGCTTTTTTGCAAGATATGCAGAATTGAGGCTGGGGTGAAGCTCAGTGGTACAGTGCAGGCAAGAAGAGCTGGATTCCAACATTGGGAGCAAAAAAGTAGAACTGAGCTGGGCATGGTGGCACACACCTGTAATCCCAGTGGCTTAGGAGGCTGAGGCAGGAGGATCATGAGTTCAAAGCCAGCCTCAGCAAAAGCAAGGTGCTAAGCAACTCAGTGAGACCTTGTCTCTAAATTAAATACAAAATAGGGCTGGGGATGTGGCTCAGTGGTCTAGTGCCCCTGAGTTCAATCCCCAGTACCCCCTGCATCCCCCCAAATAAAGTAGAACTGAGAATGTGGGATCCAAGCCCCATGTAGAGACTAATGAGCCCTGAGAGGCTGAGCCAGTTTCTTCATGTTTCCATGTCTCAGTTTCCTTATCTACCAAGTAGGAATACACTCATGTGACCTTTCTCAGAGTTGTGAAAGTGAGTTCCCTGATCCCTGCTTTGTTCATTCATTCACTTACAGCACATCAGCTCCATGCCAGGAGCTGAATTGGGGCTGTCAAGACGGAGATAAACATGCCACACTCTGATCTCAAAGAACTTGCTCTGGCAGAATGACGGACAGATAGATGCTCTCTAAAAGTAGCCAGTTTCCTGTTACACTTCTTCGGGGTCAGATGTATTTTCTAGATGAATAAATAGAGGTTAAGATACAGTGTTTTGTTTGTTTTGAGTTGAGGTCTCACTGTGTTGCCCAGGCTTGTCTCAAACTCCTGGGCTCTAATTATCCTTCCACCTCTGCCTCCTCGGTAGCTGGGACTATGGGCGTGTGCTACTGTACCCAGCAGTAAAAGTGGTTTTTGTTTGTTTATTATACTGGGAAATGAAGCCAGGGGTGCTTAATGTTTAACCACTAAGTTATAAACCCAGTCCTTTTATATATACATTTAGTTGTGGCACATATATATATATATATATATATATAGAGAGAGAGAGAGAGAGAGAGAGAGAGGAGAGAGACAATACCTTTATTTTATTTCTTTATTTTTTATTTCTTTATTTTTTTTAATTTTTTTAAGAGAGAGAGAGAGAGAGAGAGAGAGAGAGAGAGAGAATTTTTTAATATTTATTTCTTAGTTTTCAGCGGACACAACATCCCTGTTTGTATGTGGTGCTGAGGACCGAACCCAGGCTGCATGCATGCCAGGCGAGCGCGCCACCGCTGGAGCCACATCCCCAGCCCTTATTTCTTTATTTTTATGTGGTGCTGAGGATTGAACCCAGTGCCTCGCACATTCTAGGCGAGCTTTCTACCGCTGAGCCACAACCCCAGCCTATCTCCAGTCCTTTTTATTTTGAGACAGGTTCTCTCTAAATTGCTTAGAGCCTTGCTAAGTTGCTGAAGCTGGTCTTGAATTTACCAGCCACTGCCTCAGCCTCCCCATTTGCTGGGATTACAGGTGTGCATGCCCAGTTGTTTGCTTGTTTAATTTTTTTAGATGTAGATAGACCTTTATTTTATTCATTTATTTATATGCAGTGCTGAGAATCAAACCCAGTGCCTCACACATGCTAGGCAAGTGCTCTACCACTGAGCCACAACCCCAGCCTCCTGTTTGTTTATTTTTTAAGTAAAAGAAAAAAAATATCTTATTTCTGTGCTAAATTATCGTTTTCAAAAAGATCAAATCATGGGCTGGGGCTGTAGCTCAGTGGTAGAGTGCTTGCCTCACAAGTGTGAGGCCCTGGGTTTGATCCTCAGCACCACATAAACATAAATAAAAATGAAGATAGTGTGTTCATCTACAACTATAAATATTTTTTTAAAAAAAGATCAAATCAAGACTGAGGTAAAATTTTACTCAAACCTTTATTGATGAAGAAACAAGATAAAACTGGTTCAAAGAATTTGAAGAACAGTATATACACACACTTCAAAAATGCTGAAATGAAGTTGCTAATAATAACTGTAAAGCTTGTAAATTTTTTTAATATCCTACAAGGCAATAAAATGTAATGTTTGTGGGCTGGGGCTGGGGTTCAGCAGTAGAGCACTTGCCTAGCATGGATGAGGCCCTGGGTTCAATCCTCAGCAGCGCATAAAAAAATAAATAAATTTAAAAAGGTTTTGTGTCCAACTACAACTAGAAAATAAATATTTTAAAAAAGGTAATGTGATCTTAAGATCACCTTTTCCATAAGGTGTTAATTCATTTGTATCTTTACCTGACAAAATTCATTTACATTGTTGTGAGTTTTTACAGCTTAACTGCTACCCATAGGAATTAGAAAATAGCCTAATTATTAGACAATCAAAGGTCTACCTGCATGGAATCAGGTAATCCTTAACAGTCAGCAGGACAATGCTCAGCATTCCATGGAGAAGACATCTGGCATTCTCTTTCGTCCCATTTTCTTCTTTCTTTCTTTTTTTCTTTTTTTTTATTTTGGTACTGGGGATTAAATCAAGGGTCACTTTACCACTGAACCTCACCCCCAGTCTTTTTAATATTTTATTTAGAGAAGGGTCTCACTAAGTTACTGAGGAACTCACAAAGTTACTGAGGCTGGCTTTGAACTTGCAATCCTCCTGCCTTAACTTCCCGAGCTGCTGGGATTACAGGTGTGCACCACTGCCCCCAGCTTTTCCATTTCTAAGTCTTGAACAATTGCTTCCAACACTGGCAGAATTAGAGGTGTTACCCTTGACCATGCCTGTGACTCTCTCAAGTGGTACATATGACCTCTCTAAGAATGTGCATTTTTTGTTCTTTTTTTGTAGATGTTTATTTATTTATTTATTTTTATGAGGTGCTGAGGACTGAACCCAGGGCCTCACACTCGCTAGGTGAGTGCTCTATCACTGAGCCACAACCCCAGCCCCTTTTGTTCACTTTTGAGGGAGTGTCACCCTTTCTAGCCCACACTTCATTTGGTCACTGAAAGGTCTTCCAGTCCTTCTTGGCTCTGGATCTGGTTCCTAGATCACTCATCTTCAATACTGGCTGGGGCTTCAACACTCTGTAATTTTTTTTTCATTTAGCATTATATTTCTGCTGGGGGTGTGGCTCTAGTAGAGTGCTTGCCTAGTGAAGCCCTAGGTTAATCCCCAACACTGGGGGGGGGGAAAAACATATTTCCAAGATTCATTCATGTTGCAGGTATAGGTATAGTTCATTCTTACACTGGTGTGTGATAGTCCATGTGTGATTATGCCACTGAGTTGCTTCAAGTTTTTTTACTGCTTTAAACATTGCTAATATGAACCTCTTGGCAGCTCCCGAAGACCGCATGCAAGCATTTTGCTTGGATGCATCTCAAGGTCTGGAGTTCCCAGAGATTCTCCCATCCTTGGCACATAGACTTTGTCCTCAGATTAGCTCTGATCACTATTTCAAGATATCTGTCAGAGTCCCAGTCATCAGATACACAAACAGTGCAGAAGAGGAGCACTTTCCCAGCAGCCTCCAGTAGATGTCCTTCAAGTCTCAGTTGCCAGGATAAGGTTATAGGTTCCCTCTTACAAATGCCCTCAACCAGGTACCTGTGAGGCTAGGATTACCACAAGGGCTTAGAGGTCTCAGGACTCTCCCCTGAAGTCATGGGGCAGGGTATATTCACAGTGCAGCCATCAGAACTATACCACAGCTCTGCAGGCAAGGCCTGGGGGTTGTCAAGGTTGGTGGCATCTGTAGGAACATCTGCTCCACCCCCAGCTCTGCCATTCACCTCCATATGCCAAAGGGTTTTTCCTCCCAACACCTTCAATTCTACCTGAAGGCTTTTCTCTGGCTGTGGGAGGATGTTGGGCTATGCAGAGCCATCCAGAAGCACTGGAGACTCTCAATGTCCCCAAAAGGAAACTCTTTTGAGTGGTAGTGAATAATCACCATCTCTATCACCTCTCAGCTGGGATCTTTCTTCCTTTGTTTTTTTTTTTATTTTGGGGTGCTGGGGATTAAAACCTGGGGTACTTTATCACTGAGCTACATATATCCACAGCCCTTTTTATTTTTTATTTTGAGACAGGATCTAAGTTGCTGAGGCTGGCTTCCAACTTGCAATTCTCCTGCCTGAGTCATTGGGATTACAGGTGTATGGCACCACACCCAATTGCACTCCATTTCTTGTCCTAGAGTTTGTTTTGGAGAGAACCTGAACCATCCATTCCTGCAGTCAATGGTGTCTGCCCAGGTATGTCTGAGCAAGATGGAGGTTACATTGGATGTTGGATATTGGATATGTGGTTCCAGGCTAAAGATAGAAAATTAAAACTGATCAGCATGTAGGAAGTGGTTGATGGGAGAAGTGTAGATCACACCGCCTTAAGAAAATATATAGGGCAGGCGCAACGGCACATGCTTATGATCCCAATGACTCAGAAGGCTGAGGCAGGAAGATCACAAGTTCAAAGCCAGGCTCAGCAATTTAGGAGGGCCTGACAACTTAGTGAAACCCCATCTCAAAACAAAAAATAAAAAAATGGCTGAGAATGTGGCTCAGTGGTTAAGTGCCCCTGGGTTTAATTGCCCCCGCCACAAAAAGAAAAGAAAATATATAGGCAGAGCTTCATGAACTGAGTCCAGATCCGAAGAAGCCCAATATTCAATGGCTGAGAAGGGAAGATTAACCTGCAGAGACTGAGTGACCCAGGGGCCCACATGTGCTGCTATAGTTTGGGTCTTATGTGTCTCCCTAAGGTCCCCATGGTAAAGACTTGCTTCCCTAAGGGTCACTATAGGAAGGTAGTAAAAACTTTAAAGGGGGTGCCTATCGGGAGGTTTCTGGGATGTTGGAGGTGAGCCCTCAAAGGCAGTTGTGGGGCCCCAGTCTCCTCTTTCTCTCTCTTGTTCTTGGGCCATGAGGTCAGTGGTGTTGCTCTACTAGGTGTTGAGAGCCACGACCAAGTCAAGATGGCGCCTGGCATTTTGCCAGAAGGAGTGGTTGAGAAATAAGGCCAGCGATCCATTAAGATGATGATAATTAAGTTAAGCTGTGTATATATAATTATTAAGATAATGACTGATTGCTGTAACTGGATGATGCTAAATTGAAACAACCTGTGTATTCAGTTGTGTATATAAACTTCTGCTGTCCGGCAATAAGGCGGCTCCTGCTACTTTGGGTGCCCGCTACTTTTGAGTTCTCGTGGAGTTCCCATTGGTTCTCGCGGGGTTCCTGTGGAGTTCTGGAGAGTTCCTGTTGGGTTCTGGCAATAAAGTAGTTCCTGTTTGAACCTACAAGTGGCTCATGACCCCGGTTATTTGTGCCCAGCCAGACTGCGGCAACTAGGCACTTCCACCATCAAACAGGGCCTCACACGGGCCCCAAGCAATGGGCCCATCAATGAAGGACTAAAACCTTCAAAGGTATCAGCCAACAGTGGTTAAGTGCCCTGGGGTTCAATCCCTGGTACAAAAAGACAACAAACAAAAAACACCTATGAGCCCAAAGGAAACTTTTCTCTTTGAAAGTTAATTCATCTCAGTTCATCATGAGAATAATAGGAAGCTAACTAACTAGCACATGGTATCCCTCAAACCAGGCAAATATACTATTTCAAAAAAGAAGGAAAGATCAGCAGTGTCCAGTGTTGCTGACGAGTCAAGGACAACAAGAACAGAGGTTGCCTCTTGGATTCAGTGACATGGAAGAATACCAGTAGGTGACCTTGGGATGTGTTTTGGTAAATCGATGGAGCTAGATCTCTAGTCGCAGTGGGTTGAAGAGGACAAGGAGAAGACGGAGACAGCAAATGGGAACCAGATGAAGAGACCAACAATTGAAATGCAAAAACATTTAAAACAGCCTTCCTTACAAAGCATTTTACGATTGATCATAAAACATATCCATTTGCTGGAGGTGACTTTTCTCTTTCATAGCCCACTGGCTAGCTCTACAGAACCTCAACGCAACCTTCACGAAAATTGGAAGAGAAATGGCCAAGCTGTCTCCAGTCAGCCAAGCATTCAGGCAAGGAGGACCAGCCGCTGAGAGGGAAGACAGGCGGGAGTGCAGCCAGCCCTTCCAAGCACCTGTCTGCGAGAGTGAGTACAGAAGGACATCTGAAAAGCAAGCCCCAGACATCTCAACTAGCAGCCAGTCAATTGCACAAAGGAGATCTGTCATTTATATTTCACTTTGCTCCTAAGGACAAAAGCAGACAGGCAAGAGGCAGATAGTGAACACTTACGAAAGCACAACTGTGTTGGACACATTAAGGAGCTTGACAATGGGTGGAAGGACTGAGGACACACACATAAACTAATAGAAAGGCCCTGTGGAGTACAGACCAGCCACACATGGCAGTCTGTGGATCAATACTAATGACAGTCATTTACTGAATACTAACAGTGTCAAAATTTATAGATTTAATGCAGTCTTCATCAAAATCTCAACAGGCTATTTTGAAATAGGTAAGAAGATTTGAAAATGTATATTGAAGAGCAAAGCTTCCGGCACAGCCAAAATAATATTTGAAAAGAACTCAATTGGGAAACAGACTTATGACATCAACACTTACTATTAAGGCAATTAAGCAAAACAAGGTGGTATCGTGGAAGGACAGACAAATAGAAAACTGGAAAGGACGTGGTGGTGCATCCTGTAATCCCAGCAACTGGGGAGCCTGAGGCAGGAGGATCTCAAGTTCAAAGCTAGCCTCAGCAACTCAATGAGGCCCTAAGCAACTCAGTGAGACCCTAGCTCAAAAAAAATAAAAATAAAAAATAAAAAAGACTGAGGATGTAGCTCAGTGGTAAAGAGCCCTGGATTCTGGAGCTGGGGTTGTGACTCAGTGGTAGAGCACTCGCCTAGCACATGTGAGGTCCTGGATTCGATCCACAGTACCACATAAAAATAAATAAATAAATAAAATAACCACAATTAAAAATATATATTTTTTGGGGGGAGGGGAGGGGGGATAGTGGGAAATAGTAGAGGATAGGAAGGGCAGCAGAATACAACATACACTAGTAAGGCAGTATGTAAAACGTGGATGTGTAACCCATGTGATTCTGCAATCTGTATATGGGGTAAAAATGGGAGTTCATAATCCACTTGAATCAAATGTATGAAATATGATATGTCAAGAGCTTTGTAATGTTTTGAACAACTAATAATAATAATAAAAAAGCTCAAAAAAATAAAAATATATTTTTTTAAATTTTAATTTATTTTTTTTAGTTGTTGATACAAATTTATTGTTATTTTAAAAAAAATATTTTAAGTGGGCTTGGGTTGTGGCTCAGTGGTAGAGCACTGGCCTAGCATGTGCGAGGCCCTGGGTTCAATCCTTAGCACCACATAAAAATAAATAAATAAAAAGAAAGGTATTGTATTCGACTACAACTAAAAAATAAATATTTAAAAAATAATTTTAAAAAAGGAGACCTGGGTTCAATCCCCAGTATGTATGTGTGTGTGTGTGTGTGTGTGTGTGCGTGTGTGTGTGTGTGTGTATATATATATATATATATATATATATATATATATATATATATATATAAAAGTCCATACATATATAGTTAACTGATTTTCTACATGAGTGCTGAATCAAGTCAAGAGGTGCTGGATGTCTTCTCAATGGAAATTCCTGGAACAACTGGGTATTCATTTGGGGAAAAATGAATGTTGGTCCCTACTTGACTTTATTCACAAAATTAATTTGAGATAGGTCACAGACCTAACGTTAAAATTCACAAATCATAAAACTTCTAGAAGAAAACAAAATATACCATCTTTGCAATTTAGGGGTCAGCAAAGATTTCTTGGGCAAGATATAAAAAAGAAAATATGGATAAAATTGTTTCATCAGAATTTTAAATGTCATCATTTAAAACCATTAAGAAAATAAATAACGTGGGGCTAGAGTTGTAGCTCAGTGGTAGAGTGCTGTCTAGCATGTATGTGTGAGGCACTGGGTTCAAACCTCAGCACCGTATAAAAAATAAATAAATAAAACAAAAGTATTGTGTCCTCTACAGCTAAACAAATATTAAACACATAAAATAAAATAAATAACTGGGTACGATGGCACACTTAAGCAAGATCCAGTCACAAAATAAAAAATAAAAAGGATGTGATGGCACATGCCTAGAATCCCAGCAACTCAAGATGATTGCACGTTTGAAGCCAGCCTCTGCAACCTAGGGAGACCCTAAACAACTTAACAAGATCCTGCCTCAAAATAAAAAAAAGCTGGGAATGTGGCTCAGTGGTTAAGTGTTGCTGGGTTCAATCCCCAGTAACAACAACAAAAGGGCTGGGGATGTACCTCAATAGTAAAGTGGCCCAGCGGTAGAGGGCTTGCTTCCCATGTGCAAGGCTCTGGGTTCCACCCCCCCACCCCCTACCACAAAAACAAAACAAAATTGCTCAATATCATTCGTCATCAGGGAATGGAACTTAAAAACCACAGGGAGGCACAGGGACACAGATTAGTGGCATAGTATTCACCTAGCATGATCAAGGCTCTGGATTTGATTTCTAGCTCGGCAAGAAGACACAAAATAAAACAAAAACCAAGCAAAACAAGACCAAAAAAAAAAAAAACCCACAGAGAAACACAACTTCTTATATGTCAGAATGGCAAAAGTCTAAGATTGATATTATGTATTGTCCCTGTTATCTATTGTTGCAAAACTCTATCACTCCGAAACTTAGTAACTTAAACAATTAACAATCACTACTTTGTCTCACTGTTTCCTTGAGTCAGGAATTAGGAAAGAATGGTTGGGTGGGGTCTGGCCTGGGGGGGCGTGTCTTTCCTGCTGAACAGATCCCCCTTGGGGGGTTGAACCCAAGGATTCCTCCCACTGAGCTACACCCCCAACTCTTTTTATTTATTTTATATTATTTATTTATTTATTTTGGTAGGGGGATTAAACCCAGAGGTGGTCGACCCCTGAGCCACATCCCCAGCTCTTTATATATTTTATTTTGAGACAGGGTTTCACTAAGTTGTCCAGGCTGGCCTCGAACTTGTGACCCACCTGCCTTAGCGTCTCAGATTGCTGGTA
Source organism: Ictidomys tridecemlineatus (assembly GCF_052094955.1). Classification (NCBI taxonomy): domain Eukaryota; kingdom Metazoa; phylum Chordata; class Mammalia; order Rodentia; family Sciuridae; genus Ictidomys; species Ictidomys tridecemlineatus. The sequence continues at coordinate 44,564,529 of NC_135479.1, read as the reverse complement.
TTACAGGTGCGTGCCCAGTTCCGCTATTCAGTGTGGAAAAGTAGGGGCTGGAGTAACAGGGGCACCTCTCTCTTCACTTAATGTCAGGTCTCTTCATGTGTATAGTTGAGGCTTCCTGGAATCATGCCAGCCTCAGGGCCCTCGGGGATCTTACTGGGAGACTCAAGTCATAGGCTAACAAGGTGGATGGATGCTGTACCATCTTTTTGCAACCAAGCCTAAAAAGTCCTCCACACAATGCCACTCCCGCTGTGTTCTTTGGGTTACAAGTTAGTCAACAAACTTGTCCAAATTAAAAAGGGGCGGTGTGGGAGGGTAGATGTAGGCTCTGCCTCTTGTGGGAACGGCCAAAGTCTAGCTGAGCTTGTGGAATGAGAAATATTATCGCAGCTGTGCTTGGATGATTCAATCTGTGGTGGGTTCACCTGAAAAGAAAAGCAGGCGGCAGATCATCCCGGCCCTGTGAGCCACAGCAATCCAACAGTATTGACAAGAACTGTGATGAGGGGCTGGGGCTGGGCTCAGTGGAACAGCGCTGCCTAGCACATGTGAGGTGCTGGGTTTGATCCTCACCATCGCATGAAAATAAATAAACAGAATAAAGATAGGCTGCCCAGGCTGGCCCCAAATTCCTGGGCTCAACCTCCTGAGAGGCTGGGACTAGAGGCACATGCCACCCCCCCAAAAAAAGATCTTGAGGGGAGGGCTTGAAAGATGAGAGCCAATTCCAAGTGACAGCCGTGGCGGTCAGCCTAGCCTAGGTTAGGGCAAAAGCGCGGGAGTGGGAGACAGGAAAGCTGCCTAGGGCTGGCCTATCCAGCTGCTTTCTTCACTGAGAAGGGAAACAGTGAAGTTTGATTTGGACATATTGGCTTCCACAGATCAGGGCCAAACAAGACTGGAACCCGCACAATAAAAATTTAGGTAAGAATAAATAGTATTTTAGAAGGCATAGGAGTGGGCCCGGGTACAGGGGCGCATGCCTGTAATCCCGGGAGCCTGAGGCAAGAGGCTGGAAAGTTCAAGGCCAGCCTCGACAATTTAGCGAGGCCCTAAGCAGATTTAGAGAGACTCTGTCTCAAAATAAGAACTAAAAGGGGCTGGGGATGTGGCTCAGTGGTAAAGTGCCCCTGGGTTCAGACCCCAGCACCAAAGGGAGAAAACACGGCACAGAGTGGAGAAGTAAGTCAGCCCGAGGATTTAGAACCTCTCCCACCCTTTTTCCTCGGTCCTAGATCTTCAACATCTTGAAACACGCATGCGCACACGATGTCCTGGGGGGGGGCGGCTTTCCGAATGCGCACGCGCGAGGTCGGCCGGTCGCCGTGGGAGACGCGTGGCCCCCGCCCGGCAGTCGGCGCCCGATTCGTCCCGCCCGGCAGCCCAGCCGCGGGGCCCAGTGGTGAACCCGCGGGCTAATGAGCCGCCGCGGTGGGGTCGGGGCGGCGGCGGGGTTCAGCGAGGAGTGCGAGGAGGACGATGAGGAAGAGGAGGCGCCGGAGGTCGGCGCGGTGGGCTCTCCGGGGTCCAAGCTACCTCCCATCGCGGGCAGCACCTCAGAACCGGTCAAACGGAAGGTGAAGAAGAAAAAGAAGAAGAAGAAGAAGAAGACCAAGGGGTCGGGCAAGGGGGACGGTAAGAGGAGAGCTAGCGTGGCCACCTCCGCTACCCCCGGACACCCACCTCCTCCCAGAGGTGCCCTTCCACCCAGAGAGAGCTGGGAACCAGACAGAGACGCTCCAATCCAGAGCCCCCTGGTCTCCACATTCTACTTAGGTTGGCCCAGTGATGCCCCGCCCTACGCCTTAAGACCATGGTGTCCACAGAGATTGTCCTTCCAGGAGACCCCTTCGAGGCCACAGAAGTTCCACCAACTTTGCAGAGATCCCACACGGTTGCACCGAGAGTTCCCAATATGCAATAATTCCTCACCTCCTCACCGGCAACCCCCACAGATACCGCATTCCCAAGAGCCCCCCCCCCAGCCCCACAGATACCCTCTCAACTTCCCAGTCCCTCAGCCCAACTTCTTTCCCTAATACCCACACCTCCCTGAAGAAATCTCAAGCCCTCTACAGAGACCACTCACAGAGAGACTTCTCTTGACCTGAAGACACTGACAGATAGACAATCATATACAGAAACACAGACTCCTGCCTTCCCCACAAGAGGTGGTCCTCACGTCCTCACGCATCAAGGGGCACCTGCCTCTGGATGCTGTGTGGACACCAACACCCAGGTAAATGCTTAGGAAGAATCCTCCCTGGGTGGACCCCACCTCCATCCACCAAGGGGCAGCCCCACTGCATACCTGTCACTGCCCCATCCTCTTATCCCTTCCCAACACATCCTCATGTCAGTGACACCATCCGATGACACTAAAGCACAGCTACCCTGTCATGCACATAATTCACAGGCGGCACACACACAGATACTGTTAGACATTCACATGCATAGACAACCCTGTGTGCTTCCCAGCATACCGTCGCAGGTACCCCAGCCTCAATGACAACTGCAGAGTCCCCACACCACACTAAGCTCTTCTCATAGGACCCCCAGATTTCTTCTCCACAAAGGCCCTGAATGCCCACTTCAAGGAGAGAGTGCGGCAATGATGTAGAATGCATCCGTCCATGAGCACAGTGATTCCATTGTCACCTGTGTGGTCCAGCTCAGTGGATTTGACCGTCAGGGAAATGGCCCTGACCTCCAGTGAGACTGGCTCCTGGCTCAAGTTTCTGGTTTCTGGCTGTCTGTGTGCAGGAGGCAGAGGAATGGCAGGCAGCCCCGTTCGGCCTTGTAGTCTGGGGAAGGAAGCAAGGACAAGGGTATAATGGCTTCTTCAGGTGGAATTGTAATAAAAAGACAGAGGGGGAAAAAACAATTCTGGAGTATAAGGCAAAGATCTTGTGTGTATCCACAAAGCAAAATCAGGAAGTGTACTGTCTTTTTGGTGTATAACTTTTCACTGTTCAAATTATGGTGGTATGTACCTCATACTGTCAGCAGGGGACACCAGATAGTTTTGGGGGTGTAGAAGATAAAGAAATATCAAGACATGAATTTTCCCCTTCTTTTCTTTGCTCTCTCCCCTCCTTTTTGGCTGAGGGAGGTATTTCTGTCTCCTAAAAACTAGAAGGATGAACTGATAAAAGAACCATAACTTTTAGTACTTTATAGGAATGTCATATAATTCTGAAAAGCTACTTTAAAAAAAAAAAAAAGGAACAAAGAAAGAAATAGTACAAGCCACACAGCAGAAGTATTTCCGGGTTTGGCATGAAGCCGACTGCATCAGTCAAATTTAGGAAGCTTTTTTCTTGTCTCCATTTCTTCCACCATCAAGTGTCTAGACTGGCAGTCGAATCACAGACACAGACTGGAAAGTACCTTGGTAAACCTGGGGTAAGGTTCAGTGCGGGCAGCAGGGCAGCCAGAGCCAGTTCCTACCTTTGAATCCGACTCTGCCATTTGCTGTGTGACATTGGCAGTTAATGAAACTCTTGGGTCCTCAGTTTCCTGACCTGGAGAACAGGACTGATAGCTTCTATCTGGAGGGCCTGCTTTCCAGTAGGTGCTCAAACAATGGTTCCCGGGGCTGGGGTGTAGCTTGTTGGCAGGGTGTGTGGTTGGTACACACAAGGCCCTGGTTCCTTCCCCAATACCACAAAATAAGTAAGTAAGTAAATAAATAATGGCTCCTCTTGCCCCCAGATGATTTAACCCAAAGCATAAGAGACTGGTGGGCTTGGCAGTCTGAGCCTTGGGTGAAGAGTGGTCCCCACGCCCCTTCCATCTTTGGTGATTCAGGCATCCTCCCAGGCAGGCTCAGGGCAGACATGGCCGCAAACACTAACCTCTTCATCTGCTCAGCAGATAAACATCAGAGTCGAGGCCTGAAGAGTCAGCCACTTTCTTCATCCTTCCATGACATCTTAAATCCCAGCAAAGACCATGGCGCCAAGTCAGAGCCCAAACCGGACAAAGAGGTAAACAAGCACAGCCCTTCCTACTCCTGCACTGTGGTGAGCCTGCCCCCCTTTGCCGAAGTGGAAGAGAACCTTTCCAACCAAATCAACGAGAGCCTGCGTTGGGATGGAATTCTCGCTGATCCAGAGGCAGAAAAAGAAAGGATTCGCGTATATAAAGTGAACCGGAGGAAGCGGTACCGGATTTTGGCTCTCAAGAGCTTCCACGAGGATCCCTCTGCTGAGGACAGCCCTGAGAACTTACCCTACCTCTCAGACAAGGACTGCAGGGCCAGCAGCAGGCCACCAGCGGCGAAAACCGACTGCTCTCATCACTTCTTAGAAGGAAATCTCTCTGCGAAGCTCCTACCCTCTGATATAGGCACTACTGTGCCAGAGTGAAGTCTACCCTCAACAATGAGGAGTGTCTCCTTACCACAAATTTATGTTTTTAAAAAGAACCATAATAAAAGAAAATCAGACTGGTATGGGAATGCAGTAAAAGTAGGGAGTACGGAGAAGACCAGCCTCTCCTTCACCCCGAGGCTCCGAAGTGCCTGGGAAAGTCACATTCCTGAAGAACCCAGGCAACTCAGCAGACTCGGTGCTCTCCAGAATTGCCTTTTTCTTAAACTGGCATCTCTCTTTGTTGTGTAATTTCTCATCACAGTTAGCTGTCTATAATCTGCCCCCAAAAGGAAAAGAAACTGTGGATTATGTAAATTCTCAGTCTCAAACTAAGTTCATGGATAAAACTCATATAGTGCATGCATCTGTCGACCCAAGAAAATGCCCTGAATATCCTGGAGACTTTGAATTAAACACACTACTTAAACTTACATGACCTTCAGAATCAGTGGATTCTAGAACTTTGTCCTTGGGAGGTTACAGTGGGAGGTCTCCAGAGGACGATTGCTGCTTTTATAAATACAGTCCTTCCCTAATCCCCCAAATAACATTTTTGGGAGTCCTGGGAATTAAACCCCCCAAATAACATTTTAAGCAAAGTTCTGGAGCATTAAATATACCTTACTGCAGGTATGGTGATGCACATCTGTAATCCCAGCAGCTCAGGAGGGCAGGAGGATCACAAGGTTGGAGGCCAGCCTCAGCAATTTAGCAAGACCCTCTCTCAAAATAAAAATAAAAATGATGGGGATGTAGCCCAGTAGTAGAGCACCCTTAGGTTCAATTTCCAGTACCAAAAAAAAAAAAAAAAAAAAAACCAACCCTCACAATGCTGCTTATCCTTATCCTAAATTTATATTCCTCCCTTTCACAAATATTTATTGAGTGAGGGCTATGTGCATCCTTCCAGAAGCAGGCCCTAATTCAAATGCAAGGAGATTATTTGGGAGACTTCCCAAATAATTGGTGTGTGGAAGAGAAGAATGGTGGGGAAGGGAGGCAGCCAGTCCAGGGATCAGCATTAAGCTACCTTTCACCCTCAGCACCTGGAGCTTAGTCCCATGGGGAGGCACTGGGAAACCATTCAAAACCCAGATCTCAGAAGTATCGCATTTGAGCGTGGGAGCTCGGGTATTATTCTCCCTGAAGGCACTGGCTGAGGGCTGGTCCTGGACAAGGAGTGCCAATTCCCTGGCATTTCTAGCCTGCCGCACTGTGTGCGCCTGGAAGCCTGCCTAAGTTATGGGGAGAAGTTGCTTTCAGGCACAAGAGGCAAATGGATGGGTCCAAAGGTTAGGGGTGATCTCTGGGTTGGCATCAGCTCCCTGCGAGGGGCAGAGTGGAGGTCTAAGAAAAGGTTCTGCCTTCCAAAGGGTTTGAATGTTCTGGGATAGTTGAGCATACAGTGTACACGAGCCAGGCTGAAACCAATGCTAAGCCCCACAGGGCGCTTATTTGAAAGCTGAGCGAAGCTCCCGTCTTGATCCCATTGGCCTTTGGCTCCCAGCAGCCCTCTTCTCACCCTGCCTTAAAAGTCCAGTTACAGAGTTTCCATGTTTTTGTCATTTGGCAAAATATTCTGAAGGAACTTTTAGAAGAGTCCTCTCCTGCCCTGGAAAATGGTGAGTAGCCAGGCCTGGCAGGGACCCTGAAGCAAACAGGAATGGCCTTCCCTGTGCTGAGACCGGGCCTGTCCTCTCCACTGTCCATGGAGAGTAGGGGAACAGGAAGTGAGCACATGCCCAGCCACGTGACCCTGCTGAAGTCCCAGGTATCTGGGTAAAGATGGCCAGCGGGGAGCAGCTGGGCTGTCATCTCATGTGCCCTCCAGATCCACCTCCGAGTGGTGGCTGGGGATGTGCTGCATGGTGGAGTTGGAGGGCCCGACAGACCTGAAGAGGACCCAGGCATCTTAGCAGAATCTTCTGAGGGTGGTGAGGGGCGGGAGAGGTGGCCTGTGGTGGTCTTCCTGCCATGAGATAGGGCATCATTCTGGGATAGTGGCTAAGGTTATAAGCTCTCTCTCTTTTTTTTTTTTTTTTTTGAGTGGGGGAGTCAGAATGTTAGATCGTGATTTTCTGTTGTTGCTGTAACAAATGACCACAGACTCAGTGGCTTAAAAGAACATGAAGCAGTTCTACAGTTCTGGGGGTCAGAAGCCCACACTAGATTTCAATGGGCCAGAGCCAAGGTCTTGGCACTGCTGCAGCCTGTTGGGGACTCCATAGGATACTTCATTTCCTTGCATTTTTTTAGCTTGTAGAGCCACATATCTTGCATTCCTTAGCTTGCGGCCTCTTCCTTCATCTTCAAATGTCAAAGGTGGCCACATCCTTATAGTCCTACAAAGAAAAGATTTACTCCTGTGTTCCTAACCAGTGTCCATATCAACCCTAGAGAAGGTCTCTGGCCTGGTGAGGATTGCGTGCTCATCAGTGGGCTAATCACAACAGCCAGGGAAATGGAGACTGTGATGGCTGACAGACAGACAGACCTCCAGTGTGATGGGGAAGTCCGAGGTCCACGCCCACTGGCTGCATGAGCTGAACAGACTGAATCTAAGTAGAACCTATGCAGTGTGACTCCGTAGAGGCCAAAGTAGACAGAGACTGGTCCATTGCCCTCCAGATGAAGAATGATTTTTTTTTTTTTTTTAGCAGTACTGGGGATTGAACCCAGAGGCACTTTACCACTGAGCAATACCCCAGCCTTTTTAAAAAAATGTTTTATTTTGAACCAAGTTCTCACTAAGTTGCTTAGGGCCTCGTTAAATTGCTGAGGCTGACTTGGAGCTTGTGATCCTCCTGCCTCAGCCTCCCACATGGCTGAAAATCATAGGTGTGCACCATCACACCTTCCCTAAAACTGATTCATTTTTCTTTTTTAAAAAAAATATTTATTTTTTAGTTGTAGGTGGACACAATACCTTTATTTATTTATTTTTATATAGTGCTGAGGATCGAACCCAGGGCCTCTCATGTGCTAGGCAAGTGCTCTACTGCTGAGCCACAACCCCTGCCTCTGATTCATTTTTCTAAAGGCCTGATCAAAGGTCATAGGAGTGGCCTGTATGACAGGAGTTAAGTGATCTGGATTGACTGCATGCTTATCTCCGGAACCACTGACCCTTGGCCAATGCCAGGAAATCTACTAACTGAAAATAAATAATGTCTAAACCTCAGGTCCATGAGTCGCTTGGGAGCAGAAGGCCCTGGTTAGTAATAATAATTGGGTTGATGGTTTGTACTGAATTTGGTGAAGCCTGGAGCTGGGCTTGAGCCCTTAAGACATCCCAGCACAGCCAGGATGTGCACCCTCTCACTATGAGACCCTCAGCGTGAGCAGAGAGGTAGACATTGGCACTTCATATGCACATCAGCAGGGGTTGGAGACCTGGGAACAAGCAGTCTTGTGTGAGCCTCAAGAGCCAGCACCACTGCAGGACAGACTGCCGGGTGAGACCCCCAATGATCTCTGCTTGTCTATTCACACCCTTCTCTTTAATGTGGGCTGAACCTATTGACTCTAATGAAGAAAACACGGTAAAAATGATGGGATGCTCTTTGCAAGAAGAGGTTTATAAAAAAATACCGTGTTTAGGGGGTGGGGAGGGAATGAATGAGTGTTTGAGGGAGCTGTGAAACTATTCTGTAGGCTACTACAACGGTGGACACATGTCATCTTGCATTTATCCAAAACCGTAGAATATACACCAAGAGTTAACCCCAAGGCAAACTGTGCACTTACTCCCGCCTCAGCCTTTGAGGAGCTGGGATTACAAACATGCAACACCACACCCAGTTTAATAAAGTGGTTTTAAGTCACTAAATTTGGGGATCATTTTTTTCTTTTCTTTCTTTCTTTTTACACAGCTAAAATGTCCAGTTGAAACAGTTGGCCTCTTCCCTCACCACCAGCCATGCTCTCAGCAAGCTGCCTCAACCCTCATCTGAGGGCTGGAAAATCCAGACCCCAAGCTTGTCATAGGAAGCCACATTTTGCCAGGCACAGTGGTGCACACCTATAATTTCAGCAACTTGAGAGGTTGAGGCAGGAGGATCACAAGTATGAAGCCAGTCTCAATAATTTATTGAGATCCTGTCTCAAAATTAAAAAATTAAAAGTGCTGGGGATGAAGTCCCCCTGGGTTCAATCCCCAGTACCAAATAAAAAAAAAAAAAGCCATATTTTAAACAAGTACCACAGACACCCACTCCTGGTGTTTGGAGGACCTTAAAATTTATTTCTAGAAGTGATGCTGTGTCCTATAGGGTTGAGATCACTGTGGGGCCAGTTCAGAGCTGGGTTGGACTGAATGGGCCTCTTCAGCTTCCTTATTCCCTTCCCAGTAAAGCTGGGGAAGAGAAAAAGCCTCATGACTTCTCCTCACTGTGCACATCCCAGGAGCTACACCTACCTATTTGTACTGTGTTTTCCTGGCGTGTGTTTTGTATCTCATCTCCCAATTGTAAGTGTAATATTTTTATGGAATTTTATTGTTTATAAGTTCTTTCACCTCTTGCACAAGGAATTCAGATCCTTAGGTTGACACAGTGAAGATTTGGGCCTACTTTTTCTGGAGTGGGTGCAGGGTCTCTGTTCTAGTGCCTAAGTCTTTGGTCCACTTTGAGCTGAGTTTTGTGCAGGGTGACAGACATGGGCTTAATTTCAACTTGTTACATGTGGACTTCCAGTTTTCCTAGCACCATTTGTTGAATAGGCTTCTTCTATTCTATACTGTTGGTCTATGTTTATAGCAGCTCAACTCACACCAACCTAGGTGTCCTTCAGCAGATGGATGGATAAAGAAATTGTGGTATATATACACAATGGAATTTTATTCAACCTTAAAGAAGAAGGAAATTATGGCATTTGCTGGTAAATGAATGAAGCTAGAGAATATCATACATGATTTCACTTCATCCACATAATAATCATCCAGGTACAAGGATGTTAGATTCCCAGTTGCACACAAGGAAATCAGCACAGAGTGGGAAAGGGACTTGTTCAAGGTCACACAGGGACTAAGAGGAGAACCTGGGATGTTCAACCCGGTCCGCTGATTGCAGAGATCCTGCTCTTCGTTACTGTGCCAGTGCCTAAGACAGGCAGCCTAGGCGGGCGCCCACATATTGCCAGAGCTCAGAACAATGGCAAAAAAAGAGATCAAAGCAGCTGAACAGGGCTTGTCGATAGGGTTGGTTGCTGGTGCTGGGTGGGTGAGTCGGAAGGACAGAGTCAGTCCCGGAACTGTGGCTGGCAGAGAAGCTTCCTGGGGAAGTAGGAATACCCACCAACTGGCCTAGACAGACCCTGGGGTGACAGGAAAACTCCCTCAGCCATCCCGGCCATACTGTGTACTTGTTCATGGTCAAATCCAGCCTTTGAAACCATTGACATGGTCCCCTCTGGTCACCACTGGAAAGGATCCTACCTCATTCAGCCATTCCCATTCAGTCACAAGACCCCAGACCAGCACTCCGGGCTCTGCCCAGCAACCTCAGCCTGCAGCTACTGCCTATGCCTTGCCTTTGAGGATGGGTGTCTTTGCTGCTCAAAGTATACTTCTGGAACCAGCAGCACCAGCATGACCTGGGAGCTAGGTAGAAACGCTCTTGTCAGCAAACTCTTAGGTCCCCCACCCAACTAGACCTACTGAATCAGAACCTGTCATTGAACAAGATCCCTGGCTGATTTGTATGCACATTAAATTTGAGAAGCTCTGATTGTTAGGAAACAATTCCCCAAAGGGAATTCTCATGTTTCTCATGTTTCTGCAAGTGTTGTGAGGATAATAACTGGTTACTTTTGTTCCAAACTATCTTTTGAAGGATGTTTGTATGATAAACAGCTTTGGAAGACAAAGATAGTGTCTTCCTCCAGAGCAAAGAGCAGATTTGCTTACTACCTATTCAAGAAGGTTCTGGTTCTTAAACTTAGTGTTCCCAGATTTGCTTACTACCTATTCTAGAAGGTTCTGGTTCTTAAACTTAGCGTTCCCCTCCTATAACCTAAGAACCTCTCTATTTCACCCCATGGGAAATGAAACTGCAGAACCCAGTGCAAATGCTAGTATTCTGCCTACTGCTATTGCTGTGACTAATAAATCATCCTTTATCTCAGACCCAAGAGTCTCGTGTCTTTACCATCATCCATGAAATTGTGGCAGGTTTTCAACTCAAGACACTTTCCAGTTCTCCAACCTGGTCTAAAAGACAGACCACTTCACTTTAATTTCTCTACACTTAAATCAGATCACCAGAACCTGTGTGAAATTCTACACTCAGGTTTTACTTTTCAGACTACATCAGAAATACATGACTGTTTCAGGCAAATTAGAAAATAAAGGTAAGGAAAAGAAGTTTTTAAGACACCTGATAGTCCCACCATTTGGAGACCAATAGCCTCATTGCTTTGGTGTCCATTCTTTCAGTCCTTTTCTGTTATTACATCTACACATAGGAAAACAAAATTTATGGGACATTAATAAATACATTATTTTTTAACAATTCTGTTAAAAATATGGCATGGACATTTTTCCATATCACTAAATTGACATCCATATCACACTTTGAGATGCTTGCTGCTTGCCTGTATTGCATTGTATATGGACTATTTATTCAATCTCCTATTTGTGGACATTTAATTGGTTTCCTATTGGATTTTTTTTTCATTTAATGTACTGGCAATTAAACCCAGGGGCACTTTAGCATTGAGCTACATCCCCAGCCTTTTTTATTTTTTGAGACAGGGAATTGCTATGTTGCTGAAGGCCTTGCTAAATTGCGGAGTCTGGCCTTGAACTTGCAATCCTTCTGCTTCAGTCTCCCAAATTGCTGGGATCATATTGCCCAGCCTACATTTTTTTTTTTGACTCTTCTAAACAATTCTGCAGTGAATAGCCTTATATGCCCATCTGAGTGCAATTTTCCAGTGCTTTGGATACATTCTTGGGAGTGAAATTACAAGCCAAAAGATAATTAAAACAATAAACACTTGTATAACTTTTAACTCATGCCAGGTATTGTTCTAAGCTTTGCACACATCAATTTATTTAAGCCTAACAACATCCCTAGGACAAAACTCTTATTATCCCCATTTTATAGAGAGTGTAGGTGACTTGCCCAAGTTCACACAGCTAAAAATGGTGAAGCTGGGATTTGAACCCAGGCATTTGGACTCAGATACTGCATGTTCCCATCCCACTGGATTACTAACTGCCCTCCTGGCTTTCCTGAGGGCCAGACAGGAAACAACACAGGGAGAATTTGTGGATCTTGAATTTCATGCCCCTAATATAGCTGCAGGCAGGGGTAGAGTCCTCTCGGAGCTTAGTGCCAGGAGTAAGCTCCTTTCTTTGGAAGTTCATGTCCTTATGCTAGTTATTGTTACACAGGCTGCTTGTCATTTTGGTCTTGCTCATAAGGAAGCTCAGGACTAAGTTTGTTCTCAGTAATAGCTGCTCATCTTAGCCCGGGTTCTGGCAGTGTGTCCCCTTCCCTCCTGGCCTTTGTCCTTTTACTGTGGTATATTTTACTGTAGTCACCCCTGCCCCATCTTGAAACTAAGTAGATGCAAGTAAACTCCAAAAATGAGTGAAAAAAATTCATTCAGGAGCTGGAGATATAGTACAGTTGGTAGAGTGCTTGCTTTTGCCTGCACAAGGCCCTGGGTTCAATCCCCAGGACCACACACACACACACACACACAAAAAAAAAAAAAAAAAAAAAAAAATTCATTTAAACTACTTTTTCAAGAAGCAGGGCAGATAGGGCTGGAGTTGTGGCTCATCCGTAGAGCGCTTGCCTGGCATGTGCAGGGTGCTGGGTTCCATCCTCAGCACCACATTAAAAAAAAAAAGGTATTGTGTCCAACTACAACTAAAACAAAAATATTAAGAAGAAGAAGAAGAAGAAGAAGCAGCAGCAGTGTGGTGGTTTACTCCTGTAATCTCAGTGACTCGGGCTGCTAAGGCAGGAGGATAACAAATTCAAGGCCAGCCTGCGCAACTTAGTGAGACCCTGCCTCAAAATAAAAAATTAAATGGGCTGGGAATGTGGCTCAGTGGTATAGCACCCTGGGTTTGATCCCCAGCACCACAGAAACAAACAAACAAACAAAGCCTAAGAAAAAATAGATTACCTGTTTTGGAGCCCCTGTTAGAACTCCTGTAGGTGGGTGGAGGGGCATTGAGCTGGCTCTGGGAACATCCTGTTAATTGTACTTCTTTAGCTTAATGAGCTAAACACAGGAGGACGGTAATTTGTAATTAGCAGCAATTGGTTGGACACACCAAAACCCCCGAATTCTTTTTTTTTTTTTAAAGAGAGAGAGAGGGAGAGAGAATTTTTTAATATTTATTTTTTAGTTCTCGGCGGACACGACATCTTTGTTTGTATGTGGTGCTGAGGATCGAACCCGGGCCGGACGAACCCGGGCCGGACGCATGCCAGGAGAGCAGCGTGCTACCTCTTGAGCCACATACCCAGCTCCCCCCCCCCATTCTTATTCTGAAAAAGAAGCCAGCAGGGCTGGGGAGGTGGCTCAGTGATAGAATGATCACCTAGCATGCATGAGGCACTGGGTTCTATCCTCAGCACTACATAGAAATAAAATATTGACATATTTTTGAAAAATAAAAAATAAAGATATTGTGTCCACTTAAAACTAAAAAATAAATATTAATAAAAAGAACATAAAACTCTCACTTAAAGAAAAAAACAATGTCGGCTCAGAACCAGATGGCTGATTCCATGGCTACACTACTGGGAGGCTGAAAACAATATTTACAGTGCCACCATCTAAAAGCGATATTTTCCTATAAACTAGTGCAACCATATACCATCAAAAGATCCAGTTCTCCCCCTAAAATTAATGACAGTTTATCTCTGGGGAGAATGTGAGTGATTTCTATTTTTGCTGATATGTATTTTCTAATTTTTAGGAGCATATAACAATTGTATAATAGAATAATCATAAAAGAAAAATAATAAGTTTGCTCATCAAATTAAGACTTCATTAAGAAAATAAGAAGTGCCGGACCTGGAGCTAATGACTAATGATAGTGCTTGCCTCACATACTGATGTCCCGTGTTGGACCTCAGACACCACAGAGAAAAAGAAAAGAGGAAGCCTGGAGTGGACAATAGCATTCACTCATGACAAAAGACTTATGTCCTGAATAAGTAAAGAGCTCCTTGAAGTCAACATTAAATTTCCAAATAACACTGTGGCCAAAGATTTGAAACAGACACTTCATGAAGTGTATATAGATAGAAAACAGGACACAAAAAAGTGTCTCTTGCTAGATTTTTTTTTTTTTTTTTTCAATTTTGAGACAGGGTCATGCAAAGTGGCTTCGGGCCTAAGTTGCTGAGGCTGGCCTTGAACTTGTGATCCTGAGTTGTGATATGTATATTTTTGTACCTGGTTTGTGTGGTATGAGTTCATGGTTGTTTTTTTTTTTTTTTTTCAGATTTTTAAAATTTTGTCTTGTATCAGTCTGATGGGAAGTTTTTTTGCAAGGAATTTTTCTATTTTATCTAAGTTGTCTAATAAAATTGTTTATAAAATTTGGGGCTGGGGTTGTGGCTCAGCGGTAGAATGCTCGCCTCGCACGTGCAAGACCCTGGGTTCGATTCTCGGTACCACATAAGAATAAATAAGTGAAATAAAGGTATTGTGTCGAAATATAACTAAAAAAATGTTTAAAAAATTGTTTATAAAATTAAATATAGTTAATAAAGTTGTTTATAAAATTATACATTTTCAACATCCATAAGATCACTCTCTCTGTGACAGGGTCATGCTATGCTGCCAAGGTCAGACTTAACTTCTGGGAGGCTACCTCAGCCTTCCCAGGAGCTGGGGCTCCAGGCATACACCACATCCAGCTTGAGACTCTATGCCTTTCATCATGTTGGTAATTTGTGTTTTCTATTTCTTGATCCATCAAGCTGAAACTTATCAGTTTTTTTCAATCTTTTCAAACAATCAAATTTCTGCTTCTGAATTTTTCATAATAATTTGTCTATTTCTTTTTTTCTCTTGCAGTGCTGGGGACTGAACCTAGGCAAGTGCTGAACCACTGAGCTGCACCCCCACCCAGCCTTGTTTGTCTGCTTCTATTTTGTGGATTTCTACTCCTATCTTTATTATTTCCTTCCTTCCTCTTACTGTGGGTTTCATTTCCTCATCTTTTTCTTGTTTTTCTAAATAGGTGGAAATGGCCATAAGAGGCAATGGGCACAGGAGTTGTTTCTCACGGTTACTAATAACCTGGGCTCTGATTCAGTGTCCCAGTTTATCTCTCCAATCTCTATAAGCAGTTCTCTGTATTAAATATCTGGTATGGGTTTGGATTTTGTAACTGCATCCCCCTATTTTTTTTGGTATTGGGATTGATCCCAAGGGCATTCTGCCACTGAGCTACCTCCACCCTTTTTATTTTATTATTATTTTCAGGTACCTGGGATTGAACCCAAGGACACTCAACCCCTGAGCCACATCCCCAGCCCTTTTTATATTTTATTTAGATACAGAGTCTCCCTAAATTGCTGAGGGCCTTGCTAAATTGGGCTTTGAAGCTGGCTTTGAACTTGCAATCCTCCTGCCTCAGCCTCCCAAGTAACAGGTGTGTGCCACTACACCCAATTGGGTGTAGCTTATTATACAGGAAATAAGCTGCTTCTCCCACAAACATGGGAGAAGTATGGTTCTCTGACTCATTGATGCTGTTTGGCCATGTAACGTGCTTTGGCCAATAGAATATGGGTGAAGGTTTCAGGGTGTAGTTTCTGGTGCAGGCCTTAAGTGGGGTTGGATATTTCTACTTGCTTCTCGGTGAGCTTTGGACTTTTGCCTGTAGAAGGATATGACCTAAGCCAGTTCTCTAGCTTACCTCAAAGTCAAATGGAACAGACCTGAACTCAACATCTCCCCTGGGGGCAGAACTGCCCTTCCAGACCTATATATATATTTTAAGCAAGAAATAGATGTTCACTGCTCTCTGCCACTGTAACTTTGTCGGTGGTTGCCCAGTACTGGGGAGGAAAAAAAAAGTTTTCCTTTAAAATTTTGGAACTGCTGCTGGGTACAGTGGGGTATACTTGCAATCCTAGGGACTTAGGAGGCTGAGGCAGAAGGACTGCAATTTCTAGGCTAGCCTCAGCAACTTAGGGAGATCCTGCCTCAAAACAAACAAACAACAAGTAAACAAAAAACTATCCGGAACAGCTGATTAGCCAATTCATTTCATGACAGTTTCACCACATAAACCAATTGGCAAGATTAGTCCTCATTATTATCCCAAATAAGATTTAATTTCTTCTATTTAGAAGATACTGGCCTTTTACATGGTTTCAAGGAGCCCTTCATGTAATGTATTTAGTATTGTTTGTTTTTTCTTTTTTTTTTTTTAATTTTTGTTTTTAGTTGTAGATGGAAACAATACCTTTATTTTATCTATTTTTATGTGGTGCGGAGGATCGAACCCAGTACTTTACACATGCCAGACGAGTGTGCTACCAATGAGCCACAACTCCAGCCCCTTGTTTGGTTTTTTCATTTCCTTAAAGTTCTCTCACTGTAAAACCTTATTTGTATTCCTCAGAAAACACGTTGGGAAATAGTGACAAAACAAAGCACATGACAGTGATTATTTAAAAATAAAATTATCAGAATTTCATTTTGAAAAGAGGTATTCCTTGCACTAGGAACTGCTACTCAATCTACAGAGTTATGCATTTCTTAAATTTCTGAGTTTAACCACAAAGGCTATCTAAGATTTATCATAATGTTGTTAATTATACCTATTATATCTTTCTCCTGGGGGCACCAGCTTTGTGATATGCTTAGAAGAGTTCAGGGGATTTGAAACATTATTAGTTTCAACCCACTCCTGGTTACACACACACACACACACACACACACACACACACATACTTCTAGCTTTAATCTTATGCAGGTTAGTTTTCTTAGCCAGGTGCATGCTTCTGTAAACCCAGCCACTATACTAAACAGGAGAATCACAAGTTCAAGGCCAGCTTCAGCAACTTAGGGAGACGCTGTTTCAAAACAAAAAAAATTAAAAGGGCTGGGATATAGCTCAGTGGTATGTGTGTCCTATACCACCAAAAAAAAAAAAAAAAAAAAGCAAACACAGTTTTCCACAGTAGGCTTATTTGTTTTGTGACTCCTTTTATGCATACTGAGTTAAAGGTCAGGGCCAGGGCTGAGGCTCTGTGGTAGAGCACCCAGTGCAAGGGAGCAGCGGGTGGGAGGGAGTTCCTGTGCAATTTTGGAGCTGCTTGATGAGCCAATTCATTTTGGCCATGTATTACACCATATAAACTAATTGGCAAAATTAGTCCTCATTGTCATCCCAATCAACCAAATAAGACTTAATTTCTATTTGGAAGAGGCTGGTTTTTAAACTTATTTTTATTATTTATTTATTTTTTTGCCAAGCTGGTGATGGAACATGGGTCCTTGTGCATGCTAGGTAAGAGCTCTATCCCTGAACTATGCCCCAGCCCTGACTTTAAAAAAAAAAATGATACTATGTATTCTTAGGGCATATTTATTTTTGATTCGTAACTCAAAAGATAAGCAAATAGAGCTTAGAGCCTTCACTTGATGCTTAAATGAAATAATGAAATAAAGGGCCTCCATTTTTCTTCTTTCTTCCTTTTTCTCTCCCCAGTACTGGGGCTGAAATCCAAAACTTCTCACATGCTAGGCAAGCTCTCTATGACTAAGCTACATCCTCAGCCCTGTATATTTTTGTTTCTATTTTGAGTTGCCAAGGCTGGCCTTAAACTTGGGATCCTCCTGCCTCAGTCTCCTAGCAGCTGGGATTACAGGTGTGCTCCATGCTCCCAGTTGGGGGCCTCTCTTTGCTTTGCCCAAAGATACTGATGGGGTGAAGAAAATTCTATCTCAAAATACAGAACCTTGAGGCTGAGGTTGTGGCTCAGCAGTAGAGCACCCGCCTAGCATGCATGAGGCACTGGGTTCATCCTCAGCACCACATAAAAATAAATAAATAAAATAAAGGTATTGCGGGCTGGGGATGTGGCTCAAGTGGTAGAGTGCTCGCCTAGCATGCATGAGGAACTGGGTTCGATTCTCAGCACCACATAAAAATAAAATAATGATATTGTGTCCACCTAAAACTAAAAAATAAATATTTAAAAAAAATAAAGGTATTGTGTCCAACTACCAAAAAAAACACAAAAAACTTATAGGCATGCTGCATAATTTAAGCTGCAAGAAAACACAAAGTAGAAAGGTCTCTCTGATCTTCCCTCCCCACTTCCTACCCTGAGGCAGGCCATGAAACTAGAATTCCTTTCCTTTCTCCTTCTCCCCAGAGGCAGGCAATAAAACCACAGAGAGTCACTCTCTAACCTTCTCTCTCTGCCCTGAAGACCCTCCTGTGACAGGTGTCCTGCCTTTTGCCCCACCCAGGGAAAGAATGTCACATAGAGATGCCAAAAGGAAACAGAACAAACAGGCCTGGCAAGGAACATTCCCTCCCTGGTTTATTGCCATCAGATCAGACCCTTTTCTCTCCAACCTAACTTCTGCACAACTCTCCATGAAAACACACAGGTCTCTTTCCAAAGGCTCCTGTGTCATGTGAAGCTGCCATTAAATCAGTCTGTCTTTTGTTAGAGGGTTCTCAGCCATGCACCTTGCCACAGGTAAGGAAAAGATATTACTTCTCCTTCCCTATAGGACTTTCCCACAGGGAAGATGATAGGCTGAGATTGAAGAGATGTGAGCACTCAGTGAAAGTCAGTCCCCTGTCTTGCTTTGTGAGACCCTGGAAAGGAGAACATCCCAATTTTTAAGCTATTTTTAAGTAAGTTTTTAGTTGTTGACAGACCTTTATTTTATTTATTAATATGTGGTGCTGAGAATCCAACCCAGTGCCTCACACATGCCAGGCAAGTGCTCTACCACTGAGCCCCAGCCCCAGCCCAACTCAAGCTATTTTTGGCTCCTCATCCTTGGTCATCCTTAAAGGAATTACGTTCAGGATTCACACAGACAGGAAACCCCAATTGTGAGCTCCTAGAGCAGGT
Source organism: Ictidomys tridecemlineatus (assembly GCF_052094955.1). NCBI lineage: Eukaryota > Metazoa > Chordata > Mammalia > Rodentia > Sciuridae > Ictidomys > Ictidomys tridecemlineatus. The sequence goes on along the minus strand of NC_135479.1, from coordinate 44,546,063 downwards.
CCTCTCTGCTGTCCCCTGTATACTCCTGCAGTATGAAGAATGGATTTCTTCTATAAAATGAAAACAAGAACAATTTGGAAGGGGAGATGGAAAAAAGAGAAATGGCCTGACATCTCCAGTCATGGCTGCATCTCCTAAAATTTCAATTTTAGGAAAGAATTGGGCTGGGGCTGGGGCTTAGTGGTAGAGCACTTGCCTGGCACGCATGAAGCCCTGGGCTCCATCCCCAGCACTGCAGAAAAGAAAAAGGAAATTTTGGGAAAGAGTACACATCAAATCCAGAAACAAATTCCCTTAAAACTATCTGTATCTAGCTGCCCCCCTAGAAAATTGTCTCATGTCCGCAGATGTATACTGTTAAACATACAATGATCTTAACATTGCTCAAGACAAGGAGCTATCTTCCTCATTCTGATGAACCAAATATTATAATTTTACTTTTTAAAAATTTTTTTGAGAGAGAGAGAGAGATTGATTTTAATATTTATTTCTTTTTTAGTTCTCGGCAGACACAACATCTTTGTTTGTATGTGGTGCTGAGAATCGAACCCGGGCCGCATGCATGCCAGGCGAGCGCACTACTACTTGAGCCACATCTCCAGCCCCCACTTTTTTTTTTTTAAAGAAAGAGAAGCATCCCTCGGTTTTATTTTTTAGATAATTTATTGTTGAATGGAGAAATCACAAAGCAAAATGGAACGGGACAGAGGTGACATAAATCTAAAACACAGTTTTGTTCAACACTGTTCTGGATTTCCTAAGGTTAGAAATAGGAAAAATGTCAAGTGGGAAGATACTTGTTCAAGTTCAGTCTTTCTAAAAGTCTGTACTTTGAAAGCAAAACTAGTTTCCTCTGAAAATACAAATCATCCTATTACATGAAAGCCCTAATTTAGGAGACTGAGCGAAAAGCTTTTTTAATTAACAAACCGTATCTCTCAGGCACACTTAGGAATGTTTGCTTTTAATCACTGAGTTTAAAAATCACCACTTCCGCCCTGAAAACTAATATGACTCCACCACGGGCTGGTGGCATTTCATCCGCACAGGAGAGTTCCAGGGTGTCTCCTTATGCTTCCGTTTCTGCAACAGTCAGCAAAGCAGGTTTGGAAGGGGGAGAAAAGGGTTTAGAAAGAACCCCAGCTGGTTCCCTGGTGAATAACTTAACAAAATAAACCCCGCCTGCCCACGCGCCTTACACGTCCACCATCGCTCACTTCGACTTACTTGACTGGTAAGGTTCAGGTTCTTTCCACACCTAGAGTGACTTGCCTGAACTCCACACGATCCCCTAAGATGAAAAAAAAAATCTCAGGAGGGCACCCCTCAAAAAACCTCAGAGGCCACATTCTTCTACATTCTGTCCCCTGTCGCCCTGCCCACAGCGTTCCTCAGAGCTCATCCAAGTGTCTCCCAAAGCTCTGGGAATTTTCCTAGCATAATTCAAAAATCACACTTACTATTTATCAACACTAAGAAATCAAATAGAAAATCCATTTTTACCAATAAATTGGTGGAATTTGCTCTTCCAAGGCAGGTGGTAATTTGTTGCTCTGTACACAGTGGAAGAGACCATGGGGGTCTCAGAGTGACACTCCTCACTGGATCCCAGCTGGGGTGCTCCCTGGCAAACTTGGGACCATGAAGCTGACTGAAGTTCCATCTGGGGTTGTGTCCCATTTGTTAGGAGCATAAGAGACCAGACATTGTCTCTGCAGAGGACGCCAGATGCAATGGCTCCAAGAGGGCTCCTGTCCTTTAAATGAGAGCAATTATCATGGCACCTGCTTTCATCATAACAAAACTCCCTGCTGGGGCTCCAGGGTTCCCAGAGAGTTCTCAATTTTTGCTTTTAGGACACAAGGATGCCATTTATAAAAACCTGGAGATACAGTAGGAGGCAGAAACCACAGAGCGCTGTAACCCTGGGGCACTTGACATAATTTGGATGTATTCAAAGGAAATATGTATGGTTTGTTTTTTCCAATATTAGGGGAAGAAAGTCCATCTGCCACTTTCTACAATCCAGCCCTGCAGAGACTGGCAGGAGATTCTAAGAATCTGGGGCTGGGGCTGGAGCTGGGAGTGGTGGGGTGGTGGTGAGAGCCCAGTGAGGAAGGGCAGCCTGGTGCCACCTCTGCCCCACCCAGCACCATCCCTGCTGCAGCGGCTCCGCTGAGCTCTTGAGGTTGCCTTTGGAACATCTTCAGTTCACACTTAACCCCACGGTAGTCACTTCCCTTTATACAGTGGCAGGAAAGAAATGTCCACTTTGGCTACAGTAGCCGGGCAGTAAAGTCAGAGTTGTGACATGATTCCTTACACTAAATCCACCAAAGCATAACCTCAGAGGATGTTAAGCAAGATTCCTTGTTTTTTTTTTTCATTAGACCCACTTTCTCTGCGACTTTGACACCACCAAAGTCCTCAGCTTGAGTCCATTGAGATAGTCATGATGAACTGGATCACCAGAAACATCTACATCTGTCTCTTCCTGGTGGCAGTGGGTCTTAGGCATGTCAGTCCTGAGTGGAAACCTCCCTCCTGGAGTCCCCAAAATGTTTTCCAAAGCATTCTTTTAAAATGCCATCTCTCTCAGAAGAGCCCTCTGCTATATTTTCCTTTATGAAAAAACGGGAAAGTCGTTTTGAAACCCCACAGTACCTATCCGGAGAGTTACACAAGATGTGAACCAGATGCCAAGTGTGCAAGGATGTCGCCAGAGCCTGTGCCCGCAACCCACCTGCAGGGAACCGACGGAAACCACTGCCCCCAAACTGGGCCATCTTTCCACCTGACCTTCTGAAACAGGAGAGAAGGCAGAGAAGTGGGTTTTATTTTTAAGGCATCTCTTATTTTGGTTTGGGGTTTTTCCATATCATTAAAAAAAAAGATGGAGAGAATTCCAAAAGTTTGGGTTAACAGGAAATAAAAATGGAAGTGGAAATAAAGAATGGAATGAAACTCAGCTCTCCCCAGATTGAACACATATGGGCACCACGACCTACTGAAACAGCTACACTTTAGTAGCAGGGAAGACACCTATGGCTGGAAGGTCTTAAAGCTCACTTTTTCCATCCCAGGGACTTTTCCAAGCTCTTTTTTCAGACACACTGACAGTGGAGGAAGAGCAGTCCTCCAACCTCCCTGGTTCAAACTCTTGCCATTTTCTTTTGCTCTCGTTTTTTTTTTTTTTTTCCTCATCAAATCGAGACTTTCGGAAAACTCTGGAAATATACTCCTTTTAAAGCAGCAAACCAGGAAATATATTCCTTTTAAAGATAATTTGAAAATTAAAAAAAAACAAAACCAAGTATCTCAATAATTGCAAGATGCAGTGATTTTTTTTTCCCCCAGGCTGGGCTTAGAGGTATCCCCAGGTCCGACTCTGGGGCTGGAATGATATGCAAGGGCAACATCGCCCAACTTGCCCAGGGTGGTCTGGGGACCAAGGCAGCGGAGAAGCTGGCTCAACCCCAAGCCATCCTTCTGAGTCAGCATTCATCCGAGAGGCAATCGCTGCCCAGGAACTCTGTGGCCTCCAGCTCCACGCTGGACAGGAATCTCCTCAGCTTCTTGTGGCAGTTGTAATCCAGGGTGGTGGTGTAGACGGTCTTGGGGTACTTCGGGTAGACAATGGTGGTGCTGAGGAAGCGTGTGGGCTTGTGGCGGGGCTCAAAGCGCACCTCAGCCTTGTAGTTGCGCCATGTGCAATTGGGGATGCAGGTGACTGTCTGGCTGCAGGAGGCCACTGCCAGGCCCAGTGGCAGCTGCACATCATCAATGAAGTGTCGCTCTGAGTCATACTTGACTGAGGAAGTGTACCTGGGGAGGGGGGACAAATCAGGCAGCATGAGGTTGTTCCTCTGAGCCAGGGGGACAGGGTCCCAATTGTGACTCTGAATCTCTTGTGGGATACCAGTCTGAGACCTGCCAACGTCAATAAGAAGCAGCACAGTTTATGAAGTACTTATTCTGTGCCAGGTACTAGCATTCCAAGCACTTGAATTCATAGGATCTAATTTAATCTCTACAACCCTGGGATCGGAAAGTGAGCTCCAGAGATGAAGGTCACGGTGCCACTGAGTGGAGGAGCTGGGATTGATGGATTGATTGACTGGATTATGGGGACTGGAAGGTAGATAGATGTGCAAGGTTCCAAAGTATTCCCTGTGCTCAATGTTTCCCATTGCAGGCCAGAGCCCCTGGATTCTGTTCCCATTAACTTAGGCCTGGAACCCTCAGTCAGGATACTTAACCTGTCCAAACCTTGGTTTCCTCTTTTCGTAAAGGGTCCTCAATAAAGGGGCAGGGTGTCAACACTGAGCAAGTGCTGTCAGTGTAATCACAGTCATGTACCATTTAACGACATTTCGGTCAACAATGGCCCCACATATGACAGTGGACCCCCTGAGATTGCATGGCCTGAGACAACATAGCCTTCTTAGTTTGTGGGAATACATTCTATGATGTTCACACAAAGACAAAATTGCCTGACGGAGGACTGAGTTGTAGCTCAGAGGCAGAGCGCTTGCCTAGCATGTGTGAGGCACCGTGTTCAATCCCTAGCACCACATAAAAATAAATAAAAATAAAGGTATTGTGTCCATCTACAACTTAAAAAATATTTTAAAAAATTACCTAATGGGACCTTTCTCTGAATGAATTTCTGTCGATTAATGGTACGTGACTATCTTATAGAACAAAGTAGATTCTACTCTTCTATTTATAAGCAGCTTCTGTCCCCTCCAGGGATCTGGTTCTTTAATGAGAAAAGGAAAAAACCCAGAACTCCTGAATGCTGATTCTGGAAGCTTGGCTTTACCAGACCTAGTATGTGGTCTACCTTAGCCTTTGGTTTAGAAACCTGAGGACCTAAGGACCTGACCTTATCAGTAAAAACCAACTGCAATCTCAATTTCCATAAATAAGTTACCATTTACATTCCTCAGGTACTTTATTATTTTTTAAGTCCTTTGGTAATTTAAAAGTTAACACAGATGCATCAAACAGCTTTTATGCCCATGGGGTGACTGAGAACCAGAATTCTTTTCTGTGAGTTGGATGTAAAGGTCTGTTCTTTGGGCAAGTAGCTAAGATGCTGGTGGAAGCTAGTATCATGAAGCCACGTCCTTGTTTTGTTGGAAATACAAGCTCCACAGGAATAAAAGGCTAAACTGCTCACCTCAAAACTGATGAACCCCTCTTTGTTCCACATCAAAGGGCCCTTTGTGTAATGCAACTGAAACTCCAACTATAAAACCACTAGTCACCAAAAGTAAGATTCCTTTCTCTAAAAAATGATATATCTTTAAAGGAGTCTCCCCATGAATCTTTGCCCCCAGATAATCCTGGATGAGATCATTCTGGAGGAAGGCTGGCATTTGTCCGGTGACATTGTAACATGAGACAAGGTTACAGCACCTTGAAGAGGGGTCAGAGCATGGGGTGCAGGTGGAGAGGCAGCTTCAGGAAAGTTGAATTAATGCTCAGCAAAATTTTTAACATCCAATAGCCTTGAGATATAAAGCAAGCTGCAGAACTTTATGTATCATATGATCTAATTTTTATTGTAAAAAGAATATCTATTTAATTGATTAGAACGTTAAAAAAAATTCCTAAAGAGTACCCACCAATGGGGCTGGAGTTGTGGCTCAGTGGTAGAGCGCTTGCCTAGCGTGTATGAGGCTCTGGGTTCGATCCTCAGCACCACATATTAAGTAAATAAAATTAAAAAGATCCAATGACAATTAAAAAATATTTTAAAAAAGAGTACCCATCAAACTATCAATAGTATTTGTCATATTTGCATAATTAATAAATTTTTAAATAACAGGAAATTATGTCTGAATAAAAAATGAAAATTTAAGAAATAAAATCAAAGGATCAAGCAGACACAGAGGCACAGGCCTGTAATCCCAGTGACTCAGGAGATTGAGGCAGGAGGACTGCACGTTTAAGGCCAGACTCAGCAAGTTGGCAAGACCCTTAGTAATTTAGCAAGACCCTGTCTCAAAATAAAAAATAAAAAGGACTGAGGATGTAGCTTAGTGGTAAAACATCTATGGATTCAATCCCCAGTAATAGGAAAAAGGAAAAAAAAAAAAAGGAAATAAACTCAGGGATTGCTATATTTACCTGACTTCCGTTGGTGGTAGGGGGTCAAACTCCACACCTTCGCCAAAGGACAGGGGGCACAGCCTTGGTGAGCAGCTGACAGCCAGGGTGTTGGGGAGAGAGGCTGGGTTCTTCCAGAACAGAAAAGAAGGTCGTTAGAGCTACCACAGGCCAATGGACGCATCCCACGGAAGGCCTTGCCTCTGAGCCTCTAGCTGATGACCCCACTGTGATCTGTGTCCCTCATCCTGGGTACACCAGGGAAGGGTTGACCCACAGCCTAGGAAGAGCACTGGAGCCAGGAGGCTCAAATTCAAATCCCAGGTCGATCCTGGAAGTATTCTGTGCCCTCAGAAGAATCATGCCACACACCCCGTTACCTTATCTGCACCCCTTCTACCACTGCAGTTTTGTGAAAGGCAGAAAAGAGACAGAAGCTCAGCAACAGGATGCTGGCCAGACCCAGGAGCCGTGTGGTGAGGAAGCCTCCATGAACTGGAGCTTAACTCTTCAGAACCCTCAATTATGTGGCACCCCCTCTATCATTGTCTCCGCAACACTCCAGAAAGACTGAAGCAGGGATTCTTTTTAAAACTGAAGACTCCTTCCGACTCCCCCCCCCCCCCCCGCCACCCCCGTCTTTTGCATCAGGGCCATCACATTCACACCACCCAACGGTCTGCTCTGGCTAACTGGGAGCCTCATCTGTTAAAGGGTCACCAACAGTTCTCCACATCACCTCCACCACCCAGAACATTGCACGCCCCAGAGCACAGCCTTCCTGGAGGGTAGGCATCTCCACCTGGTCAAGGCACTGGCACTCTGACTCATCAGGAGACAGTTCCTCCCTAGTCACCCAATTTGCTGGAATGAGGGCTTTTGTGGTCTACGTGCAAAGATAAGCACAGGGCAGAGTTTGACCTCGGCAGCCTTCTGTATTCCCTGGTGTCTTGAGATCTGCCATTTTCTTGGCCTAATTTGAGAGAAGGATCTACACTTGTGCCAGGGTGTGGAGGTGGCAGTCCTGCCCCCAGGTCCTCCATGATAGAAGGAGGTAATCATTTCTCAGGCTGGCCCTGAGACCCTTATTATATTACCAGGACAAAGTGTCAAGTCAAATGGAAATACAAAAGCTTAAGGAGACCAAGATAGAGAGAGGCACTGGGTCCTGAGGGTCTAGCTCCTGGGTATGGGTGGGGCCCAGACTGAGGGAGGGATGTGAGTTTGAAACAAGGTCAGTGGATGGGAAGGGGTGCGTGAGGTGTACACTGGCTGCTGCAGACCTTCTGAAAACAGCCTCCAGATAGTGACAGTGAGCCCTGCTCTGCCCCTAGCTCTCTGCCCCCAATAGTAGGGGCACCTCCCAGGCAGTCCTGGGGAGTGGGGGATGACAAAGCCACCAGGAGGAGTTGGGTGCTCTCCAGCACTCACAGGGCATCCACCCGACCATGCCCTTCTCTTGACTCTGCCTTCTCTGTTTTCAAGCCTGCCCACACCACACATACTGCCTGGGCTCCACCCTGCTCCCTGTGTAGGACGGGGTTAGGGGCAGGGTGGCAGAGGTTATGACAGACCCATGTACTTGGTGCCACTAGAGAATGAAGACTATACCAGAGGCTTTAGCAAGGCTCTGGGAAGCATCCAGGAAGGCTTCCCAGAAAAGGTGACAGTAGAATTTTGAGAGAGGTAAGAGGCCTTGTGCATGCCAGGCGGAGGGTCTCAGAGGCACCACTGTGTGTCTAGCCTGTGGTCAGGCAGGTGGAAGATAGGCTAGAAACAGCCAGATAGGGAACGCTCCCAAGGCTAAGTTGAATGAAGTACTGCCTTGAAATGGAAATGAGGGAATGCACTGAGGCCTCTGAGGGTTCTAGTACAGCACCATCAAAGCTCTAACATGGGACCTTAAGAACAATGCTGCCACTAACTACTTCACCCCAGGGGACAGGGTGGAAAACACCTATCTCCAAGCCCCACTTTGAGCTTCAACTGTAGACAGGATGTGGCCTCCAAGCTGACGGTAAAAGCAACACACTTCCACGTCTGAGCGATTCCTAAGGCAAAATAGACTTGGTGGAGTTTCGTTACTTTTAAAATTAAAAGTTTTAAATTAAAAGGAGTAAAAGTTCCTGCCACCTGAAGGCTCCCCATCTACTAAGTACAAGACACCAGCTGGGTTAGGTGTTCAGGACAACGGGGGGCCACCAAGGAAGCTGGAGGTTCACGGAGTTGAGTCTTCTTAAAAGGTCCCCAAGGCTGGCCCAGATTTCTCTCTGAATGGAGAAGCCCAGGGCACACCCCTGCCCTGGAGCTGCCAAGAGGAGGCAGGTCTTGGGGCCGCCTGAGATGGGCAAAGCCCGCGGGGTGTTGGGCCCACGGTCGGGGAAAGGCTGGATTTCCCTGTCGGTATCCCAGGAGCCCCAACCGCCCCGCCCAAGCAGGAATGTGGCTAAACCGCAGCCTGGCAGCCCCAGGAGCCGCCACCTCGAAGGGAGGAGAGGCGGCTTGCCTCTCCCGGGGCTCCCGCGCCTCCCAGGCGATGACAATTTTCCAGCCACCGGCTCCAGCTGGCCAGGCTCTCGCTGCGCTCCCGCCCCGGGCTCCCAGGGACGGCCACGCCGTCCCGACGAGCGGGTGGTGGCATTGACAGCGCGCCCCGGGCGGGGCGGCACCACCGCTGGTAACCCCCAGGGCCTGTCGCGAGTGGGCTGGGGAGGGAAGGAGTCCGCGCGGGGCCACTCACCGGGGCTGCTGGGGTCACCACCGCATCGGGCTCCAGCGTCCCCGGGGCCGGCGTGCGCTCCCCGCCGCCGGCGCCACCCCCGGCCGCCGCCAGCCCCCAGTGGCTGGGGCTGGGGCTGGGGGGCAGCCCCGAGTCCGGGCTGTCCAGGACGCCGTCGCCCTTCTTCTTCGTGTCCACGAGCTCGGGCACATCCTGCAGGCTCAGCCGACCCACCATGGCTGTGTGCGTGGCGGGCTCGGGGACACCCGGCGTGGGGGTCGCGGATGAGAGAGGGCCTAGAGGGGCGCACACGCGGGCGGGGGCTGCTGCCCTCAGGGCCGCCCTCCCTGCCCGGCCGCCCGCGCGCCGTCCGGGTCTCGCCGGCGGCCGCGCTCCGGGCCCCGCCCTCAGCCCCGCCCCGGCCGGGCCCAGCCCGCACTGGCCGCGCCGCGAGGCCCGGCGCCAGGGGCCGCTGCGCTCCCTCCGTGCGCCGCCCGCGCTGCTTTATGCCCCGCGGCTGAGCCCGCCCCAGGCGCCGACTGCTGCGCTCCTGGAGCGCGGAGCAAGCGTTGAGGCGGGAGGACTAGGCACCCCGGCCCCTCCGGGCCCCTCACTCTATCACGGATGGGCGCGGGAATCCGGCTCGAGCTGGGGCCCTGGGGTCGCGTCGACCCCCCTTGCCCTGTCCCAGTGGAGCCCCGGAGGCGCTAATATCTCCAGACCTGGCGGTCCAGGGGAGCCAGAGCAGAGTGTCAGCCTGCAGAGGCCTGGGAGAACGAGCAAACAACTGGAAATTATTAATAGTTAATGCGCTTCGTATGGCTCCAGCCGCCTGTTGGCTCAGCAGGGTGGACTCTGGCTCTCACGTCTGCCCCAGAGGAAAGCCGGCCTACTTGTTACTCCTCGGGACTCCCCGGGGGTGCTCCGCCGCATAGTCTGTGACCACGCCAAACTGGGAAGGTCTGTGGGTTCAAACTCGAACCTCCAGTAAAATGAACCAGCCCAGTAGGCCGCCCACAGGTTTTCTCAGGGGCCTGTAGCCCTCCAGTGGGGGGCCACAGCTTTTCACTCACAGGAATGTTTGGCCCTGCACCCCTCCTGATGGGATTGCTTCTAAAAACCAGACTGCATACATCTCTCCCTTTTGATTTGACAGAGAAGATCTTCCTGAGTGGGGACTCCTTTAGATAGATGCTGGTTGTAGGGCTTGGCTGTTCCCAAATCCAGTGTCTTTTCTCACACTGATGTCCATGATCAGCAGCAAGCAGAGAAAGTGCCCAGGGGCTTCTGATAGATGCTCAGTTAAGGACCTGGAATTGAAGTTTTTGCCATACCTACACAGCAGCGCCAGCTCTGAAGAGGGGTGTACGCTGGGCCAGGGGATTATTTCCCTGGCTAGACAAGAGATAGGCTCTGTGCATGTCCCACAATGAGAGCCCTATCCACATCCTTGCAAAACCAAGACGTATTTGTCTTGCTTGAGGCAGACCTGTTAAGTGCAGAAATTTGAAGTGGGTAGATCTGTTAGCCAAGTTCAGTTCTCCTCTGTCACCTTTAAGTAAGGAAACAGAAAGGGAATAGACTTGCCCCATGTCACACAACTGGTACAAGGCAACTTACTATGAACTGGAAACCCAGATCATCTCCTTCATGGAGAATAAAACTTGGTGAATGCCCATGTGCTGGGAGGTCAATCATTCATTCATTTATTCATTCAGAGGATGTGGGAGAAGATGACAAAATCCATGGTGGTACAGTCCTGGACAATGGCTAGTTACAAGGACAGTCTGTGCTGCTACACCTCCCTACTCCTGTTGATCTCATCATCTGCATATCCCAGGCTGTGCCCTACCCCGAGGCATCAGAGGAGGAATTTAAATGCTTTATGGGGTTATAAAAAGTGGTTTGTCACTGGGGTTGTGGCTCAATGGTAGAGTGCTTGCCTAGCATGTGTGAAGCACTGGGTTCGATCCCCAGCACCACAATAAATAAAGGTATTGTGTCCATCTACAACATATATATATATATATATATATATATATATATATATATATATATATAATTTTTTTAAGTGGTTTGTCAATAAGTGGGAGAACTTGACTCTATGGAGGGAATTTGCCCACCAGATGTTTCTGAGTAGATGCTGAAAACTATTCTCTGAACCTGGTTAGATTGGGAAAGGTGTCCAGGAAGAGGCAGTTTCTCCAAGGGGGTGCTCGCCTGCAAGATCATCAGCCTGGAAGAGATGTGGGATGAGATTGAGGAAGTTCAGTGTGCTAGACCAGTGAAGCCACTCTCTACCCAACAACAAAGTGTGGGTTGTTGCAGAGGTATTGAAAGGTATCTCCACCTGCACCTGCTGAAACACTGAGCCTGGGAAGAGCCAGCATTAATTTCTGAAAAGCTTAGATTATCCACATTTTGACAGAAAATCCATGGAGACATCAAAACTCCCTTGACATAATAAAGGAAGTATAATGCTGTCAACTTTGGGGACCAGTTAGATCAAAAGGACACATGTGATAATCCTTCCTCTCTGGCACCAGGGTCATTTAGCAGCTAGCCCAGGATTTCACAGGGACTTCTGGGCCTGGGGAGCAATGACCATCAAACTGGACTCAGAAAGCATCCAAATGATGACCTCCTTCCTCCAAGTGTTCTGTCGGATCCCTAACTCCTTTAAATGGAAACCTGGCAGGGCTTCCTGAACCCAGAGACATCCTTTAGCCTCAGGACAACTGCCAAGGAACTCCGAAGCACAAGTTGATCAGCCACCATGGCCTCCTTTCTTATAGACATATGTTCAACACTGATGCGTGCAAAAAAAAAAAAAAAATCAGAGTGGCTTGCAGAAAAATCCAGCCCAGAACTGTCACTGATGGAGAAATAGAGGTGGAGAAGAACAAAGGTCCCATACAGATTCCCTGCAGTCATTCATATGTCCCCTCAAGCAATAAGCATCCAAGACATCCTGCCTAGTCAGGCATCTTCTGGAACTCATGGTATTCCTGGTGGGGATGAGCAGAGGTTTTCTTGCAATAGGAAGTAGCCAATTTCAACCTGCCCAGCAGTCCTTGTGGGTGGGAGAAAAGGGGGATTTCCTTTGTAACCACATACAAACTTCCTAGCTCAGATCTTGAAGTTGGCTTTGTTTCTGGTGATTTCAACTTGCAAATCTATAAAGGCCTTTTGAAGAGCCTTGCTACCTGGATTCATCCTACATTTTATTCCAGATTTTCCCAAAGGACATTACCTTAAAAAATTCCAATCAAAGCTTGGGAGAGGTAATCAGTTGTGGTCTTCCCCGTCCTGGTCTGGTTTTGGAGACAGGCATTCTTTTGAGGAATAGCTGGGGTGCCCCTAGAAACCAAGGGTGAGTTGTGCCAAACAAGCATGGCCCAGAGAGACCACAGAGCCTGCATAAGACTGGCCTCTTCTCAAAGCTGTCTTTTCAGAGCAGGGCCTCATCCATAGACCTGGATCACAGAGACACCATGTCCTCGAAGGACTTGACTTCTGGCCTGAGGCCTTCTCCCAGAGGAACAAAAGCTACCTAAGGATGGATGCCAATCCTACATTTTTGGGTTTTTCCGCACTAAATTAAACTGATACCCAAATGGGTGTTAACTCAAGACAAGAACAGGGCAGGACCCTTCATGACTGCTGCTTATTTTGGGGGAATGGCCTGTCTTCTGTGAACTCAGCCAGACAGGATTAAAAGCACTCCCATGCCAGCTTGCTTGCCCATGCCGTGCCGATGGCACGTGGCAGCTCCCAGACCCCCTGGGATCTGGGTTGTTCTGTTGTCCTTGATGTAGAGGATTTACCTTACTGTTGAATCGAGTCTCCTCTTCACTTTATATGCACCCGTGTCAACCAAATGCTTTAAAAAAATAGAATTTAATTAGTTACTTTTTGCAAACAATGTTGAAAGGGACCTGTCACAGACATGCCTTAACCTAGCACAATTCCCAGAGTGTATGTATGCACTTGTGTTGGTGAGGTCCAGGAATAACCCTGAAGCCCTGGGACGCTCAAAGGTGGCATAGAATCAAAGGGGAACCAAAGTTCTGGCATGGCAATTTCAGAATTCAGGAGGCTTGAGGAAACAGGCTGGCTTCTTTCCTGCCCTCTCAACTGGGAAGTCACCAGTTTGGTTGAAGAGATGGGGTCTGAGGTGAAGCTCAGTTGGCAGATATCAAGTGCTGCTGGTGTAGGGTCAGGCCAGTGTGCCCTGTGTGGGGAGTCTCACAATGTCAGTCAGATATGGCTTTACTCTGGAGTCTTCCTATTTTGAGCTAAGAGATGATTCTCCCAAATGCTCCCTGGTTACACCGAAAAGGGCCTTGCTTGGCCTCTGCAAAATGAAACCAGATGGGGTTTTTGAAAAAGCTGGGGCACATGGCTTCTCTGGAACTGCATCAATACACTTGTACTCTTGGCTCCGTTCTGCATATTCAAACTGGACAAGAACTTGCAAGCCAGGAAAAAAAAAAAAAAAGCCCTTGGTTGAGCAATTGAAGTTCAGACCCTTGGCTCCTCAGCTTGAAAGGCACGATAGAAGGGTATGCTGTCATTATCCCTAAGTAACACATGGCTGATTTGTGTGGCCACAGTCAAAGGCAGCCTTGAAGGTCTCCAAGGTGCTTTAGGACCACCCTTAGATTCATAGATTCAGGTCTTCACTTTAAGACTACCTGAAAATGAGGTTCTGTGGGGGCTGTAGTTCCTGGGAAGAAATGAAGAATGGGAGTTCTTGGGGACTCATAATGACAGTTGACTTGCTCTGTCCTTCCCAGGAACTACAGTCCCTTAGGGCATTCTTCTTCTACCCCCAATTCAAAGCAGAATATGTGCAGGCTGGAGGTGGTGTGGTTTGCAGCCACACACCGCTTAGAGCTGCTGATACTTAAAGATATTCACATGCCTTTGAAGAAATGTTTTTCACTTTTGAGTCTTTATCAAAAATTAGCTGGGGTTGAGGAAGAACTTGGTGTGAGAAGGAAGAAAGATCTCACATGTCCCATCTCTTCCCAGTCCACATGGCCAGGGCATCAACTGGAATTGTATTGCCTCTTATCCCACCCTTCTGTGGGACCCCCCCCAAGTATTTCCCAGTATTTCTGGAAACCTGTGAAGGTGTCTCTCCTTTCTTATTCATGAGTAAATCTGGTCACACCTATAGGATGCCTGCTAAGAATTTTCTTCTTTTTTTCTAGCTTCTACTGTCTTGGCCTCTGGCTGCGTGAGGGTCCATCCCCATGACCCTCTGGTGGGCTGCCCTTGCTGAGGCAGCCACCAGCTCTGCTGGTCACCTAGAAGAGGCTATGCTTGTGACACTGTGGGCACCACTCCTCTGCCATTTACCAGGTACTGCTTCCAATGCTGCTGGAGGCCAGAGGGCACTATGATTCCCAGGTGCAAGGTTTATGAGGCCTGCTTGTCGCAGAGTGGCCCTCACCCCTTCTGGTTGCACTTGTAGGTAGCTTCCTTCATGCCTGCCTCCTGCTCTAAGATTCAAACTTGAACGCTGCAGGGCTAGATCAAGAGACAAATATTAGTAAAATAAATACCTCTTTAAATTCCAAATCCCTCTTCCCATCTCCTAAGCCAGATCTATCCATTTGACTCTTTTTCTTAAGATTTCTCTAAAAGGGTTCTAGATCCCTGCACACAAACAAACTGTCTGAGAGCCTGGTGTGGTGGCTCATGTCTGTAATCCTAGTGATTTGGGAGACTGAGGCAGGAGGATGGCAAGTTTGAGGCTGGTGTCAGCAACTTAGTGAGACTCTATCTCAAAAAAAAAAAAAAAGAAAAAAGAAAGAAAGAAGGAGAGAAGAAGCTGTCTGAACCTGGGGATGATGGGGTGTTCACCTTCACCTCCAGCTGGGACCCCCAACCTTCATTAAATAGCACCCAAATCCCATCCTAGCACCTTGCTTTTTAAAGACTGAAAGATGGCCTCTTCCATTTACAAGGATGACAGCTGACTTCCTTAGCATCCAGCTTGATTGCCTGGCAGCCTTGTGGGACCAGAACTGCTGGGAAGAGCGAAAGGGAAAGAGCATACTTGTTAGCAGCTGTTAGAAATCAAACTTTCTAGAATATCAGAAACAATCCATACCCCAAGATAGGACTTCAGTCTTGAAACAGGATGGATATGCAGAGGGACATTGAGGACTCAACACAGGACTGTTCTTTTTATACATTGTACTGAAAGAGCAGTCTAACAGGAACCCATCCTGGCCTCCCATCATTACACACTGACTTTAGGGAACCTGAGTTCTGGGTCCTTATTGGAATGTTGCAGGACTGGGGTGTACCTTAATGGTAGAGCATGGGTTTAGCTTGTGCAAGGGCCTGAGTCTGAGCCCCAGCAACACACACACACACACACACACACACACACACACACACACACACTTACCAATATTCTGGCTTCTGTAGATGGTGTGGGCTCAGTTTTTTAATTCTGATCATCAAGTGTCTGGAGTGTGCCAGGCAGAGTGGGAGCACAGAGAGGGCTCTACCCAGCCTGGTAAAGGGAGGGAGGTGATGTCTGGGGGAGACTCTTGGAGGCCGTGGAGCCTGAGTTTCCCTATAAGAAACAGACAATCAAAGAAGGAAGTGGGGACTCAATCCAGGCAGGAACAATAGCATAGCAAGGGTTGGGAGCTCTAGGGGCCCCTTTGCTTATCACTGAGTAGTGGACCAAAGGCATCATTTGCACCAAACATGGCTTCACAGCCAATCTCGGGAGTTCTTTGGTGGCTGCACACAGAAATACTTTGGCTGTTTGATCTATGGGAATAAAGGCTGTGTTGGAATCCAGTCATAGTTCCTGGAGTTCATCTAACTCTGTTAGTCAGCTTTCTGTCACTGTGACAATACCTGAGATAATGTAAAAGGAGGAAGGATTTATTTTAATTTGTGGTTGCAGAAGTTTCAGTCCACGGTCACTTGGCCTTGCTGCCTTCGGCCTGGGTGGTACAGTACACCATGGTGGGAGCGTGCATGGTGGAGGAGGTCTGTTTACCTTATGGCTGCCAGGAAGCAAGAAAGAGGGAGGGGAAGAGAGAGAGAAAAAGTCGAGGGAGGGAGAGAGAGGGAGACGGGGCTAGAGTCCCAATATCTGTTCAAAAGACAAACCCCAAACCTCCTTCCGTTAGTCTCCACCTCCTAAAGGTCCTACCTCTCAATAGTGCCAGCTGGCTGGTGACAAAGCCTTTAGCATACAGGCCCTTGGGGGATATTTAAGATCCAAACCATAATACATTGTTGGACCAGATCTGAAATGAAGCTTCATGGCAGAGTTTTGGTGGTCATCTTTCTCCTCTGGCTTAGCTTCCTTAGGTAGGGAACACTGCAGACCTGCAGAGAGCCCTAGGTTTAATCCTTGTGGAGCCGATTGGCTCCACTCCTGGAGAGGCACTCTGCAAAAGCTGTGCATTGGTGACCAGGGGAAAGAGAGTGAGGGTGGCTTGCTCAGTACCACTGTGCTTCTGGCTGGAAATGCCAGGTCAAGTGCACAGTGATGAGCTATTAGGACTCCTTTGGTATCTGTAAAGAGTTTGGTTCTGTGACTATATATTCTAGCATATAAAAGGTTAATGATTCTTACATTTATTTATTTTTAACTAAATTCGATTTAGTTCATAGGCCCCCAGGTTCTTTCAACATTAGAAAACTGTCTTGCTAGGTCAGAGTAGGTTTTTATCTTCTGGATGATGACCCAGTGGCTTCTGGGAAATTACTGCTCCTATCTGTCTCTTTCTGTTCAGGTGGTGTCTGGTAAGGCTTAAATAACATCCTGGCAGCAAGGGGTGGTTGGCAGTGCCAGGTCCACGGATGTCTTTCTACTTCTCTGGCCTCTACTAAGGTATAATTTGTTCTGCTGGCACGCCATCTCTTTTGATGTCTGTATGTCACCTCTTCTGAACTCTAGGTGTCCCAATTCAAGGTCTTTCCCAATGTATTGGTCCTTTCACTACTTCTGGGAGTTCAGGGGGCATGGGAACTCTCAGTAACTAACCCTGCTCATGATGGAGAGTGGGGATTCTGCAATCCACACTCCCTTAGGTCTATTTGCCTGGACAATTCCCTCAGACCCTTGTTCCCTTCCTCCTGCCTGGTTGAACACAGGACTTCTCTACAGGGCTGTGGTCTTCCAGGCTAATTGTTGAAAACCAGGGATAAGGATTGTTCTCAAACTGATGGAGATTTCTCTTACACTGGGGATCAGCCCAGGCTGGTAAGGCTCTGTATTTCTTCTCGGTGTTTCTCGGTGTTTCTTTTTTTAACAGCTAGTCACAAATCAGTGTTTTTGTTTTTTGTTACTGAGGATTGAACAAAAGAGCACTCTACCACTAAGTGACACCTTTAGCGCCCCCATCCCATCCCCATCCCACTCCCATTGCTTTTTAGAATTTTGAGACAGTGTCTTGCTAAGTTGCCCAGGCTGTCCTTGAACTTGTGATCCTCCTGCCCTAGCCTTCCAAGTAGCTGGGATTATAGGTATGTAGTACTACCACACCTGGCATTTTTTCTTTTTGATGGGAAAAAAAAGTTAATATCAAGATGTACTATCTTTATGATGATGGAGGGTACTGTACGCAAAGTCCTCCAGGATTTTGATACTTAGAATATAAAGGCACACTTATAATAAGAAGCATAACTAAACAGCATTCTAACACTTTTGCATGAACAGCCATGGCTTTCAAGACTCACATTTCTGCTAAAGAATTTTAAAAGTCTATACATGAGTTCAAATGCAAAGAATTCAAACAATTCTGTCTTTACCATCTGTACCTCGGGACAGGGATGTAAGACCATGTGCCCGCTGCTGCAGTAATGGGAGAAAGACTAGAGGTAAGAAAGAATGAGGAAAATACCCATTTATTTATTTACTTATTTTTGCAATGCTGGGAATGAAACCAGGAGCTTGCACATTTTAGGCAAATGCTCTACTACTGAGCTACATCTCTACCCCAGAAAAATACACATTGTAATATCTAATTGTTATCTTACTACATATAAAAGAATGACCATTGATCTCATGAGTGAAACAAGAGAGCATGTCATCTGAGAGCCCTGATGGGAGGGAAGCCATGGGTCTTTTTCTCAATAGACCTTGAATGCAGAAGCTGTCCTGCAAGACACGGTACAGGCTGGGTCACATTTGTTCTTGAGCAATGAAAACCAAAGGAGAACTTCTGCTTACTGAGTTTCTAAAGCTAAATCTGCAATTATGTCCTCCATCTCAAGAAGCAGGAAAAAACATCTAGGGTGAGTGAGGATGTGGAGAAGTAGGTACCCACACACTGTCAGTGAGAGTGTGCAAAAACCACTTTACAGAGGGTATTTAGGCAAGAGCTGGCAACATTTTAAATGTGCATGTCCTTTCATCTTCTTAAGTGGAAACATAACAATTTTAGGTAAGTATTCTGTAAAAATGTGAGCAAAAGTAAGCATAGAATTTACAGAAAGATTTTCACTGATGATATATTTTTAAGAGCCAAAAAATAGAACAGCCTATTGTGTATTGATTGATAGGAGACTGGCTGTCTCAGTCTGTTCATGCTGCTATAACAAAATACCACAGACTGGGTAATTCACAAGTGATAGAAATTTATTTTTCACAGTTCTAGGGGCTGAGAAATCCAAGATCAAGTTGGTGGTAGACTGTCTGACGAGGGTTGCTCTCTGCTCTGAGAGGGAGACTTGTTGTTAACTTGCTACATGGCAGAAGGCAGAAGGGCAAATTGGGATGAAGAGATCTCACACTCCCATTGCACTTCATTATAAAATCATTAGTCCCATTCATGAGTGCTCTGGCCTCATGACTTAATCATCTCTTAAAGTTCACTCTTAACACTATCCCATTAACAATTAATTTTCAACATATGAATTTTGGAGGGATATACACCATCAAACAATAGCATTGGAGAAATAAAGAGTGGTATATCTGAACTATGAAACCGACACAGCCTGGGGCTAGGCTCAGCGGTGGAGCGCCCGCCTAGCATGGGTGGGACCCAGGTTTGAGCCTCAGCACCACATAAAAAATAAAGGCATTGTGTTGTGTCCATCTACACCTAAAAAACAAATTAAAAAAGAAAGAAAGAAAGAAATGAAACTGACACAGCCAGTAAAAAAAAAAAAAAAAAATGAGGGTTAGCACACACCTGTAAACCCAGCAACAGGAGGTTCAGGCAGGAGGATCATAAGTTGGAGGCCACCCTGAGCAACCTAGCAAGAGCCTGTCTCAAAATAAAAAATTAAAAGCTGGGTGTGGTGGTGCACGCCTGTAATACCAGCAGCTAGGGAGGCTGAGGCAGGGGGATGGTGAGTTCAAAGCCAGCCTCAGCAACTTAGCGAGGCACTTAGTAATTCAGTGAGACTCTGTCTTTAAATAAAATACAAAACAAGGGCTGGGGATGTGGCTCAGTGGTTAAGCACCCCTTGGTTAAACCCTCAGTACTAAAAAAAATAATAATAACAAAATAAAATAAAAAGAGCTGCAAATGTAGTTCAGTGGTAGAGCATCCCAGTACAAAAAGGGTGGGGGGGAGAGAGAGAAGGACAAACTCCAGTATCTCTCTCTCTCTCTCTCTCTCTCTCTCACACACACACACACACATACATATGAGTTTTATATATGTTGAGGGATTATATGCTCAAGATATATTGTTAAACTGTAGAAAAATATATTAATATTGATTTTTTTAAAAGAACCCCTCTTTCCCTTCCCCAATATAGACACAGAAAGTTCAGAAAGGAAAAAAAAGTAGGACTTTTGGTATGTTGTTTTAAACTTGAATACTAATATTGTACTTCATTCTATTTTTGTCTCAGCCTCCCATGTTCCTGGGATTATAGGTATGAGCCACCACACTCAGCTTTATTGTACTTCAAAGAACAAGCAAACATTATTACTGCATTTTTTTTTTAGTACTAGGGATTGAACAGGGCACTTTACCACTGAGTATACATCCCCAGCCCTTTTTCTTTTATTCTTTTTTAATTAATTAATTAATTTGCAGTACTGGCGGAGGAACCCAGGGATACTCTACCAAATGAGCTACACCCCTATTCCTTTTTAATATTTATTAATTGATTAATTTATTTTAATTTTTTCAGTTGTAGTTGGACAGTAGTTGGACACAACGCCTTTATTTTATTTATTTTTAGGTGGTGCTGAGAATCGAACCCAGCACCTTACATGTGCTAGTTGAGTGCTCTACCACTAAGCTACAACCCCAGACCCCTTTTTAAAATTTTTATTTTGAAACAGGGCCTTGCTAAGTTAATGAGGCTGGCCTTGAACCTTCCATCCTCCTGCCTCAGCCTCCTGAGTCCCTGGGATTACAGGCCTGTGCCACTATACCTGGCTTAGGTTTTCTTTTGATCTTTGTGAGTGGTGTTGATATAATCCATAATGAACCATCATTAACAATTTTATGATAAACTCATCATATTGGCTGACAAGAGTGGTCCAGGGTAACTGACTAAGGTTTCAAGATTGAGGAACTAGGGAAGGAAGCGGGTAACATTTAGAAGTAAGGAACTCAGGAAGGGAGTTGAGATGGCACATGTGCGCCAATGATGGGACCTACAAGGTGGACTGACCTCAGAAGTCATATTTTGCTGGACAGCCAGTATGTTTTCTGAAGGAGGCTGGATTGGAAGCAGCTGGAGGCTGCAGACTTAGAGGCCTGGCCATGGTGAAGGCTCTGAAGGAAAGGAGGGCTGGGGAAGGAGGCCATGT
This sequence comes from Ictidomys tridecemlineatus, assembly GCF_052094955.1. NCBI lineage: Eukaryota > Metazoa > Chordata > Mammalia > Rodentia > Sciuridae > Ictidomys > Ictidomys tridecemlineatus. The sequence goes on along the minus strand of NC_135479.1, from coordinate 44,525,460 downwards.
AGTTCTGGGGCAGGAAAGGAAGGCATGAAAGGAGTGAAGGGAGAATTCTGGGGTGCATGCGAGCTGATAAGAAGAGCATCGATGACCTTCAGGATTTGCTGAGATGGAAGCCGAATGCCCAGGAGAATGTAGGTGGGATGGAGGCTGTGGACGTCTTGTTTGAAATGCTAACCAAAGCTAGCAGAAAAGTAGAGGTGGCTGAGAGGAAAACAGGACAGAGGGAGAATGGAGACTCCTGTTTACTTCAGCAGGCAGCAGAGGAAAGGAGAGCGGGCCTAAGGACCGTGAGGGCAGAACAGAGACCCCAGGGCAGCCCAGCTAGGGAGAAGGGAACTGGGACCCAGAAGTGGGCTCTACAAAGGTGACTTAGGCTTTGCCATCAAGTCTTCTTTCATGGCAAGGGAATGAAAGTCTTGGGGCCTTAGTATTTCATCTGCAAAAGGAGGGACTTTGACCAAAGACCCCCAAACAAAGAAAGCAACATATCACCCAACCCTGATGCTCCAATTTAGAACTTTCCAAATGGACAGCTAGAACCAGTGCTTTGGAGTGTAACAAGTGCCCAGCTACTGAGCCCCTAAAAGCCCTTGGGGCTGCAGAGAGAGGAAGGGGTCTTTGAAGCAGCCTCGGTTCCCAGGTCCATCACCTGGGGCAGGCAGTTCCTTCTAGGCAACAGGATATATACTGTCATGTCTATGTTTCAGTTCTGAAAAGGCTGAGAAGCACTGCATATGCAGACATTCAAGGCCTTAGGTACAATATTTGGGGCCTGTGGAGGTTTTGGAACAAGAGTCTGCTTCCTTTCAAAGATTACCCGAGCCCCTTCACCTGAGCCCCTTCCTTCAATTCTGGTTTCACCATTTTGTTCTTAGACTCCTCAGAGCTCTTCTTGTCCTTTCCCAAAGGGAGGTGGCTTCCAGGGCTGTTCACACAGCATTTAGGTGACAATTCAGGTGCTGTTGTTAAATGGGTGGTGCACTTCAAATGAAATGGTACTCCTTTGGGTACTGAGGGGATCATGCCAAACCTCCTCTTCCCCTATGGGGTCAGAAAAACAAACAGTAACATTGTTTTAAAGAGTAGCAGCTTTCAAACTGACAGAGGGGAAAACTCTAGAATTCTTCAGGATCATTTGATGGGGGGGAAGAGCCTCTACAAAAGTTTGATTCTAGCTTCACTTTTTCAAATGCATATTTTGCTGAATACAGGGCTCAGGCTCACGCCTATAATCCCAGCAACTCAGGAGGCTAAGGCAGACAGGAGAATCGCCAAATCTGAGGCCAGCCTGAACAACCTGGCAAGATCCTGTCTCAAATGTAAATAAGTAAATAAATAAGGTTGGGGAGGTAGCTCAGCAGTAGAGTGCTTCTGGGTTCAATTCTCAGTACCCTCCCCTACCACCAAAAAAAAAAAAAAACCACCCAAAAAACAAAACCCAACCAACCAACCAAACAAAAAAACCTATTTAGAGGTTGGGAATGTAGCTCAGTGGTAGAGCATTTGCCATGCATGTGTGAGGCACTGGGTTCGATCCTCAGCACCATATAAAAACAAATAAATAAAATAAAGGTATTGTGTCTGTCCACAACTAAAAAAAATATTAAAAAAAAAACTATTTAAAATCTGCCCTAAAAAATAGACATTAACAATTGTTAACAACATAGCATGCATCCTCCAATGTGTCACAGGGTGGATCAGCTGTTGAAGACCCTCAGTGTGACCTCCTTCTGCTGCCAGGGCTGTTAGTCTTCACAGACTTTTGGAGGTCTCTTGATTCCTTGGAAGCAGGGCTGTTTAAAAACTGAAGAAAAATGATACTATTTCTAAGTTGTTAACTGGACCAAATCAATATTTCTCTGTTCTGTGCAACCAAAGCAAACAGAAATAAATTGGATGCTGGGATTGATGCATGTAAACTGTCATTCATAAGCTTAGATTTTTAAAAAAAATATTTATTTTTTTGTAGTTTTAGTTGGACACAATAACTTTATTTTATTTATTTATATGTGGTGCTGAGGATCGAACCTAGTGCCTTGCACGTGCGAGGCGAGCACTTTACCGCTGAGCCACAACCCCAGCCCCCATAACCTTAGATTTTAAATGCTTTCTATTTATTGAAATAGTTTCAATATTCTTACTGATTTTCTTTAAAAACTATTTAAGCTCATAAATATACTAATATTTTTATATCTATTGTGTATAATGAGGGTTCCATGGGAAATTTGGTTTCATAAACTTGAAAACTAGGGGTTTAGTACAAGGTGCCAGGATGATGGAATGACACTGGAGATAAATCCTGTCTCTGTTCCTTCCTGGCCACACAGCCTTGGGAATGCCACTTTCCCTCTCTGAGCCTCCAGGTCTCATCCACAAAATGGAATTAATCACTCCTACTTAATAGGGGATTTAAAAAAAAATTTAGTTACAGATGGACACATCTTTATTTTGTTTATTTATCTTTATGTGGTGCTGAGGATCGAACCCAGTGCCTCACATGTGCTAGGCAAGCGCTCTACTGCTGAGCCACAACCCCAGTCTTTAATGGGTGATTTTGAGCCTGTGAGATTATGGATGAGATTCAACCCTTTTATCTCCCATCCCCTCTTTCTTATACCTTCATTCCCCAAATATATACAGATAGCATCGAATCATCTAGACCTAATCATGATTAAAGAGGATATGCAGGCTGTACACAGCTGGGCCCTGCAGCCAAGGCCCAGGGCTGAACCAATAGGGGCCTTAACTCTGGCCGGCACCCTCCTCTGCAATCCAGCTCACTTCCTACAGAGACAACACTTGGGATCCTTAAGAGTTAAGCACAGCTGGGCACAGAGATTGTACGCCTGTAAGCCCAGCACCTCAGGAAGCTGAGGCAGGAGAATGGAAAGTTTGAGACCAGCCTGGGAAATTTAGCAAGACCCTCCTCTCAAAATAAAAAATAAAAAGGACTGGGGTTGTAGATCAGTGGAAGAGCACCCCTGGGTAGGCTCCCCAGTACCAGGGAAATTAAACACTGTGCCTGGGGTGCCCTAAGCCTGGGTAGGAGATTGTGGGGGTGTCTCAGTGTGAGCTGACATTTTCTTCACACAGCCCTTGGTAATTTTTCCACTCGCCTGCGAAAGCTCTTCAGTGGTTGCTCCAGTGGGCCCAGGCTCAAGCTTCTTTGGTGAAGAAGCCTGTGGAATGCAGGCTCTCTGGCAGCTGGTATTTCCCCCTCCCTGAGAAGCGCCTTCCTTTTCCATCAGCACAAAGCAGACAGACACCAGAAACTGGTGTTTCCTGTCACCATCTCACCTGGTACTCCTATAACTGGTGAAATGCTTTACAAATACTTTTCTTGGCCCCGGAAGTGGAAGGAAGTTTGTGAAGAAGCTGTTTTTAATTTCTCACTTGCTGGAAAATTACCCCAAACAGAAGGAGGCACGGAAACTGTGCAAATTCCATTGCATTACTGAGCAGAAGCTACCAGAGCCCTCAGACCAAGTGAGAAACATTCCTAGGGGACAAAGTTTTTAATACTATTTTTATTTATTTTGTGGTGCTGGGGATCATACCCAGGATCTCATGCATACTAGGCAAGGGCTCTACCACTGAGCTATATCTCCAGCTCAACACTATTTTCATTTTAAGGTCACTCTTATCATCCCCCATTCTCTGAATCAGTAGTCCTCAAAGGGGACTGAAAGAGCCAGGCAGGAACTTTGTTGCTGAATACAGGGATTCAGTTCACCTTGGGAAAGGTCTAAACTTTGAAAGGCAGCTGTAAAGTAATCCAAACCATCTGTGATCCTCAATGCCTATTTGTTAGTACCAGCAATTGAAACTACTGGGCCACATCCCCAGCCCTTTTTTGTATTTTATTTAGAGGCAGGTTCTCACTGAGTTGCTTAGGGCTTCACTAAGTTACTGAGGCTGGCTTTGAGCTCTCGATCCTCCTGCCTCAGTCTTCTGAGCTGCTGGGATTACAGGCATGTGCCACCCATGCCCAGTTGTCAAAAGGAGGATGAGACTCAGTGCCTAGTGCCTGCTGGGCAAGCACTCTACTACTGAGCTACATCCTCAGTCCACAGACTGGCTATCTTAAGATAATTTTGCTTGTTTTTTTGGACATTATAGGTTAAAAGGGTGGGTGAGGGGGTGCAGGCAAGAATTCTGTCCCTGCCAAGAGTCTAGTTTCGGACATGAGACACCATACCCAAATAATCTGTTTGGAAGGAAGCTTTGGCAACCGTTCTAACTTGCTGGCAGAGGAAATGGGCCCCATTTTTCACCACAGGTGGCCCAGCCAACAGCACCAGGAGGAAACTCTCTTCTGTATCTGCAGGTTTATCCCTAAATGCTGCGGAAATAGCAGCTGCCAGAGTAAGGAAAATACAGAGTACAGTCTTTTCAAACTCTTGAGTAAGATGGATATCACAATCATGACCTAAAAAGGCAAAGACTAGATATTCTGATGCTTGCTGCGGATGCAGCTTGCACACACAGCAGGATATGTTGCCACTTGGCCATTTCATTAGTCAGCCCACGTCGGGTGACACAGCAACCCCCCCGGGCCTGCTAGCCACAGACTCTGGCTCCAGAAAATGATAATGAACACTTCACATTCCCCACCGCCATGTGGCTTACAGAGCCATACACATGACTGGTCTCATGTGACCTTCACAGCCCTATTAATTATAACCCCCTCTCACAGATACTGAAAGCTGAGACTCAAGAGGATCAATGACTCGCGCAATGCCAAGGTGCCAGAACCAGACCCGACAGCAGGACTTCCGTGGAAGTTTGCCTACCCTGTGTGCTTTCTTTTCTTTTCTTTTTTTTTTTTTTCCTAATACTTATTTTTCAGTCCTCAGCAGACACAACATCTTTGTTTGTATGTGGTGCTGAGGATCGAACCTGGGCCGCATGCATGCCAGGCGAGCGTGCTACCGCTTGAGCCACATCCCCAGCCCCCCTGTGTGCTTTCAAATGGACACATTCTTTATAGGCCACTTCTCCCAAGCCTGACTGTGTAGGTGAGAAGGCAGAGAAGTGGTAGGTAAATCATCTATCACAGCCTTCCAGGGTGGGAAATGAGGAAGTGTTTCTTTGCCTATTGGACTGATCCCTGGCTGCCCTACTGAAGTGGGGGAGCTGGTGATGACAAACAATGAAAACTGGGCAACGATGTTGAGGCCAATCTAACGGAAGTGGTGCCATAGACCTTCCACTGTTGAAAGAGATATCAGACTTCTCAAAAAAGTTTTCGTTGCAAAATGCCCACCCTGTAATGAAGAAAACAAGATTAACTTACTGTATACAGGAGAGGAATTGCTCGTTGGTCACATGGGAAAGCAGGATGTGACTGGGACAGGAAGTGTAGGGAAGGGAAAGGTAATGGAGTAGAAACTCAGAATACAAGGAGATACCAAACGAGAAGCAGAACCCTTTATACATACTCAGAGAGGCTGCCCCACCGATGGACAGACCAACACCTGGCTCGTGAGCTGCCTCGATGTCCTCTTGTGCATTGCTTCCTTAGATCACCAGGGAAAGGGTCTCTACCTGCTTCTTCACCAGGAAGCAGGCAGTCGCTGGGAGGGGAGCCTAAGGTTCATGGGCTTGCTAATTCTTTCCTATAGTCCCTTCTGTTTTCTGTCAGCAGTAGGGAAAGACATTCTAGCAAATGACATCCAGTAATGCTTTAATTAACTGCAGTATTTTGTGCTCCAATATGCACCAAGAAATCACTTCCAGATGGGCAAAATGAAAGATATTTACACAAAAAAGTAATTCCTTTATTTTAAAGCAATTTAGATCTCCCAAAGGTGTATAACTCTGAGGGTCCAAGAGGCTATTTTGATGAATGCTAGGATGGGACTGGAAAATTTTATTTAATATATAAAATGCAATGGTATTCCTTACATCTGCATGGATTTTCATGAGTCCATGTTTCCAAGGCTAGTGCTTAAATGGCCCAATGCAGTCAGTTCTAAACATTTTATTTTTAGGAATGTCTGACTTGGAGTAGACAAAAAAGTGTGGAACACTTGCCTTCACCTTCAAGCAAGTTAGTTATTTTGAGACTTTTCTTCCTAAGGAGAGGAATTACATTTCCAGCTGTTCACTTCTGGCATTTCCCCTAGTATTCTGTAAACAGGGAACCAAGCTTCCTTGTTCAACAGCAATTCAGGAGGAGCCCGTGGAACATCCCCCACATCGGGCAGCAGCCTTGGGCCTGCTCTCCCACCCTGTCTGCCCTGTCACTGTTACATCTGTTTGATCCACACCAAGGCACTACCTAGACATGAGAAAATAGGCACCTTCTGTAGGTGCTGGACAGAGACTTGGGTACTGGCTCTTTGTTCTGCCAGAGAGGAAGGTTTTTATTTTTGCTTTTCAGCACTGGGGATTGAACCCAGGGCCTCACACACTAGGCACCACCAGAGAGGAAGGAGCAGCATTAGCTTCAGTTTCAGAACCCAACTTGGAGATGTAAACTTCCCTGTCTATTGTAGCTCCCGCTCTACGGGTATAGTCCAAACAGGACTTCTCCACCCTGGCACCTCTAAGCCAGCTCTCCAGGAAGCCTCTCCATAATAAGAGCAACACTGAATTCTTTAGCGATTTATAATTTATCAATATTTATTTTAACCATGAGGAGACTTCAAAGTTGTTTTTGTTTTTAAAGAGGCTAGAGAGCTGTGTGCAATGGCGCACGCCTGTAATCCTAGCAACCCGGGAGGCGGATGCAGGAGGATTAAAAGTTCAAAGCCAGCCTCAGCAATTTAGTGAGGCCCTATCTCAACATAAAAAATAAAAAACATCCAGGGATGGGGCTCAGTGGTTAAGCGCCTGTGAGTTCAATCTCGGGTATCATCATAAAAAAAAAAAAAAATTAAATAGGCTAGAGAAAGTAGGGGAGGAATGGAAATAATATTCAAGGTTAGTTGAACTAGTTATCAGATGCTGCTTTAATCAATCGCTACTCCTTATGTACATTGCCATCATTTTTGGGAGGTATCGGGGTTTGAACTCAGGAGCCCTCAGCCACTGAGCCACATCCCTAGCCCTATTTATATGTTATATAGAGACAGGGTCTCACTGAGTTGCTTAGTGCCTCACTGTTGCTGAGGCTGGCTTTGAACTCAGGATTCTCCTGCCTCAGCCTCCCAAGCCATTGGGATCACAGGTGTGACACTAAGCCCAGCTGGAAGATTGTGTTTTAATGTGCAGGTTTCTGGATCTTTTCTCTGTATATTCTAATCCAGTGGGCCTGGGCAGGATTTGTTTTTAAAAAATAGGAACCATTTAGGAAACACAGTGTCAAAGGTCTCCTGTTGGAAGCATTTAATGGGCACCCAGTGCCTGTTCCTTCTGTCATTTTTAATTTTTTTTTTTTTGTACTGGGAATTGAACCCAGGGGAGTTTTACCACTGAGCTATACCCCCAGCCCTTTTTATTTTTTGAGACAGGGTCTCACTAAGATGCTTATTAGGGCTTAAGTTTTTGAGATTGGCCTTGAACTTGTGATCCTCTTGCCCAAGCCTCCTGAGTCACTGGTGTTACAGGTGTGTACCACTGCACCTGGCTATGTATGTTATTTTGAAGTGGCAATAATAAATAAAGCTTCTATTTGACGTTTGGTCATCAAAAGAGGAAGATTATTCATCAGTACTGAATGAGAGTGAAACTCATGGCATGTCCTAAATGAGTTTGAAACTAAAGCTGCTAGCTGTAAGCAAAGACCACTGTACTGTAGTTACACTCAGAGAACCAGAAAAATATACATTTATGAAAACGGGCTACAGGAACCCTCTAATAAAGTAAATTTCTCTGTATTGCAATGGTTCTTAGCAAAGAATAAACCTCACACAGTCAGTCATCTATATCTGTGGATACACAACCGTGGATTCAATCAAAAGTATTTGGAAAACAAACAAACAAAAAACAACACTTAAACTGTGCCTACATGGAATAAGTACAGATCTTTAAATAACACAGTACAACAACTATTTGTGTAGTATTTCTACCAAGTTAGGTATTATAAGAGGTCCAAGAGATGATTTAAATTATACAGGAAGATGTGTTTAAAGTGTAGGCAAATGCTATGCCAGTTATATGAGGGGACTCAAGCATCTGCAGATTTTGATATCCACTGGAGTACAGGGAGGGGGTTCTGGAACCAATCCTCCGTGGATACTGACAGACAAATGTAATCACCTATGGAGCTTTTAAGCCTACACGCCAGGCCCCACTGCAGACTTACTGAGTCAAAATCTCCAGGCATCTACAATTTTTTAAAAGGGCCCCAGATGATTCTGATGCATACCCCCAGGTGAGAAACATGCTGTCTCTCCAGGATGCACACCCGGTATTCAGTCCCCATCAATGAGACACTGAACATAACTCCAACTGACATCTGTTGGCTCCTTGGGGATTACTGACAATGTAATAAATCAGGAAAGCAACTTCCCTGGCGGTGACCACCAACTGGGAAAAACAGCAGTCTGACATCTCAATGCCATTATAGAGATGTCCAGAAAAATGACTCCTCATGAATGAACTAAAAAGAGAAGTGTGGATCTGTAAACACTGAAGAGTGACAAGAACCAGGTGCAGGAGTCCACTGGCTTTCCCAGCCTCCCTAGGTCAATGACAGATGGCTGAATTGGCTGTGCTGTTTGGAGACTGGCCCACCACCCCTTCTTTCAATTAGTGCATATAACCTTACCAAAGCAACACGATAGCACAGAGGAATCCCTCTTAGACTGAGCCTCCCAACCCCCTCCCCACTCCTCCTGCCCTTCTCTAATCTTGAATCTTCTCCTAACAGAGCTCAACTAAAGGCCATATCTCTTCACTACTGATTTTCTTCTTAGTGTTTTCAATACTTCTACTAATTAGCAAGGACAGGCTGGAAGCTAATGAAGAAATGAAGCTCTGTAGCTGGGGGTGTGGCTTAGTGATAGAACATGCCTCACCCAGCATGCCTGAGGCCTTGGGTTCCATCTCCAGCACAGGGCGGAGGTGGGGTTTCAAACCTGGAACTAATGGACAGGGTCAGAGGGGAGGAGGGAGGGAGGGAAACAGTGTGGAATAGTATAAGAGAATTAGGGAAACTACCTGGTATGGTCCCTGTCCTCTGTGTGTAGGATGATGCAGGGGACTGAAGTGGCTCTATAGAGCAATTTTCTGCAAAGTTCTGCTGCTTAGAGCCAGTGGGTGGACATGAAGGGCAGTCTGGGCCCAGGCTGTGTTCTGGGCCAGGCCAGTTCTGAGCTTGGCGAGTAAGGTCAATCTTGTGTTCCTGGTATCCAAGGACCCAGGTTCTCTCTCATTAATACTGTGATGTATGCACTGTACATCACCTTTGTTGTTTCAGGTGACTCTGGAGAGTTCTCTGGATTTGAAAGTGAATGAGCAGGAAGGACATCAGATAGTACAGGCTATCTATTCCCTCCCGTAGTTCATCTGCAGGAAAAAACTAGGAAAGGTTTTCCAAGAGAACTTCCTGGTTTTCCTATACAGAAGTCAACTGCTTCCCAAGAAGTTAGGAACAGAGTGAGAATAAAGAAATGGAGAAAATAATCTCACATAACACAGTGACTGTGCCAAGCAAGACCCACTTGTTATTTTTTACAGGGTTCGGTGCCCCAGATCTTGCACATGCCAGGCAAGCGTTCTACCACTGAGCAACACCCCAAGCCCCAGAACCCTCTGTCAGATCTGGGACTGTCTCCTCGCCAGGTCAGCAGCCCCAGCCTGGTCTGCTTCCAAGGCTTGGTTCATACAGTCCTCCAGAGTGACAGACACAGAGGGCCTTTCTCCTTTGGAGAGTAAAAAGAAATGAGAGCACAGGAAACTTGGCCATGTCAATTAGAAGGTACCAGGAAACTGTGATTTACATGGAAAAGTGCACATGCTTCCACTGTCTTCATAAAGGGTAGTACTAAACCCTGTGATCTGGCAGTCCATTCACTCAACCAATTCCAGGAACATTCTCAGCGTTCTGGCTGCAGAGGTGACCTCCAATAGTTGCAGAAGGGGGAAGGAGCAAGATCCAGGCTTCCTCATCCAAGTTGCTGGACAGGCATGTGGCAGGGAGTAGGGCCCAGGTGTTGGAGGGTATGGCTGCCACGGTGAGGCTACAAGAGCCAATGACAACTTGACCTTCAAGGGCAGCCTGGAAACAGCAACTGAACCACAGGGGCCTTTCACCCAATGCTGCCTCCTTGGCAGCAATGAGAGATAATCTAAACTGCCTTTATATAACCCAGCCGTTACTCAGCTTCTCCCACTGGGACAGGAGTTCAGACAGGGCATGGGAGAGACACAGTAGCAACCTCAATGTCCCCAAAACTCATGACTGAGGATATAAGAGTCACTGAGTAGGGGAGGGGTACAGGGGTACTTGGGGCTTCCAAGAACTGGATTCGGTGTCCCTCATGTGCTCCTAAAGTCTCTTCTTAATTAGTTTCTCAAGTTTGCGGATGCGAGATGATTCCTGCTCTGGTGTAGGAGCCATCAGGGACAGAGAGCTGGAGCCATCTGCCCCTGAGGGCGGGGTGGGAAGTCTCTGGCGCAGGAGTTCCAGCATGTTGCTCTGCTCACTTCTCTTCAGCCCCTGAGGGTGGAAGAGAGAGGAGAGTTAGTGGTCAGGAGGTGGCTCTGCAATAGCCCAAAGAGAGAGTGCACCTCTGGGTCTGCTGTTGGCATGGCCTCTACCATCAGCACAATTATTTCAGGCTAAGGACAAAAGCTTTCTTCAGATAAATTATCAGCCTTCAGTAGTAGCCTGGGAGAAAGTGGAGGAAGGAAATAACGAAGGAATTGGGTAGGAGAGAAAGAAAGGTTGGAGAGGAGGACAGGTAAAGATGGAAGAATGATCTTCCTGCTCCTTCCATTCTGTCCTCTCCTGAGCAGTAGCTTCCAGGCATGCAGGGTGGTCCAGAACCCTGAAGCTAACATGCCCAGGACTACCCTCCTGGAATCCAGGTTGCAGAGAGGACTAGCAACATGGATTTTTTTTTTTTTTTTGGTACTGGAGATGGAATCCAGAAATGCTCTACCACTTATCTACATCCCCAGCCCCTTTTTATTTTTTAAAGACAGTGTCTCACTAAATTGCTGAGGCTGGCCTTAAATTTGTGATCCTCCTACCTCAGCCTCCTGAGTTGCTGGGATTTCAACCCACCACTCTAGGTCCACAACCTGCATTTTTGAGGCAGCCCCTCCATAACCCATATCCCACCACCTAGAATAAGAAGGATGAGTAGGAGTTGACAAGAAAAGATACTGAGCTCACCTTCATGTCCAGTATCTTCTGGAAGGTTTCTGTGTTACAGTCCGTAAGGAGTTTGATGTAGTTGTCCACAAACACCACCAATGGCTCATGGGGGGCCATCACTACCTACCAAGGGAAGGAACACAGTAGGCCCTTAAGGCTCGTTCTAGGCAAGCGCTCTACCTCTGAGCCACACTCCCAGCCCCTAAGCCTTATTTAATATTTTATTTAGAGATAGGGTCTCACTGAGTTGCTTAGCACCTTGCCATTGCTGAGGCTTGCTTTGAACTCACAATTCTCCTGCCTCAGCTCCCAAGCTATTGGGATTACAGGGTGCACCAGTGTACTTGGAGGATTGCCATTTTTTTGTTTTTGTTTTTTTGGTGGTGCTGGAGAATGAATTCAGGGTCTTGTGCATGCGAGGCAAGCACTCTACCAACTGAGCTATAGCCCCAGCGCCCCCGCCCCTTTTTTTTTTTTTTTGGTACCAAGGATTGAACTCAGGGGCACTCAACCACTGAGCCACATCCCCAGCCCTATTTGTATTTTATTTAGAGACAGGGTCTCACTGAGTTGCTTAGTGCCTCGCTGTTGCTGAGGCTGGCTTTGAACTTACGATCCTCCTGCCTCAGCCTCCCAATCCACTGGGATTACAGGCGTGTGCCATTGTAACCCTCTGGAGGATTGCTTTTTAATGTGCAGATTTCTGGGTCTCTTTTCTGTGTATTCTAATTCAGTGGGTCTGGGCAGGAGATGTTTTTAAAAAATAGGGACCATTTGGGAAACACAGTGTCAAAGGTCTCCGGTTGGACCTTTCATGGGTACCTGGTGCCTGCTCCTTCTGTCATTTTGTTGTTGTTTTGTTATTTTGGTACTGGGGAGTGAACCCAGGAGAGTTTTACCATTGAGCTATAGCCCCAGCCCTTTTTATTTTTTGAGACAGGGTCTCATTAAGAGGCTTAAGGCCTAAATTTCTGAGGCTGGCCTTGAACTTGTGATTCTCCTGCCTAAGCTTCCTGAGTCACTGGGATTACAGGTGTGTGCCATACCCAACTCCTTCTGTCTATTCTTGACAATCGGGCAACAAAAGGAATTGATGTGAGTGGATCTTCTCAAAAACAAAAATCCCAAAGCTTCCTTACTCTTTTGAAGACCTAAAATCTGGAACTTCATTTAACTACATTTACTTAAACTACCAATTAATATACAAACAGATGGCACTGCAACCCTCAGATTCATTTCCATTTGGTTTTGGAAGGCAGAATCTGATTTTTCTTCCCTCAGCAAAATAATTTTATTTTGAATTCCTGAGAATGTACGGGAGCAGTGAGGAGTATCTCCTTCAAAAGTCCTTGGCAGATCACTCCCAAACTGTATGCTCTCTCTGCAGAGAGGACACCAGCTGGAGAAGAATCCATCAGGCTACTTCCAATTTTCTCAGGCCATGGCTCAAGGCTTATGTGGGGCCTTTGCCTGGTCCCATGGTGTCTGTGGGCTGCAGCTACTTTTTTCTCCTGTCATCATTTGAGTTATTGTTTGGGAAGAGAGCCTGAAGAGCCTACAGGCCCTGGACTTTCAGGCCTTATCAGGTAGTACTATTTGTTCTCTAGCTTCTGCCCCTCTTCTCATGTTATCCTTGGAAATCATGGTAGGTGTTCAAGACATTCCTGACAGCACCAGCTGAAGTACAATATCTTGTTAAGTGATGCTAAAATCAAAACAAAGAAACAAACAAAAAACCCATTTGCTGATTAGATTCTGTTACCACAACATTGTTGAGTTCATTTAAAGATGTAAAGCACAGAAAGCCAAAAAGGCTTATGTGGAAGGGGAGGATAACTGATGTTCCTGCTGAGAGGCAAAGTTCCTAACTTATACAACTTGATTCACAGTGGCAACTCCTTCTAACTCTCAGTCTTGGCCAAATCTTATTACAAGAAAATCTCATGACAACAAAGAATTCCTTTGTCTGAAAGAATTACTGGTCCCCAAGTAATTGTCCACTGACTTCAAATAATATCTAATGAGGCCAACATTTAGTTTAAACAAAGGATGCAGATGATCCTTAGGACTGGTGGGGATAGGCCTTATGCTGGGCTTTCAAAATCAGAACTCCCTGGATATGGGATTAGAACAGGATCCTTGAGGAAGACACAGTCATTACCTTGAGGATCATCTCAGCCCGGGTCATGCCTTTCACGACAATCTTAGTGTAACTGGCAGGTGCCTTCCTCACCACCTGTGAGCCAATGGAAGGGAGGTCGAGCAGGACCATCTTCAGGGAGTGGGTGTCCAGTAGCAGCTGTGGGGAAAGCAGTGTGTTACCAGCCACTTCACAGGGACATGACACCAAATGAATCCATCAGATTAATCACATTTTCCTAATTATATACATAATATACTCTCATTGCAGAAAATTTGGAAAATAAACAACAAAAAATACTTTTAATTTCTTTATTCTGGGAAAATAAGAAACTACAGTTAAATGTGGTATAATTCCTGCTGTTCAGTTTGTGCACTTAAAACTAAATCAGAATCAATATTCTGTGCATGTGTATATATGTATGTATTCAGTTTTATAACCTGGGTTTTCCACTTTAACATATAAAGTTTTTGTATTCTATTTTCCCATCTTGGCAGTCTGGAAAAAATCATGAAGCTGGGCTAGTGGTGCATGCCTGGAATCTCAGCTACTTGGGAGGCTGAAGCAGGAGGATCTCAAGATTGAAGCCAGCCTCAGCAACCTAGTGAGACCCTGCCTCAAAATAAAAAAGGGCTGGGGATGTAGCTCAATTGTAGAGTGCTTGCCTAACATGTGTGAGGCCCTGGGCTCAATATCCAGTATTGGAAAAAAATCATGATTTTTAATGGCTATACAATATTCTGTAGCGTGTGTGTGTGTGTGTGTGTGTGTGTGTGTGTGTGTGTATGTGTATGTGTATGTGTGTTTAAGATATTAACAATTTATTTAGTTTGTTCCTAGATTTTTATTATTAATAATAAATGATGGACTGGGGTTGTGGCTCAGTGGTACAGTGGTTGCCTTGCATGTATGAGGCACTGGGTTCAATCCTCAGCACCACATAAATAAATAAAATGAAGATGTATTTAAAAAAAACAAAAACAAACGGTGAGGTAGTGGGACAGCCCTGTACACATATTCTAGGTGCACGAATGGCAGTCTTTGGGAGAGGCCAAAGCAGTACATTTTTAGGGTTCCTGACACATATGAACCTCTTTTTATATACCGACAGATATTTTATATATATATATAATATATATATGCACAATATCCCTATTTTTTATTTTTTTATGTGGTGCTGAGGATCGAACCCAGTGCCTCATGTATGCCAAGTGAGCACATTATCACTGAGCCCTAGCCCCAGCCTCACATCTGAACCTCTTTACAAATGAAGAATACATACACACTTTCTAGCAGCCCAGGCTCACTCTCATCAGCAATGAAAACTTTCATAAATATATTGCTTATTCATTAGGCAAAAAATGGTAATTTGCTATTGCAGTTTTTAGTGTTTTTTTTTTTTTCCTGGATGCTAGTGAGAATGTAGGAGAGTTAACCAAATTTAAATAAGTCTTGGCAACAATCCAACTTTTCCTATTTGTTCTGGATGCTAATTATTTGGAAGGCTATCAACTTTTCTGTCTGACCACCAATGGCTAGGAATGATGCTAGGAATGTTTTATGACATTTAGCATTTAGTCTTCATCTTGTTTGTTTTGGTATAGGGAACTGAACCCAGGGTCTTCAGCATGGCAGGCCAGTGCTGTACCACTGATCTACATCACAAGCCATTTTTAAAATTTTATTTTGAGACATGGTCTAAGTGGCAGAGGCTGGTCTTGGACTTTTGATCCTCTTGCCTTAGCCTTGCAAGTAGCTGTGATTACAGGTGTAAACCACTGTGCCCAGCTGCTTATCACATTCAGTTTTCATGAGGCCCTGTCCTTATGAAGGTAGTTATTTCTATTTTATAGATGAGAACATCAATGATCCATATGTTTTTAATAACTTGCCAAGACAAACTAATGAACAAGAGACACTATTAATGTAAGGCTATGGTGATTATAATTTTGACAATGGAAAAAAGGTTCTGGGAAGACATCAGTGTTTTATCTAGATGGCACAGAGGTGCACACCTGTAATCCAAGCTACTTGGGAGCTTGAGGCAGGAGGACTGAAATTTCTAGACCAGTCTTGGCAATTTAGTGACACTGACTCAAAAAAGAAAAAACAAAAACAAAACCAAAAAAATCCCAGAAACCAGAAGAGGCTAAGTATAATATTGACCAAGGAATGATTTGCAGAAACATAAAAATTCCTACAGATCAAGAAGAAAAAGACTGGGGTTGGGGGTGTAGCTCAGTGTTAAGAGTGCATGCTCCTCATGAATGAGACCCTAAAAATTCAATCTCCAGCACAAAAAAAAAAAAAAATCAATGAGACAAAGAATACAAATAGGTAATTCACATAAGAGGAAACTCAAATGACCAAAAGGCATTGCATTATTAGTAATTGGTAAATGCCAATTAAAACTATAAATACAGGGGCTGGGGATGTGGTTCAAGTGGTACTGTGCTTGCCTAGCATGAGTGAGGCACTGGGTTTGATTCTCAGTATCATATAAAAAAATAAAATAAAAAAACCCAAAGATATTGTGTCCACCTAAAACTAAAAAATAAATATTAAAAAATCCTATAAATACATGTCATTCATATCTATCAGACAGTCAAAATTTTTAAAGTTTGATAAAGAAAAAGACTGGGTTTGGGGTGTAGCTCACTGGTAGAGGGCTTGCCTAGCATGCATAAGGCGTTGGGTTTGATGCCCAGGACTATTAAAACAAACAAACAAACAAACAAACAAACTTGAAATGGATGTGGCATTGAAATTCAAACTTATAGTGACTATAAATTGATTCAAGCATGGAAACAGTAATATCATCTTGCTTGAAGATACTTATAACCTAACAGAGCATTTTTACTTACATCCTTTAGAGAACTTGACCATGTAAAAAAATGTTCTCTGCACCCACTGTTTGCAAAATATTGGAAACAATTTAAGTGTCCATAAAAAAGAGAATGAATAAACAAATGGTGGCATATTTATGCAATGGAATATGATGCTGAAGTTAAAATGAGTGAACACAAATGACACACATCAACATGAATTAATCTCAAAAAACACTGAATTGGGGAAAATAAGCAAGAGGGGAAATGACACGTATGGTATGATTTATATAAAGCTTAGAAATAAGCAAAACAAAATCATGTATCATTTGGGAATATATATACTCGTATAACATACCAAAACACTTAGGGGAATGGAAAAATCAAAATAAGAGTGGTGTTTACCTCTGGGCACGGACAGAGGATAATGGCAGAGTGGAATCCACAGGAGGCTTCAGCAATAACTGTTAACGATTTACTTTACATTTAAAAAAAAAAACCTACAGAAAAAGTGGGACCATGTCACAGATTTTACTAAGTGGTGAGCTGATGTTCTTTACATTATTTCCTATACTTTTATTAACAGGAAATATCTTTTTTTTCTTAAAGTACGCCATTTGAGGCCTGGCAACTTTGTCTTCGATATAGCAAATTTTAAGAGCCTTGTCAAAATCAAAGTCATGTCTTGGCATTTATTTGATGGCAGGAAAAAAAATACCTAATGATTATATTTTAAAACATGGGGATACTTTGTACTTTTCTATTTTTTAAAAATATTTTTTAGTTTTCAATGGACCTTTATTTTATTTATTGATATATGGTGCTGAGAATCAAACCCAGTGCCTCACACATGCTAGGCAAGCACTCTGCCACTAAGCCACAACCTCAGCCCTACTTTTCTATTTTTTTACTTTATAAAATATATAATATTTATATATAATATTTAATATATAATATTTATATATAATATATAAATTTCCAATTTATATACATTATATATAAATAATTGTATAGTTTTAAGTGACAAGATGAGTTTTGAATGAACCAGAAATAATTCTGTTGTTAGGAGAGATGGACTGGGGATTAAACCTGGGGGCACTTTACCACTGAGATATATACCCACCCTTATTTATTTACTTATATATTTATTTATCTTGAGACAGAGTCTAAGTTGATGAGGCTGGCCTCAAACTTGTGATCCTCCTGCCTCAGCCTTCCAAGTCACTAGGATTCACATGTCCACCACCACATCTGGCATAAGACATCCCTGGCCAGTGACAATAAAATTATGACTTTACCAGACAGATGAAGAGATGAAAACCTTGACCTCAGGCTTTAGGTAAGTGATGTAGACAAAAAAAAGGAACTAGCAGCTGTCTGGGGGAAGTGAAGATAAAAGGTTCCATTTATCATGAAAATCTGCCCCAAGTTTCACCTTTGAAAATGAAAACAGCCAATAGTTCATCTCTTTAGGCCCGAGGCACTGAGCAAGAAGGCCATTGCCAAATTTGTTTGTGCCTCAGAGGTGTTTGGGGTGGTGCTCCTGGGTGCTGTTGGTGAGCTGCTGAGGTGCAATGTTGGCCAGAGTGCTGTGTCTGCAAAAGTGAAGTCACTGAGGGCCCCAGGGTTTGATCCCCAGCTCTGCAAAGAGCCTTACTTCTTGTTTTGTTTTTTGGTACTGGGGATCGAATCGAGGGACACTTAACCATTGAGCAACACCCCGAGTCATTTTATATTTTATTTTGAGACAGGGTCTCGCCAAGTTCTTTAGGGCTTCTCTAAGTTGCTGATGCTAGCCTCCCACTTGTGATCCTCTTGCCTTAGCCTCCTGAGTCGCTGGGATTACAGATGTGCATCACCTTGCCCAGTGAGCCTCACTTCTTAAACTACCTCCTGCAATTTTGGGGGACACTATAGCTACTGGTAGGGATGAAAAGTCTTAAGTAGAGAAGCTAAAGGCACATTCCTAGAAGGCGAGGAACCATATATGTGCTGCAAAATTCTTCAGTGAGGTGGCATAGGGAGACTAGGTCAAGATATTATGAATGGACCAAGGTGGGGGCAATATATCTTGCTTCTTAGCTCTTTCATCTTTGTCACTGTTTTTTTTTTTTTTCCTGTTTTCTTTTGCAGTGCTGGGTTTGATCAAACCCCTGGGCCAGGAGCTACATCACCAGTCCCTCCCACCACATTCTTTTTTTTTGGGGGGGAGGTACTGGGGATTGAACTCAGAGGCACTCAACCAGCCACATCCCCAGCCCTATTTTGTATTTTATTAGAGACAGGGTCTCACTGAGTTGTTTAACACCTCACTGTTGCTGAGGCTGGCTTTGAACTCGTGATCCTTCTGCCTCAGCCTCTCGAGTGGCTGGGATTACAGGCATGTGCCACTGCGCCTGGCCAGTCATCTTTCTTAATTAAACTTTAAGTACACAAATACCAAGCATACAGCTCAGGAAGCTTTTACATGTGTACCATACCCTATTGCCTGTTGGAAGACACAGGACATTTCTGGCCTCCCTGAAGCCTCCTTCATTCTTTTTTTGGTCAATGGTCTCTTTGCTCCCAACAAAGGGAACCACTCTTTTGCCCTCAATCACCATAGATTAGTTTATGACCCATCAACCTACTATGCACATTCTTGTATGTATTTTTGGTGGTCACAAGCCCTCATTTCTCCAGCATGGAAAGTACTCGAGAGAATTGCTGGATCATGGGCAGGCATGTTAGCTACAGCAGAGACTGCCAGCTAGTGTTCCAATGTGGTTATGCCAGTTGTCATTCCTGCCTGCACACATCCAAGTTCCAACTGCTTTACATCTTAATCAACACTTGGTTTTGTCAATCTTTTTAAAAATTTAGCCATTCAGATGTCATTGTGATTTTAATTTGCATTTCCCTGATGATTAAGGTGCTTTCTGGATATCTTTTTTTCTCTCTTTTGAAGTGTCAATTCAAGGTCTTTTGTCACTTTTCTACTGGTAGATTATCACCCCTGCCCCGCTTTTTTGGCAATGCTGGGGATAAAACTCACACTTCCTAGGCAAGTTTTTCACCACTGAGTTACATCATCAGCCCTGATTATCTTTTTCTAATTGATTTGCTAGAGGTTTTTAAAAATAAATATTTAGAATATGAATATTTTCTCTGTTACTTACTGTTCAACTCTCTTAATGGTACCTTTTGATAAAAAAGGAGTTAAGTATTTCATGTAACCAGTATATTTTCTTTAATCTTTTTAAAAAATATTTATTTTTTAGTTGCAGTTGGACACAATAGCTTTATTTTATTTATTTTTTTAATGTGGTGATGAGGATCGAACCCAGGGGCCTTGCATGTGCTAGGCGAGTGCTCTACCGCTGAGCACTCAATTTTTTACCCCAGCCCCAATTTTTTTCTTTTAATTTTTGCCCAAGGAATCTTTGCCTAACTCAAGGTTATAAAGGTATTCTTTTATGTCTTCTTCCAGAAGCTTTGTTATCTTACCTTTTACTTTCAGAGCCACAACCAAACTGGAATTTATTTTTCAAGAATTGAGATATAATAATTAATGTGTCGTAAGATTTACCCCATTAAAGTTTATAAGTTAGTGTTTCTAAAAATATATTCACAAGGTAACACAATCATCACCATTTCCTAGTTCCAGAACATTTCATTGCCCCACAAAGAAATTAGGAGCCACTCCTTATTTTTTTGTCTCCCTTAGCTCTTGCCAATCATTAATCTACTTTTCATTTTATGGATTTCCCTATTTTGGGCATTTCAGATAAAAGAAATCATGTATACATGGACTTTTGTATCTCTCTTCAATTAATGTAATATTTTAAGGTTCATCATGTTGCAGATTAAATGAGTTCTTTATTCTTTTTAATGGTTGAGAAATTTTCCATCATATAATTATATCATATTTTGTTTATCCATTCATCAGTTGATGGACATTTGAGTGTTTCTACTTTTTGGTTATTATGAATAATGCATGAGTAATGCTGCTATGAACCTTTATGCACAAGTTTCTGTGTGAACATATTTTTTTAATTCTTTTGTGTAAATGCCTAGGAATGGAATTACTGGTCATATGGCAACTCTATGCTCACCTTTTTTTTTTTTTTTAAAGAGAGAGAGAGAGAGAGAGAGAGAGAGAGAGAGAGAGAGAGAGAGACAGAAAGAGAAAGAAAGAATCTTTTTTATAGATGGACACAATACAATGCCTTTATTTTTTTTTTTAATGTGGTGCTGACAATTGAACCTGGGTCCCCCCCTGAGCTAGGCGAGCGCTCTACCGCTGAGCCACAATCCCAACCCTATGCTCACCTTTTTGAGAAACTGCCAAACTGTTTCCCAAAATGGCTGTACAGAGTTCTAATTTTACAAGCCTCACTAAAATTGATTTCTGAGTATGGTGCGTGAGAAAGGTCAAGATAAATTTTTTTCTAATATGAATATCCAATTACTTCCCTTCTAAACTGAATTATGCCAGTTTTGTCATGAATTTAGTATCTATAAATGTGTGGGCCTATTTCTGAACTCAAGTCTGTTCTGTTGGCCCAATTATTCCTGGCGTCAGGACCACACTGCCCTAATTACAATAGCATTAAAATAAATTTGTGTATCCTGAGGTGTAAGTTATCTGTTCTTTTTTGTTAAGATTATTTTATTTGCTTTTGGTTGTTTAACTTTTAGAATCAGTTTATCAATTTACACACCACACCCCAAAATACAAACACATATATGTATAATGCTGATGGGATTCTAATTAAGATTGTGTTGTATCTGTAGATTAATTTTGGAAGTACTGATTTCTTTTCACATTAAGTCTTTTAATTGATGAACATGAGCTGTTCCATTCTTTTATCTTAAGGGTATTCTTTAATGTTTTATAATATCGTGATTGAGTTATTCTAAGATATTTAATGCTTTCTGATACTATTGAAATATTTTTGTCATTGTTTTTCTTTTTTATTGGTCTTGAACTTGATTCTCTTTCCTTACCTTCCCAAGAGCTGAGGTTATAGGTACATGCCGCTGTATCCAGCTACAAATGGTTTCATTTAAAAATTTCACTTTCTAAATTGTGGCTGATATACAGATGTATATTTTTAATACTGGCCAGCAACCTTGCTAATTTTACATTCTAATACTTCATTTGTAATTCTTTTAGATATTACATTCACAATCATATTCTCTGCAAAAAATGAAAAGTTTTGTTTCTTTTTTATAATCTGTATACTTCTGTTTCTTTAAAAAAAAAATTCATTTTAGCCAGGTGTGGCAGCACCTACTATGATCCCAGATACTTGGGAGGCTGAGGCAGGAGGATAACAAATTGGAGGCCAGCTTGGGCAACTTAGCCAGACTCTGTCTAAAAATTAAAAATAAGATAAAATAAAATTAAAGGCTGGTGATGTAGTTTAGTGGTAGAGTATTTCTGGTTTCAATTCTCAATACTGATAATTTTTTTCTTTTTCATTTCATTTTGTTTTATTTTTTCACTTTATTGTCCTAGCTAGGACTTCAGAAGTAATTTGGGATGGAGCAGACACTCCATCTCAAGAAAGAGAAAAGCTTTCTATATCTGGTCATTAAGTGTGATGTTTATTGTATCCTTTTCCAGTTATTGGTTCATTTATTTCACATTCTTCTTCAGTGCTGGTTGGTCCTTCCACTTCCAAGGTTGTGAACTCTTCTGGGGTGGCTGGGCCTTCTAGCTGTGTGTGGCACAATGGGAGGGCCCTTTTGACCACATGACAGGAGAGAAGTGAAGCTCTCAGTGGGAAGGACCATCTCAGAGATAACAAGATGGGTTAAAGCTTAGTGGGACAGAGGAAATGAAGGACTTTGGAAATAGGTAAAAGCTTCCTTCAGAAGGCATTTTAGAAAGAAAAAGTGCTGTGTAAAAGGGGAGCGCGCACACACACACAAACACACACACACACACACACACACACACACACACACACACGAGATGAAGGAGACAGCTCAGTTTTTCTGAACATAAGTTCTAAAGTCAAAAAACCTGCAAGGAAGGGGCTGGAGCCACAACTTGGTGGTGAAAGACTTGCCTAGCTTGCACCAGGCCCTGCGTTAGATTCCCAGCACCACATGAAAAAATAATAATAATTTTTAAAAAAAAGAAAGGAAAGAAAGGGAGAAGAGGTGGAAGGAAGCTAGTTTAATTTCAGAAATTTTGTATTGATTCCTAAACTAAAATCTTACTTTGGATAACTTGAGTGGAAATATGTGGGGTGAAACACTGTTTTTTTTTTTAAACCTTTCTATTATGGAGAATTTCAAATATATGTGAAGAAAATGGAGTGGTATCTTGAGGCCTTATACACCCAGTACACAGCTTCAACAACCAAAACTATTCTGTCATTCTTATTTCATTGAAGCGGCCAATTCAGTGGCATTCAACTTGGGCTGATTCTTCTTCTCACAACCCCCCACCCCAGCTGGCAACATCTGGAGACATTTTTGGTTGTCATACCTAAGAATGTCACTGGCATCTAGTGGGGAGAGTAAGAGATTCTGCTTAACATGCCCCACAAAAAAAATATCTAAATTGTCATTGCAGAGGCTGAGAAATCCTGCTATATTCACCCTCTACCACTTGCTCAATTTTTTTTGAGGTAAAATATATACACATTGAAATGTATAATTTTTTTTGGGTGGGGGGACATACCAAGGATTGAACTTGGGGCACTTGAACATTGAGCCCCATCCCCAGCCCTATTTTGTATTTTATTTAGAGTCAGGGTCTCACTGAGTTGCTTTGCACCTTGCTTGTGCTGAGGCTGGCTTTGAATCTGCAATCCTCCTGTTTCAGCCTCTGGAGCCTCTGGGTTCATAGGTGTGTGCCACTGAGCAAGGTGAAATGTGTAATTCTTAACTCTGTAATTCTGACAAATGTCCCATAAAATCTATATACACACTCCTAAATTTTTATTTATATCCATTATCAGATTCAATAATTTCCCTTCAATTTCACTATGATGTAGAATTTTTATTATTAAATAGATATTAAATTTTATCAATCCACTTTTTTTTTTTTGGTTGGGTCTTTTTTGGTACTAGGGATTGAACCCAAGGGTACTTTACCACTGAGGTACACCCCCAGCTTTTTTTGTTTTTTTATTTTGAGACAGGGTCTCACTAAGTTGCTTAAGGCCTTCCTGAGTTGCTAAAGCTGGCCTTGAACTTGCAATTCTCCAGTCTCAGCCTCCCAAAATTCTGGGATTATAGGCATGTGCCATAGTACCCAGCTCCATTTTGTTTTTAAGGATTACTTAAAAACACCCAGCCACCTTTTCGGGATTTACCTAGAAGAAGTGTGCCTGAGAATAACTATCCTACTTTCTCATTTTTCCAAATGCTATGCTAAATATAAATCTGACTTTCTTTTTCCCTCTCTGTGATGCTTGTACTTTAAAAAAAATCTTTATATTTGCTTTACACATTTTTTTTTGTTTGGATGGCTTTGAATTAGGTGAGTTTAAAAAGTCAATATGGTCAAAATATGGCATATACATGTAATGAAATATTACTTGGCCTTAAGGAAGAAATTTTTGACACATGTAGAAGAACTGGGAAGAAATTAAAACCAGCCAGACAGAAAAAGACAAATACTGTATGATTCCACCTATATGAAATACTTAAAGTAGTCAATTTATAGAGACAGAAAGTAGGATGTGACTCCAGGGCTGGAGACAGGAGAGAATGGGGACTAGATAGTGAATGGGTACAGAGATTCATCTGGGAAAGAGGAAAAAGGTCCAGAGGTGATGGTGGAGATCGATGCACAGCAACATATATAAACTTCTAGACATTAAGCAGGTACTTAAAAATGGTTAACATGAGTTGGGCAGGTGGCCCATGACTGTAATCCCAGTGACTCAGGATGCTGAGGCAAGAGGATCAATTTAGAGAGGCCCTAAGCCACTGAATGAGACCCTGTCTTAAAAATAAAAAATAAAAATAAAAAAAGGCTGGGGAATAGCTTGGTGGTAAATTTTTTAATTCTTCTTCTTTTTTTTTTTTAAGTTGGACACAATATCTTTATTTTACTTTTATGTGGTGCTGAGGATCGAACCCAGGGCCTCACATGTGCTAGGTGAGCACTTTACCACTGAGCCACAATCCCAGGCCCAAATGGTAAATTTTATGTTACATATCAAGAATTTTAAAAAGTCAATATGGTATCTAAAGATAATACAAAGGAAAAAATAATTTTATAGACACAAAGTATACTGCTCGGAGTATTTTAGACTACACAATATGATAGATCTAGAAGGGGCTTTTGAGAGCACCTGGTTCAGTGTTCTTATTTAAACAGGAAGAAACAGAGCTCAGAGCAGGAAAGCAACTGTTTGAGACCACAGGGACCTTTAACAAGAGAGAGAGGACTGGACTCCCTGTCTTTTTCCCCCTATATCATACTTGGTGCTTTCTCTATCCTAGCTCAGGCATTCCATTTCTGCTGTGTGTTCAGTTATAGATGGCCATGGTCGTAAAACTAATTAATGACCCTGCAAATCCCACAAGATTCTCTGAAAATTACAAACTAGAAAGAGGCATTATAAATACCAGTATGGTTCAATTCCATGTGCCCTTTCAATTTTGCTCAAGAGAACTCTGGGGCCCAAAAATAAATAATTCACTTTATGTAGTACTCAGGACATGAATAAAAAACAAAAAAACATTTCCTTCTCCATTTTTGGTATTAATAATGAAGGATAACCTAAATTTAGGAGCTAGTACCTATGTGGCAAAGCAGACACAGCTGAGATTAGGCTAAATCTTAGCTTTGAATCTTACAGCTTTTGTTAAAGCTTGGATTTCAGCCACTCCACGACTTGAGGCAGAAACTGTTTCGTTCCATGAACATCTCTTTGTTCACTTCTAGATTCCTATGATCCTGCTGCCCCAGTGAACCAGGCTCCACCAACATGACAGCTTGGCCTTTAAAGCCCGATACTCAGGGCAGGCATATACCCAGTAAAATCTGAACTTCACATGGGAATCCTTCAAGGGCTTCACTGCTCTTGTAGTCTCTCAGGCTAGACCTGTGAAGATTCTACTTTGTATTTGCCTGGGGTCTACTGAAGTAAAACTCTAGTTTCAGCAGATGGTTTTCTCATCCATATCTCAGAGCAGAAAGAAGTAAACACTGGCCAAAATGATACTTTTCTGTAGACACTAGCTTTGGATCTGAGCTGATTATTCTAATATTCTTTTAAAGAAGAAAAAGTCTAAGAAAAATTGATACAATATTGAATTTATGTGATAATGTGAAAATATCATGGTTATGAGACATTAACCCAGCTGCAAGGCCTGAGCAAAGCTATAAACTCAGGAGAACACCTTTCCTCTGATCAGTTCTGTGTCTAGGGGCTTCACCAAGTCTGTAGACAGAAACACAGGCACCCAGAACTCTATAGCTTCTCCCAGACACACAGATCTTAATCACTCTGTATCCTCTCTGATCACATACAATGACAAGGTGAAAAGAATGAATTGCTGGTAAACACATGCTAATGAAACTGCAGACATGATAGTATAATGACCTTGACATATCATACATTTGAATATTGTACTGTCATGTGTAACTAATTAAAACAAATAAAAAAATAAATAAATATAGTTTAAATCAAGAAATTAAAACAAAAATTTAAAAAATGACTTAAATATTAAAAAAAAAAAAAAAGAAGAAGAAACTGTAGACAGCATGTCAGGGCATCATCCCGCTGCTTGCTGCTTCCGACAGAGAGAATGAGCTCTGTGCTTAAGACACGCAGGGGTCAAGAATTTCAGAGTGCTGAACTGCATAAGTCAGGCCCAGCCAGTGTCTGAATCTGCACAACCTCCCAGGAAGCTTTCTGAGACAACACTTTTGACTCTGGCTAAAGCTGGTCAGACAGAGTGCCTGTGGCAAGCAATGAATATTTCTACATAGGCTGCATGTGGAAGAGTTATTAGGGAAGATGGGCAATAAAAACAGAGACAAGGTCATGTCCCTGGTCTGAGGAAGCTTAACCTCACGAAGAGCTGGCATTTAGTGTGGCCTGACCATGTGCCAGAACTGGTCCCAAGCATGCCATGTGCACCGTGTTGGTGAATCCTCATAACAGGTGGCACTGGTTACATCTATTTTATAGTTGAGGAAAGTGAAGTGATGCCAGGTTAAATATCTGCCTAAGGACTAATGGTTGCTGTGTTGCAGAAACAAGTTTCAGCTTCTGACCTTTGTGATTCTAGCACTACCAACGTGAATGCTCATACCATATTGCCACTTTATAACCTGGACTGATGCTAGCTCACTCCGCACTTATCTGATTCAAGAGATCTTGTCATACATAGATCTTACACCTGGCTTTGAATCTCATGAGAGAACACGATGCCCAATGGCACATGTTAATCTGCCCTCTAACTGAGAGGCATGACTGGGACCAACACAGCAGTGAGCTGTGAGAGATGGATCCTCTGCCACTCTTGATGAATTTGGTGGAAGGACAGGGTTTACAAAAGTATCTTGAATTACACAATCTTCTTACATGTTTTCTTAAGAGTTTACAGATAAAATGTCTAGAGAGGATTTATTTTATTGAATATGTGAATCATTTTTGATTAGCACCTGCAAACTTTGCATTTAAGTAGTATTTTGAAAGAATTAGGGGTAGAAGCCAGGCACAGTGGAACACACCCATAATTGACTCAGGAGTCTGAAGCAGGAGGATCTCAAGTTCGAGGTCAGCCTCAGTAATTTAGCAAGACCCCATTTTGAAATAAAAATAAAAAGAGCTAGGGATGTAGCTCAGGTGTAAAGCACCTCTGAGTCTGATCTTCAGTACCAAAAAACAAAACAAAACAAAACAAAACCCAAAAACAAAGTAGGGATTGAATACGAATATTATTGTTTTTCTTTTCATTTCTTTTTGTAGTGTTGGAGATTAAACCCAGGAATGCTTTACCACCCTTTGTGGTGCTGGGGAGGAGCCTACGGCTACACATATGCCTCTACGATTGAACCATATCCCTAGCCCATCCCCAGCTCTTTCTGATTTTTTGGTTTTTCTTTTAAAAGCAGCTTAAACTGCTTATTGAACTCAAATTGCCTATTTCAGATGGTCTGACTAGGTAGCAGCTGAAAAGAGGTAGCTGTGCTGTAGCACATAAGCCAATCCATCAGTGCCAAGGGGACAAACTAAGAGGAGCCTTAGTTTGTATAAAATTCAAGCAAGCAGGGGGAAGCTAATCATGAAGTTTCTTAGGGGAGGTGATCTGAGTTGCTCAGTATCAAACAGATAAGCCTCTCTCTCATAAGGGTCTTAGTCCAGTCACTATGGGTTCAAACCAATCAGAGGCTTTGCTGCTCCCTCTGCTTGAAGTGTTTTCTCAAGCATCAGTCCTTGGAGAAACCTTCTCTGACTATTTAATCTAGAGCCATGACCCTTTCACACTCCAAAAACACTTTCAGTCATTTTATTTCTCCAGAGTAGATCTGTCCTAAGATATGTGCTGGATCCATGACAAAAGCTCTAAGGCAACAGTCCAATATAAAGTTCACCTCACCTGTTCTGCTCCCACCATGCTAATTGGCTTGCACTTGAAGAGGTGGGTGATGAATTTAGGAATGAAGGAGCTGTGGAAGAAAAAAAGAAGTAATAAATTAGGCATATGCTCTCTCCAGTAAAGAAATGCAAGAAACTTTCTTCAAAGGCTTTACCCTTCCATAAGAAAACTGAGAATCAAGGTAGATACTATTGCTACCTATCAGCATCCCCTGCCTTCCTTTTATTTCTCACCTAGACCCTGGTTTTATTTAGGGTCTACAAAAATTTGATCTTAAACTATATTGGTGATTTTTGTGTGTATGTGTGTGGTGCTGGGGATGAAATCCAGGTCCTCGTATATGCTGAAAACTACTAAGCTATACCCCATAAATCCTCTTATGGAGGATTCTAATTGGCCTCAGCCAGTCAGAGCATGGCATTCTCTTGGTGATTGATATGTGTCCTGGGAGGGTGAAGGACCTTACTGCAAGGTGGAGGGGCACTGTTGCATTTGGATGTGATGTCTATAGCTTTCAGTCTACCACCATTCTGAAGATGATGCCAGATCCAAAGACAGCAGAATAAACCACCTCTCAGATCTGTCCTACCTCAGGGACTTGTAGTTAAATGAAATAAAAAACTCACCTACCATTTAAACCAGTTTGAATTAGGGCTTCTGTAACTAGTAGGTATAAACACCCTAACAGATTTAAGAATGGAACATATGTGAGGGATAGAATGTAACTCACTGTAAAGTGCTTGCCAGCATGTGCAAGGACCTGGGTTCCACCCCCAGCAAAACACACACACACACACACACACACACACACACACACACACACACACACAACAAACAAAAACAAAAAACAAAAAATCCACCAATGTAGTTTTCCCAGAATCCCAGGCCAGGTATACCTAATAGATTTAAGAATAGAATATACATGCCTATAATCAAGACAAGATCCAAAGTGAGGTAACCAGGAAGTGTCATAGGACTCTGGACCACAAAAGGAAGGCTGGAAATGAAGCAGGATTTGTAGGTAAAGATAAAGGCTGGCTAGTACCTATCTCCTCATTCTTCCAAAGCTGCTCCCAGGCCTGTGCCCTCCTTTGTCTTCAGTCTCTCTGCATCTTTTCCTTACACTGTACTCAGTCTAACAGCTAATGACTTCCTGGACATCTTAATGCGATGACTAGCCTCCTCCAGACTAGCCTCACACTGGCCTCCAGGCTCAGTGACTGCATTGAGTTGGCGACTCCACCTGGTTGCCAAGTCAGGAACTGAGAGTTCCCCAAACTATTTCCCACCTCAACCCCAACATCCAATCAGTTACCGATTCTTCCCCTGAACTCCCAGATTCACCCCTGCTGATCTCCTTCCCAACTGTCCTGTCATCTGAGCAACGGAGCTCTTCCTTCCATCCTTCCTTCCTTCTTTCTCTTTCTTTTTTGGTGCTGGGGATTGAACCCAAGGGAACTTTACCTCTGAGTTATGTCCCCAGACTTTATTATTATTATTATTATTATTATATTTTTTATTTTGAGATAGAGTCTCACTAAGTTGCTGAGGCTGGCCTCAAACTTGCCACCTTCCTACCTCAACCTCCTGAGTCCCGAGCTCTTCCAATTATTTCCCACCTGGTCTCCCTGCCTTCATCCTCATCTTTTTAAGTCACCTGTTACCAAAACTCTTACAATGGCTGCAAACAAGACATTCCTTGATTCAGGTTTTTTTTTTTTTTTTTTTTTTTGAGACAGGGTCTTTCCATGTTGCCTAGGCCAGACTCCAATTCCTGGGCTTAACTGATCCTCTTGCCTCAATGCCTTGAGTAGCTAGGACTACAGGCACTACCACAGTGCCTAGTCACAACCTTAATTCTGGATTTTCTGTCCCCAGCCACATCATGCTGAACCCTGGCACCTCATGCTTCAACCTGGTTGAGCTATTTGCAGATCTTACAATTCCTGGGGCCGCTAATGCCTTTGTGCCTTTGCTTACACTGTCCCCTCTGCCTGGAATGCTCTTTGTGAACCTTGAGGTCAGCACTCACACAACCCTCTGACCTTGCTCAAAGATGTCTCTTCTATGGAGCCTTTTCTCAGTCAGCTCCACCATATTCTCAGAGTCCTCAGGCCTCTAATATCTCACCTACTTTATTACACTTATTTGTTTATATGTCTATTCCCTTGACTGTTAAGGCAAGTGGAGGCAGGGGTAGTGTCTGTTAAGTCAGATCACTTAACCCAGTATCTAGGACAAAGGAAATGCTCAAGTAAATGCACACTGAATAAATAATAAATGTTTTAATAATGGTAGCAATGACTTGACTTTTTTTTTTTTAGGTGTAGATGGACACAACTCAAGGCCTTTATTTTTATGTGGTGCTGAGGATCGAACCCGGGTCCTGGCTGCGCTAGGCAAGTGCTTTACCACTGAGCCACAATCCCAGCCCAGCAGCGACCACTTTTTGAATGTCAGCTCGGTACCAGCACTTTGCCAGGAAGTTTACTGGGGACTATTCCGGAGGGACTGGAAGTGTTATAAACTAGAGTCAAACAAGTTAATGTGAGGTTGAATTCATGACTGATCAAAACTGTACCCAACCACTATTAAAAGATTTGTTTTCACAAGAATGGGAAGTTATACTCCTGTATTTATAATATGTCAAAATACATTCTATTGTCATGTTTAACTAAAAAGAACAAGTAAAAAATTTTTAAAAAGGGATTTGTCTTTTTATCTCCAATACTGAATAGAGGAGAATCAGCTTAGGAGAAGGAAAGTCACCTGTGATTCAAACTGTGGTTTCAACTAGGGAGTGACTATGATGTCTAAACAGGAATGACTGTCCCTATGGATACCAAATGGAGACAAAGGATCTATTGATGGTTTTGCATTGGTGGGTAGCAAAGGGAGTTAGGGGAAAGAAATTTGAAGTCCAGGGGTCAGACCTGGGGAAAGGCCTAACAGGTCAGGATGGGTATGAACAAGAACTATTTAGAAGGAATTGGAAGTGCTGTAAACCAGAGCCAAACAAGCAACATGAGGTTGAATTTATGACTAATCACAACCGTATATACAGTGTATAACTTGTTACTTCCCACTAGAGTAAGTTGTGGCTGTGTCCTTGAACTGGCTCTATGCACTAGTCTACAGGGCTTGGACTGGGGAAACAGGGACTCAACATATGTCTTTGGGGAAGAGGTCCCAGCAATGTGATGGGTAATTGTATTTGTATTGTTCTCATCTAGGTCCCAACTGGTGGTTCAGGACTCCAAGTTTAATTGCTTCTCCATGCCATACAGATGATGGTGGCTATTGCCTTTGGCTGGGGAAAGGTCCCTTCACAATCCTAAAACTGAGGTTTCTACAGTAAGGTTAGGGTTTACCAGAATGGAAGGTACCATGGATTAAAACAGAAATATAGCCTAGATCACAGGCTGAGCTTTTCCAGATGTGTGAGATGGGCATCTATTCCCAGTTCACTCAATATGAGCTTAGTAATAACACTAAAGGGCTCTTGAGGGCTTTGAGAGAATGTGAGGCCTCTGCTTGGGCTAGCTAAGCAACTGACTCCTTATTTATCTAATGTAAGCTCAATCAGACCTCATGAAGGAGATTTCTAGTTGCAATAAATTTTTACAGAGAAACTTCTACCAGTACTTATGGGGAGTGTCACAATGTGATAAATCAGCAATACTTTTAATGCACATTAATGAGCATCAAGAGAGTGAAGGGAACGTCAACTCCTAGTCCATCTGCCATACTGCAAACATTAATGCGTCCCTGGAGAGTCCACTCGATCCTTTCTTGACAAGGTAGAAATTAAAGTTGACTCTACAAGCCACTCCATTATTGTTGCTCCTTAGGGATTTATTTGTGTCAGAGAGGGAAAGCCTTAATTGAATACACACTGGGAGAGATCTGGGGAAGACATAAACTTGGAGTCCTGAACCACCAGTTGGGACCTAGATGAGAACAATCCAAATACAGTAGCTTGGACAGGGCTGACCTTTCTGAAGCCCTTCCCTGAGAAATTTGCCAGAATATTTGTTTGATATTTGGTCAGAGGAGACACTGGCCCTGTGCACTGTCTGATCTCACAGGAGACAGTGCTACAGCCAGATGCTGATTGGCAAAGGACCAAACTATTTTCTTGCTTCAAAACTCAAGCCAGAAATGGCCACACACAGGGATGTGACAGGAACACATGTAGCTTACTGTTCATTCCATCTACCTTGGCTAAGGAGTTCCCTGACTTGCTCTTCCCAATTTCTAGTACCTTCCTTGGACACAAGGACATCCAAAAGTGGATAAGTCTTAGCAGCTACAGTAATAAATACTATGGGGGAGAAGAAAGAGAAGGCTCAAAAGAAACAGAACTGGTAGTTCCTACCCTTAAAAAATTTATATGAGACAAAAAGCACATGTGATCACTGAGACTAAGTTTAATTATCTCAATTTGGACAAGGGGTGGTTATGTCCACACAGTTCAAAATAACAGGGTCTCCCAACTCATTTTTGTTTGCCTTGATGTGGCTGATGACTGTATTACTGCTACTGTATATATAAACTTAAGTAGCAGACTTGGTTTTATTATTATGATCCCTGTGGATACAGATTAATATCAATTTGCCTGCAGGTACCAGAATGAATCACAGTTGGATGGTAGGGACACTAGGATTGTGAGCATGTTGGGTGGTTTGTATGGCACTAAAAGAACCCCACTGAGTATCATACTATAGCAGTGGGTACACGTCATCAGATATCTGTCCAGACCCATAGACAGTACAAACACCAAGAATGAACCCAAGGAAACCATATATTTTGGGTGATAATGCATCAGTGTAGGTTCATCAGCCCCAGCAAATGTATCCCTCTGAGGGGATGTTGATATCGGAGGACAGTATGCGTGTGGGCCAAGGGGTACATGGGAAATCTGCTCAATTGTGCTATGAACCTAAAACTGCTCTGAAATGTAAAGTCTATTTAAAATTTTTAAAATTTTATTTAAAAAATAAAAAAAAAACCAAAGCAAAACAATAAGAACAACTCAGTGATGAGAATGCTCCAGGACTTACTTTGCAAATTTGATGCAGAATTGAGTGAAGTATTTCCGTGTGGAAGCCAGGTTGTCACGGATGATGGGGACATTCTGCTTAATGTGAAGAATGACAGAAGTGACATAGGGGCTCTGGTCACCAACATGTTCCACATTCTGCCACTGCATCTGAAATAGAGACAGGACAAGACCAGGCTTTAGAACCTTCAGAGAGAAAAAAAAAAAAAAAAAAGAGTGTTACCTGTTAATAGGAAAAGGAAGAGACAGAGTGGAAATTCGGTCATTATTTTCACAGGAATTGGCCCCCTTTGTCTTGGGAAATTTTTTTCTCAGTCTATCACGTAGAGACTAATCATGAGTAAAGACAAGCAGGTCCACCTTATCCTTGATAGGGAAATGGGACTCAGGCACTTTTCTTCTAGTGGTCCCCAGCATGCTTCAAATAGCCTTCCTTTCCCATCTAAACTGCTATCTTGTAAGAGGAGCCTCATTAGGAGAGCCGATTGGACTGGAACAGGGACACAGTAACCTGTTCTCTGTCAACTGTTCCACCAATCAGGACTGTGGGAAAAAAGGGGAGAGACATCTACTTCCAAGTAGATGTGGCATGAGGTATCATAGGTGGCAGTGCTAATGCAGTCAAATCTGAAAGAGGATTAACTTCTTTCCCATGAGTAAATTGGGAGGAGTTTGGGATTCTTTAAAAAGAACACTAAAGTTGCTACAACATGTGATATTTACTTCAAAATAACCTGGGGTTGCTCTCTCTTTGCTTCCTGGCCACAATGAGGTGAGCAGCTTTGCTCCACCAGCTGCTTGTACCATGATGTTGTGCCTCACACAGGCCCAGAAACAATGGAGCTGGTCAATCATGAACTGAAACCAGGAGCCAAAATAAATCTTCCCTCCTTTAACTTGATTTTCTCAGGTATTCTGATACAGCAATGAAAAGCTGACTATGACAGTGCCTCACCTCTGACTATATTTCTTCAGGTTATTGTGTCCCTATTCCAGTCCAATCTTCAGACTCAGGCCACATCCTCTGGCTCTGGAACCACCTGTACCATTTTAGGCTTTCCAGACCCTCTGCAGCCTAACATCAGTGTGTCTTTTGTTGCAAAGGCCACCTAACAATGGTTCAACAGTCAAGGTATTCAGTGGACATTCCACATTCACTATGGTTGTGTCATCCGATTGTCAAGCACTGGAGGAGTCTCCTCCAAAATCAGCTCAACCTCCCTCACCTCCTCAGGGTGAGACAAGTCTAGTAACTGAATGTGACCGCCTTCCAAAAAAGTTAATTTCCTCTTAACCATATCTTTGGTAATAGGAAGAAAGGGATGGTGTATGCTATAAGCTTATTTTAAAAATTTAGGAATTTTTTTACTGTGTATGGGGGGGGGGCTGGGGTGGTACGGATTTAAATCAGGGACACTTTGCCACTCAGTTACATCCTCAGCCCTTTTTCTTTTTTATTTTGAGAGAGGGTCTTACTAAGTTGCCAAATTAGTAAAATTTATGATTTTAATTTATGATTGAATTTATGATTCTCCTGCTTCAGTCTTCCAGGTTTCTGAGATTACAGGTATATGTCACCATGCCCTGATAAAATTTAGGAATTTAGCCTGACATTTCTAGACATAAAGCTTCTTTTTCTCCCTCCAATGGCTGTCCCACCCACCTGACCCTTGAGTGTAGCCCAGTCAAAAGACTGGCCTAGGGGACTCAAACTCAGTTCTGGTTGTTGTTGAACTAACATGGTCCTAGATCACAAAGATAAAAACCACTTGATTGAGGACTCTGTTCTCTGGCTCCTCCACCACATGCCATGGCCAGCTGAACAATGGCCCTCAAAGATATCCATGTCCTAAAAACTAAATAAAAATAAAACACACAAAGCAATCTGGGGCCAGGGGAGGGGGCTGCAGGTGCAGATGAAACATGATTAGTGAAGCTGGGTGACAGGTACACGGGGTTCACTATATTGTTTTCTTTACTTTTGAATACATCTGAAATTTTCCACAATAAAAACATTTTAAAGGTATGCATACAGAATCTTACATTCCTAAAGCCTTTGGGATTATGATGGGATTTCAATAAAGGGAAAGAGGATCTCTGGCAAACACTAAAGGCAGATCAGAGGATAAGTCAGTGATATGCGGAACAAGGAAGGAAAGAGCCTCGGGGACTATGTGGTTGATAGGTTTTGGGGAGATGAGTATCATGAGAGAGATAGTCTTTGGCCATGAACAAAAATGAGCTCAAGTTATGACACCCTAAGGAGAATTAGGAGACATGTCTGGAAAACAGAAGCACCACTGCAGTGTCTCTTTTCCCTTGGGACACACGGGTTGGGGGGGGGGGAATAGGGTATCATTGGTTCCCAGCCTGCCCCAGCTGGCAGGGACTGGGCACTGGGATCCTGACAAGAGCAGGAACGTGCTGGAGAAGTACTGCTGAGTCAGCCTCTCAGTGGAGCTGGACTGTCTGTTAAAAAAAGATCCCAAGCCAAAAACAAACCATAGACTGTTCACAGGAGGAGGCCAGTAGTTCTGAGCCTTGATGTCTCTGGCAAGAAAACACTATTTTTATAGAGCTCTTGGGGAAAGGAAAAATTCAATACCGAGAGAACTTATTTAAAAGAATCCTATTGTATGTGGATGATTCCCCAGCCCTGGGAAGCTCAAAGGACTCTGTTCTGTCCTAATGTTTCTTCAGGTCAGCAGTTACTGAGATTCTAAGACCTTTGGATATGTGTAAGCACAGAACCATAGAAAAGAAGGAAAGGAGCTCCATCTTCATTTCACAGACGAGAAAACAAGACCTGGAGCTGGGGTGTAGCTTAGTGGTGAGGCCCTGGGTTCAATCCCCAAAACCTTTGTGGAAGTAGGGCAAGGAAAAAAAAAAAGCCCAGAGACACCAAGAGCCTATGCAAGGCTTCACAGCCAGCTCCAGACTGGAAAAGGAAATTCTCTCTTTTTGTTTTCTTTTAAGTCAGGTCTTGTTATGTTGCCTCGGCTAACCTTGGACTTCTTGGAACAAGTGATTTTCCTGTCTCAGCCTCCTAAGTAGCTGGGAATACAAGTGTCTGCCACCATACCCTGCAGGAAAAGGAAGAATTTTTACTGGGGGGAAAAATAGAAATAAACAATGGAAAAGCAGTAGAAAGCTCTAATATGAACTGCCCTTATATTTGACTGCTCTAGTTATGTTTTCCTCATTATCTTTTACCCTGAGAGGTTCTTTTTCCTTTTGATATTAAAGATTTGATCCTTCTAAACAATGAGCATCCTAGGTGACTGTCAATGAGCTCATAGGGTGAGGCCAGGACAGGTGCTATTAAGTCTATACTTCATGTTCTTTTCCCAAGCTTTGCAGCAAGACTTGGAGTAGAATGTACTGGGTAAACACAGAACTGAACAGGGCTTGATGTCCCCAGTCAACATGAAGCTCTTCCACAGCAATGACTACTGCATTCCATGTTGGCACCACTGCATATTTTTATCTCAAAATAGCTTATAAATAATTATCTAAACATTACTGTTTTCCACTCATAGAAGAAGACCATAAAAGGAGGTGGAGACATACTCTGTTGTTGGCTACAAAGCAGCTCTGAAGCAGGACAAAGCATGGGATGTGGGATTTCTTCATGTTCCCACTGATTAGTTTGCCTGTACCCCATTTAATTCCTCTTGATAACCACTGGTGAAGACAGTACATAGCCACATTCGGAATATATGTGAAGATATCTAGCTCCATTGGTCAAGTTAAAAAAAGTATTAGGGGCTGGGATTGTGGCTCAGCAGTACAGCACTTGCCTTGCACGTGTGCAGCCCTGAATTCGATCCTCAGAACCACATAAAAATGAATGAATAAAATGAAAGTATTGTGTCCAACTACAACTAAAAAATAAATATATTTTTAAAAAAGTATTAGCAAAAGTCAAGTGGATTCATGATTTTAAGTTTTATTTATTTATTTTTATGTGGTACTAATGATTGAACCCAGTGCCTGATACATGCCAGGCAAGTGCTCTACTACTGAGCCACAACTCCAGCCCCTCATGATTTTAAATTTAAGCTAGGTTAGTGAAGTAAGAAAATGATTTAATGTGCTAACAAACAATGAAAGTTGATATTACCTTTATTTTTAGAAATGTGCAAAATACAATTAGTAGTGATTCTGTCCAGCCATTACTTCAAAGGTTGATGTTTGCCCTCAGTCATCCCAGATGACTTAAGGGTTGAGTTCTAACTCAAATCGACAAAGAAACCCATGTTAGGATCTATCACTATGCATATGTCTTGCCAGGCACTGTATATACATCAGTTCACTTACCATTCACTCATGGTCTCGCTCAGTTCTCACAATAATCTCATAGATGAGGAAATAATAAAAAAAAAAAACTCAAAGAGATTAAGTAACTTCATCAAAGTCATGTAGCTAGTAAAAGAGTTGAAACAACCAGGTCTGTCTAAAGCCCAAGCACTATGTTAGGATTCTTTCTAAACAATTGTCAAAAACTATTAACTAAACAAACAACAAACAAAAGCATTTAACTGGGACTTAGTTCAGGGTAAGCTCTGTTTCTCAAGGAGAAGCTAAAGAAATATACAGACATCAAGCAAAGATTTCATCCAAAAGATCTATTAGCAAAAGTCAAGTGGATTCATGATTTTAAATTTTATTTATTTATTTTGCAGCTTGTGTTGGAGAACAAACATCATGAAAAGCTACAAGAATAATTAAGATTTCGGACATTTAAAAGTTACCCCTCTACAATTTAAAAATTTTCCATTTGTGCTTTTTGTTTAGAGGGTGGTGGTGGGAAGGAATGGGGTTGAATACCACATTGTGTTCAACTGGTACTATAAAAACAATCAGAAACAGTTTATAAAAAAGTAGTACCAAAGATGCAAGGAAACCAAGATAGTATCAGTGGAAGCTTTCAGAACCTCATATTTAACCACAGGGAGAGAAGTGGAGCCCAGAGCATCTCCAGGGATCTACTTCTGCTGCCTTTAGTGTGTGGTCCATGCTGACACTTCCCAGGGAAGCCTGGGAGTTAATCACTATTCCCCAGAGAGCCCACTGCAGCAGAGAACTCTGATTAATCCATGGATCAGACAACACAATTAGCTTACTATGGATCTTGTTTTTTTTCTATTGCTATATAAAGCTTGTAAAGAGATTTCCTGAGAAATGAATTTCCTTCAAATGAAAATTTAAATTCCCACCTATTAATTTTGATCATTGAATTAGAGAGATACAGAGCACAGTCTCAAGACATTTGGACTTGGGAACATTTCAGGCAACTGGGGTCTAGTGCTGTGGTTTAGGCTGCTGAGTGAGCTGTGGGTCCCAAGCCAGGGACTTTACTCAGGCACACGTGCACACACACTCTTTTTAACTCTTGTTTGGACTACTTTTACTCTGACAGTAAACATTTGTGATAGTTATAGGTACCTTCTGCATACACAGCACTGGACCAAGCACTGTGTGGGAAACAAAGAAGAGAAGGAATATTTATGACCACCAACTATGTACCAGATACAGAGGCTGACATTTTCACATGAACTTACTACTTACAATGATGCAGTGAAGGGGGTATTTTTACTCCTGCTGTACAGACGGTAAAACAGAATGGCAGACTTCGGGGACTTGTCTAATGAAGCAAGTTAGTAAGACTGAGGTCAGGATACTGGTTTGTCGAACCCCAAAGTCCATGTTCTTTCCATTTTATGTTATTACTCTTCAAAAGAACAGCTACCACCCTACATGAACCTGACATTAGCTGGGGGAACTGGGACAAGCAAAATCTGCATGCAGAATGAGGGTGAGGAACAATAGTGTAGGATTACAGGTGAGAATAATGGGGATGATGATCATGCAGAGGAGGAAGAAGGTGTTGAGAGCCACAGCCAAAGGGGCCCCAGCAAACTTCCAGCTGCCGGCTGATGATCCAGCTGCCAGCAAACTTCCAGTTGCCGGCTGATGATTGGCTCACAGTGGCCCCAGCAACATCTAGCTGATTGGCTCCTCTGCGGTGATGTTCATTGGGCTGTTTCCCTGCCCTTCAGACTGCCAGCTGATGATTGGCTCACAGCGGCCCCAGCAACATCTAGCTGATTGGCTCCTCTGCGGTGATGTTCATTGGGCTGTTTCCCTGCCCTTCAGACTGCCAGCTGATGATTGGCTCACAGCGGCCCCAGCAACATCTAGCTGATTGGCTCCTCCACGGAGCTGCTCATTGGGTGACTTCTTTGGCTCTGCCCACGCAACCCAGCCAATCGGCCTCAAGAGCAGGAGGATTGTGGGAGGTTGAGAGGCTGGTGTGGGGGAGAGAGGCTTGTGGAAGCCGGTGGGGGCAGTTGGGCTCTGAGGGTTTTTCCCTGGAGCTGTTTTGTTTGGTGTTTGTAGTTCTAAAAATAAAGTTAGTTTCTTTTTGACAAGAGGCTCCTGATTTGTGCCAAGCCAGACTTCGGCAAGAAGGAATGATTTGTTTCCCCTCTTTGCTCAGGGATACATGTTCCCTAACTCCCAGGGGGAAAAATTAAGATGATCCCAAAGAGAAATTGAAGTAACCATGGGTGTAAGAAGATACATATGTGTTTTGTCTGTATACATTTCTATCCACTGCTGGGCCAATGGGAAGGTGATTTCATACAACCTTTCTTAAAACAACTTGAAAATATCTATAAAAAAATCTTAGCATTCATCACATAAGCTTTGATTTCTGCAATTCCCTCTAGGGCAATGGATTTGAAGTTAATAGTTATGAATATTCAGAAAAGAAAATTACATATGCACAAGACTGATCACCATCAGACTATAAATGTGAAAACCTGGAAATAAATAGCCATGAAGAGCAAATAGATTAAATACATTTTTGTTTTTATTTTTTTGCATAATGGGCCTCAGGGGATGGAACTCAATGCCTCATGCATGCTAGTGGCCCCAGATCAAACACATTTTAAGGGAAACAGCAGTATTTGGGATGAAGAAATGCAGACTTGACTATGTGTATGACACTTCTAAGTGTGTGACATGAGCAAGTTACCTAATCTCTCTGTCTCAGCTTTCTCATCTATAAAATTGCAATGATGATAATATTAAAAAATAATCCATAGAATGCTTTAATACAGTGCCTCACACATATTAATTCCTTGATAAATGTTAGCTATTGTTATGATTTTCACAGTAAATATTTTGTACTATGGAATACTATGCAACCACTGAAAATATAACTCTGGATTAAATGATATAGAGAGCTATTAAAACCATTAGCAGAGAAAAACAGGTATAAAAAATGAAAATAATGAACTTTTTTTTTTAAGAGAGAATTAACATTTATTTTTCAGTTTTTGGCGGACACAACATCTTTGTTTGTATGTGGTGCTGAGGATCGAACCTGGGCCGCACACATGCTAGGCGAGTGCGCTACCGCTTGAGCCACATCCCCAGCCCATATTAGCTTATTTTTATTTTTAAATGTGTCTGCATAAAACAAAAGACTGAAAAATATATGTCAATTGGAATTACAGGAGGTTTAAATATTCTTCTTTTTCAAAATACCTGTGCTTTCTAGAATGAAGGTGATTTGCTTTTATCATAGTAAAAATATTTTTTATGAAATAAGAAAGATGTATTCTGATTACATGGAAAGTGAACGTAAAGACTCCTTATCCATGGTGTTCTGTGGGCCTTCTGAAATAGACCTGCATTTTAATGACAGAAAATGAGAACAGATTTGAGGACTGTTCTAGCTATTTCAAAATGTCTGTGGGGGATAGTAACACAGCTCCCTAAATTAGTACATGTTCACAATCCTGAAACCTAATAGAAATTACATGCCAGACTGCAAGGAAATTTAATTTATTCTGTTTCTTTCTGTTGTTATTGTTGTTTTCTAAAATTATAATTAATGAGAAAAAGCTAAGTGGGTTTGATTTTGGACAGAGATTTAGATTCTTTCAACCTAGTAAGAAGCCCTCGTAAAAAGGACACAGTAAGGAGAGGACCATGGGAACAATGGTCCCTTTTAAGGAGGTCATAGATTAAAAAAAAAAAAATCCTACTTTTTAAGGCTATATCTGAATATATTAACTCCTAAGAATTTGCAGAATTTATGTCTAAGGAACCAAACTCTTTATATTTCCAATACAACACTCCAAACAACCACTTTCTCAAGAATCATGACACTTGGCTTTATTTCTGGCTTCACTACTATATTTGGCATAATATGAGAAAGAGACAGAGAGAAAGAAGAAAGAAACAGACAAATGTATCAGAAGGACAGTTCATTAATTTTCAGAGGCAATACACAAAGTTGGCAGGAATACTTGCATTGGTTACTCAACACATTTTCTCCCCCATAGGAAAGTCATGTATACAAGAAAAATACATATCCATGGAATATCAAGAAAAGCTGAAGACTGATACCTAACATGATCACTGTGAACACCTAGAGAGCTCAAAATCAAGGATGCATGAATTCTCATGTGAAGCTAGCAGCACTAGGCCCAGGCTGTCTTACCATTCTTCTACTTTAGGCAAGTTATGAAAGCTGATTTTGTGAAGGTTGCCACATTTGCCAGAAGGACTTGTTCTCTCTCTGTATGCGAGGCATGGGACAGACAGGAGTCTGAATGGACAGACATGAGATTGAATCCTGGATTTGCTAGCTAAGAAATCTTGGATAAATGACTTAACTCCTCTGTGTTTCAGTGCACTCTGTGAAAGGGAGAAGTAACACGGCTACCTTCTAAGTTTATCGATAGAATTAAATAACATAGGCACTTGGGTGTCTGCTTCCTGGTAAGTGCTCAACAAATAGCAACT
This sequence comes from Ictidomys tridecemlineatus, assembly GCF_052094955.1. Taxonomy (NCBI): domain Eukaryota; kingdom Metazoa; phylum Chordata; class Mammalia; order Rodentia; family Sciuridae; genus Ictidomys; species Ictidomys tridecemlineatus. The sequence continues at coordinate 44,483,776 of NC_135479.1, read as the reverse complement.
TATCATCTCATAAAGCTCATCTAAGGAAATAATATGGGGAAAACAAGTTGTCTGAAAGGTAATTTTCATAACTTATCAGTGACTACTGTGACCTCAAAGTTAGTTTTAGAGGGACCACCAAACTATTACCGTATCTTGATTCCTCCACTTGATCTTGGCCAGTTTAAGGTTGCTCCTCCATGTGGTTTCAGCCAAACTTGCCCACCCTGAAATTTTCTCTCCTTGTCTAGCAGCAGGGCTCCAGCCCTCACCTATAGGAGTTAATTAGCATCCCTAATTCTGACCTTTCTTCATTCAGCTCTAGGAAGCCACTTGCTGAAGATGCTACTTAAGTATACTGAGGAATATCACACCACCTTCACTTGATATGTGCCTAAAGATTTCAAGGAGTTTATGACAAAGCCATACCTACAGATGTCCATTTTACTGGCTCTATCCATCTCCATCTGCTCAGTAGTTACCTGTTTCACTTTGTCACTATTTTTGTCAAATGGGTGTCCACGGTCCTTAGTTCTTTCTTCTTCCTGTCTTCAGGAAGAAGTCATTCAGAGAGTGTTGCTATAAAGCAAATACTGTGCTATGCCACAGACATCCAAAAGGAATAAAACACAATCCTCAAGTTATTCAAAGTTTAATAGCAAAGACAGAGATATGAAAATAATTGTATTAACAGAGAGATAGTGTAAGGGTTGTGATATCTTGAGAGTGAAACAGGAATGACCTTGATGGGACAAGAAATGGTGACATTGCAAGAGACTCAGAGTTACCAAAACAATATTGAAAAAGAACAAAGTTGGAGGACTTATTCTTGATTTCAAAGATTACTACAAGGCAATAATAATCAAAACAATACGGTACTGGCATAAACACAAACATATCAATAAATGAATAGAACTGAGAGTCCAGAGAGAAACCCCTACAACTATGGTTAGCTAATTTTTAACTGATTTAGGGTGTCAAGTCCATCCAATGGGGGAAGTATAATCTTTTGAGCAAATGGTACTGAGAAAGCTGGATATCCACATGTAAAACAAAAAAGTCGAACCCTTACCTCACACCATATACAAAAATTAACTCAAAACAGATAGAAAACCTAAATGTAAGAGCTAAGACTATAAAATTCTTAGAAGAAAACACCAGGTAAGGGCTGGGGATGTGGCTCAAGCGGTAGCGCGCTCGCCTGGCATGCGTGCGACCCAGGTTCGATCCTCAGCACCACATACCAACAAAGATGTTGTGTCCGCCGAGAACTGAACTCTCTCTCTCTCAAAAAAAAAAAAAAAAAAAAAAAGAGAAATTCCATAGAAATAAAGAAAATAAAAAAAAAAAAAAAAGAAAACACCAGGTAAATATTTGTGATTTTGGATTAGGTTAATGGTGTTTAAGTCCCCCACCTCCAAACACACACAAACACCAGGTGGTGCACACTGGCAACACAAGCTACTCAGGAAGCTAAGGCAGGATGATCACAAGTTTGAGACCAGTCAATTGAAACACTGTCTCAAAATTAAAAAAAAAAAATAAAAGGGGTGATGCTATAGGACAGTGGTAAAGCACTTGCCTAGCATGCACAAGGCCCTGGGTTGAATTCCCAACACCTCAAAAAAAATTAATAAATAAAATATTCAGCAACATTAAAGGACATTAACAACAAAGACAACACACAGAATAGGAGGAAATATTTACAAATCAGATATCTGCTAAAGGATCCAATAGCCAGACTATAAAAAGAAATTTTACAACTCAACAATAGAAATAAAACTCAGTTTTACAATGAGAAAAAGATTTAATTGAAAGAGGATATGCAAATTGCCAATAAGTACATGTAAAGATGTTTAATGTTTTAGTTACCAGGGAACCGCCAACTGAAAACAAAATGAGGTGTCTATCACACTCACAAAGAATGACCAAAATTTAAAAAAAAAAAAAAAGGGGGAAATAAATGTTGCCAAAGATGTGGAAAAATCAGAATCCCCCCATACTTTACTGGTGGATAGCCCAGTCACTTTGGAAAACAATTTGGCAGTTCCTCAAAATGTTAAATATAAAGTTATCGCATGACTCAGCAGTTCCACACCTAGGCATATACTTAAGAAAACTGAAAACATGTTCATCTAAAGTTGATATCATTATTTGTAAACATTAAAAAAGTGAAAATAATTCCAATGTCCATCAACTGATGAACAAATAAAATGTGGCATATTCACATGGTAGAATATTATTTAGTCATAATAAGGAATGAAGTAGGGACTGCGGTAGCACGGTGATACAGAGTGTGCTTACCATGTGCAAGGCCCTGGGTTTAATCACCAGGATTTAAAAAAAAAAAAAAAATGTAGTACTGATGCATGATATGTCACATACCACACTATGCAAAGTGAAGTAAGCCAAGCACAAAAAGCTGCATACTGTATGATCCTATTTACATAAAAATGTTCAGATAGGCAAATCTATAGAGACAAAGTCGATTAATGGTTGTCAGGGGAGTGAGGAGTGACTGGTATTGAGTACAAGGTTTCATCTTGGAGAGATGAAGATGTTCTGGAATTAGTGGTAGAGGCTGCTTGATTTTGTAAATGTACTAAAATTTCATACTTGAAAGGGAGTGAGTCCTGTGTTACGTGAATTATGTTTCAATTTAACAAGAGGAAAGATATTAAAACTGCATCATAAAGAGTATGCTTGTTGGATAGATAACAGTGGGAAGAGAATTTTAGGCAGAAAGAATGGAATGAGAAAAAAGATGAATGCCGCAATAAAGCAATGTACCTTCGGTAAAGGGAGAATGACTCCAAGACCGGAGCACAGGGAACACAGAGAGGAGGGGCAAAAACAAAGCTAACTAGGTAGAGATGGAACAAATAAAAAAGCCCTATATACCAGTGAAGGAGGAGACCATGGGATACCTTGGTCTCCTCTCAGGACAAAGACCTAACTGCATTGCCGGACTCATTCCATCTTGTCAAGAAAGCCTTCTTTCATCAACTCAGAATCATCTAGCAACTACTCCATTTTGAAGCCCCACTCTCATTTTCTCACCACTTATAAAACACATCTATTTATATCATTGTGAGTTTGCTCCCCAGCAGAGTACACACGCCTAGAGGGCAGATTGCTTCCAACCTTGATCATGCAGGTCCAGGAACACAGTACTCTGTGGAATTACTAAGATGTTTCATGAGACTGGCAATTTTAATAAAACTAAGTTTCCTGACTTCACAAACCATTATTCACATGGCCACTCTATTGGAATGCCTGCCAAACCAAATTCATTCAAATCCTTGCCCTCTTTTATTCCAATGCCACTTGCTTGCAAAGGCTTTTCTTGCTTACCCACCTGGGTATAAACTCTCCCCTTTTTGAAATTCTGTACTTTTCTTACAGTACTGATTCCACCAGGCCTTGTACTGCAGTTTTTTGGACATTACTCTCAACACAAGCATTACTCCTTGCGTACCAGAACCTATACACCTTGAAATAATGTCTATGCCTTTCCTGATTTCCTTGCAACTCCCAGCACTGTGCTAGGTACAGTCTAAGCTAAACTGTTCAACCTGAAAGAGGAATGATGAAAGGAGAGACAGAAATAATCATGGTCACAAAAGTGTTTAAAAATCTTAGAGGAAACTACACGAAATAGGATGCAGGCACAAATAATGGAGTGTGTATTTTGAATCAATTTGTGACCACTTTGTGTGTTTATTTTCATCACATGGATTTCATTTTGCTACAACTCCAGAAGATCAGACAAAAGGTAATGATCTTGCAGCTGCTGTGTTCCCAAGTCTGAGGTTTTCTATGATATAAACAAAAGGTTCTGGAGGTATAGTCTCTGTTAATATTTGCCAGTGTGGGTCTGGGGGAGAAATGGATGGTGGGGTAGGAGGCAGCTGGAGGGAAATCCACCTAATGAACTGACAGTTCATATAAGCAACACCTGGAGTGTTAAATCCCTCCAAGTGTTATTTTACAAAAATACCCCAAACAACACCCACCCCAAACAACACCCCCCCCCCACACACACTCTTCCTTTGGTAAATGTAAAAATTCTTCCACCAGCTGCATTCCAGGCTGAAGTGTGTGGCAGTTCAGGAGTGATGGCAGCTGGAAAAGATCTCATTCAGGATGTAGTGACACTCACCAGCAGCTATACTAGCAGCCAGGGGATAACTGGAGCCTACAAAATGAATCCTCATAGCCATATTCCTGTAAGGAAATGGATTAGCCTCAATCTGCCTGCTCAAAGTGCTCTACTTGTAAACACTGAGGATACTGAAAATACTTATCAGCATCTGATTGGTGAAAGGATCAGCTTTTCAAACAGAAACTCTGTGACATCAGCTTTTTCACAACTTCCCATTCATCCTTTTTTTTTTTTTTTTTTAACAGAGAGCTAGAATTTACCTTTTCATTTATTCATGATGCTGAGGATCAAACCCAGTGCCTCACACATGCCAGGGAAGCGCTCTACCACTGAGATATCACCCAAGCCCCCACTCTTTAAAACTTTTCTAAAGACCAAGTTTTGCTTTTAGTTCTATTATTGTTAAATTTTTTTTTAAAAAAATTTTGTTTTAATTAGTTATACATGACAGTAGAATGCATTTATGCACTTTGATATATCATACATAGATGGGATATAATTTCTCATTTTTCTGAATGCACATGTTGCAGAATCATATTGATCATGTAGTCACATATAAACATCCAGTAATAATGTCTGTTTCATTCTACTATCTTTCCTATTCCCACATCCTCTCCTCTTCCCTCCCATCATTTTCCTGTATCTAATCTATGGTAATGCTATTCTTCCCTAGTGCCCCCCCACCTTATTGTGAATTAGTATCTGCATATTAGAGAAAACATTTGGCCTTTGGTTTTGTGGGATTGGCTTATTTTGCTTAGCATGATACTCTCCAACTCCAACCATTTACTGAAAAATGCCATAATTTTACTCTTCTTTAAAGCTGAGTAATATTCCATTGAGTATATATACCACATTTTCTTTATCTATTCATCTATTCAGGGACACCTAGGTTGGTTCCATAGTCTAGCTATTGTGAATTGAGCTGCTATAAACAATGATGTGGCTGCATTACTATAGTATGCTGATTTTAAGTCCTTTGGGTATAAACCAAAAAGTGGGATAGGTCAAATGGTGGGTCCATTCCCAATTTTCTGAGGAATCTCCATACTAATTTCCATAGTGGTTGCACCAATTTGCAGTCCCACCAGCAACGTATGAGCATATCTTTTTCACCACATCCTCGCCAACATTTATTGTAGCCTGTATTCTTGATGATTGCCATTCTAACAGTAGTCATATGAAATCTTACAGCAGTTTTGATTTGCATTTTTCTAATTGCTAGAGATGTTGAACATTTTTTTATATATTTGTTGATCAATTGTATTTCTTCTGTGAAGTGTCCGGTTCTTTAGCCCATTTATTGATTAAGTTATTTGTTTTTTGGTGTTAAGTTTTTTTCCTTTATAGATCCTAGAGATTAATGCTTTTTCGAGGTGCATGTGGTAAAGATTTTCTCCCAATCTGTAGGCTCTCTCTTCACTCTACTAATTGTTTCCTTTGCTGAGAAAAAGCTTTTTAATTTGAATCCATCCCATTTATTAATTCTTGTTTTACTTCTTCTGCTTAGGAGTCTTGTTAAGGAAGTCAGATCCTAGGCTGACACGGTGAAGGTTTGGGCCTATTTTTTCTTCTATTAGGTGCAGGGTCTCTGTTCTAGTGCCTAAGTCTTTGATCCACTTTAGAGTTGATTTTTGTGCAGGGTGAGAGATAAAGGTTTAATTTCATTTTGCTACATTTAGATTTTCAGTTTTGCTAGAACCATTTGTTGAATAGGCCATCTTTTCTCCAGTGAACATTTTTGGCTGTTAAATATTGATAATTACTGCAAAGCCAGATTCAGGCCAAATGTCTGCTTCCAGAACCTTGTGACATGGCCACTACTTCTGACAAGACAGAAGGAACTAACACTTATTGAGCACTTGCCATATAATAGGCACCAGGCCTGGCACCCTCTTCTTATTTCTTCCTTACAACAACTCTAGGAGGCAGACAGCCACATTTCACATACAGAGCAGTTAGCGGGTCCAGACAGGGTAAGTCTTTCACTCAGGAGCCTCAAAGAAAAAACTGGAAGAGTTAGATTTGTCTGACACCAAAGTCAGGTTCCTTCTATTGCTCTCTGCCACAACTACAGGATAATATGAGCCAGGGAAGTTCTTCCTTCAGAATTTGCAAAGATGCTACAAGAGCCCGTGATTCTAGAATAGGCATTGGTAAACTTTTACCAAGTGACTTAATAGTAAATATTTCAGCTTTGTGGGTTTTATGGTCTCCATTGCAATTACTCAATTCTATAGTAGTAGTACAACAGCAGCCATATATAGTTTATAAGTGAATGGTATGGCTATATTCCAATAAAACTTCATTTACTAAAACAGGTAGCAGACCAGATTTGGCCTACAGGCTACAGTTTGCCAACCTCTGCTCTACAAGGTTAATGTTGAATAATTATTTGGGCTTAAAATCAATAAACTTTTAATTTATTCAAGAAGCATGAGACTTTTCTACACTCGACAATATGAGAGACAAAGGATGGTATAAGACATGATCCATACACTTAAGGAATGTACAGCCTTTTGACAGAGAAAAGCCAAAAATAAGAACATGAGATAGCATGTGGTAAGTGCCAAAGGAGGACCAAGGGCTGACTGATAGATCAGGAGGATACTAGGAAATGAAGAGTTCACAACTGGATTGAATAATCTTGCAGAAAGAGTCCCTCTTAGTGGGCAAGAATGAAGAATAAGTCAGAAGTTACTGCTTTAAGCACTTAAAAAATACCCATTCTGGTGAGACCACATTAAGGTTTTCAGCACAAGTCAGATGCTAATGAAAGACAATACTGATTTTTGTCTCACCAAGCACTTTAGCTCCCTGTCTCATCCTCAAAGGACAAGCAATGGCCTAAGATACAAGATGAAGTGAGCACTTTTGGGAACCTGAGAGGTCTTTCCATTTTCCTCTCTGCTGATACTTTAAGCACTGAAGTGTCTGAAAGGAGCTGCAGGCAAAGGCCAGCAGAAACCACCTTGGTCACTCTTGGAAGTCTAGTAATAAGCCAGTTCTTAAAACCTTACCTTGCTCATGGCAGTCAAGGCAGGATCACAGGCTGCATCTAGATCCTGAACCAGCAACTGAATACTGCTGGAGATGACACTGCAAATCAAATCACTGTGGTCAATATTTTTAAAAACCACTGTTTGAAAGACTGACACAGGCCCTTCCAAATATTTTAGTCACCTGTGTAAAATTTATTTTCATTTTCCCAAACTAAAGTTTTAATGAATGACCATGAAGGAGCAGTTAGCTGTTCTTGGCTTGGACTCTTGGAGTCCACCCTCAACTCCGTCTTCAACACATACACATACACACACACACACACACACACACACACACACACACACACACACACAGAGGCAAACTCTCAGACTGCTCTTATTTGGGTGGGTCCCCACCCAGTCAAGACCTAAACTTCTACAGGTAGGCCCCTGAACTGTCATCTCCAAAACCTTCTTTGAGTTCTCTTCCAAAAGTAACTGTTTTATAAAGCTTGTAAGGTCAGGGAAAAAAGGAGAATTTTGATTTTTTTCCTCAATAAATGGTTGAGTGAAAGCTAAAGTTTGGTCCATACTTGTTCTAGTTAAAGGCAGTGGAACAGGAACTGATAATAACAAAAATATTGCAAAGTCATAACAAGGAGAGAAATATCCTAAGAAGGGTTTGCAGAACTTCTTGGACAGAGTCCACCCTTGGCCCCCTCGAACACACACACACACACACACACACACACACACACACACACACACACACACACACTCTCCCTCTCTCTCTCTCTCCCCTCTCCCCCGGCACTCCCGATGGCTAAAAGCTGGCAGTTTATGCTTTGTAATATAAAACACAGTCTGGGGTTGTAGCTCAGAGTATAGCACTTGCCCAGCATGTGTGAAGCCCTGCACTGCAAAATAAGAAAGCAAAAAAGACGGTCAGGCATAGAGGCTCATGCCCATGCCCATAGTGGTACATGCTTATGTCCCAGAGTGCTAGGGAGGCTGAGGAAGAAGATGATTTGAGCCTGGCTTGGGCAACAGAGCAAAACTTTGTCTCAAAACCAGAAAATAAACAAACAGATAAAAACTCCCTAAAACACAGGAGGATGCAGGTGGGGACAGAGGGAAAAGAGGAAAAGCCTAGAACTAGAACTTCCTATAGGGATAGCCAAGGGAGGATTTCTTCTCTTGGGTTATTCTAGACAGTGCAATGATAAAGAACAGTTAGCTAAAAGAACAACTGCATCTGAGGAGGCAGAACAGGAGGCAGCTGCCAATTTTAATGCTTCTTCTTGATGGCTAATGGAGAACAAAATGGAAATAATCCCTATCCAGCAGAAGGCCCTGGAAACCTTTTAGGTTCTGAAGTGACTATAGCCAACATCCTGACACATGCTGCCCCATGAAGGAGAAAGGACAAGCCCCAAGCAAACTTGTGTGAGGTACATACGTGCTGAATGTGTCCATTTCTCCCGTGAGATTGATTCGTTCAGTCAGACTTACATCAACTTTTTCTTTGAGTTTTTCTTCTAACTGTTAGAAAAAGAGAAACAGAAATATGTTTAATGATTATCGAAGGAGTACAATAATAATAATGTTTACTAAGTTTGATGGATCAGATACAATTCTAGACACTTTCAATGATCCTTATTTAATTCTCTCAACCCTGTAAGGAAGATTCTATTATTATCCTCATCTTCCAGGTGAGAAATTAAGATTAGCTTATCCCAGACAGTAAGCAGTAGGGCCAGAAAATGAACTTCTTCATAACCAGTGTTGTACTTTTTCTTATGACACACCAAACATTTATAGTTAATCTTGAAAAGACCCTGATTTTTAAGATATTCTCTGCCTCAAGAACTTCAGACTTGCCCACCAACACTGGAAACCTTTGCTGATGAGTGGTAGTAAAATGAGTTAATCAGTTATATTATTTATTGAGCATTACTATGAGTCAACCAGCTTGCTGAGATATTGGAGACACAGTGGTAAACCAAAGAAACACTTTAGCCTATGGCCTAAGACAGAAACACATGCTCCTGCAGCCTCAAAGAAACAAATGATTGACCAGGAACTGTAAATATCCCTGGGAATTGATTCATCTAGCAATCCTAGTCCTACCAGTCTAAGAATGAATGTTTTGTGTTCAATTAAAAAGAAATTTTTTTTTAGTTGTAGATGGGACAAAATACCTTAATTTATTTATTTTTATGGGGTGCTGAGGATTGAACCTGGTGCCTCACAGACGCTAGGCAAGTGCTCTACCACTGAGCCACAACCCCAGCCCTTGTGTTAAATTTTAAAATGTTCTTATAATCCAGGCACAATGGCACATGCCTATAATCTCATTGGCTCAGGAGGATGAGGCAGGAGGATCACAGGTTCAAGGACAGCCTCAGCAAGTTACGGAGGCCCTGAAAGAACTGGGGATGTAGCTCAGTGGTAAAACACCCTGGGTTCAATTCCCAGTACCTAAATAAATAAATATTAGATAAATTTAAAAAAATTCTCCTGGAGATGTGTAAATTAGTGTAATTTTTTTGGGGGGGTTGGGTGGGTACCAGGGCTTGAACCCAAGGGTAATTAACCATTGAGCTACATCCCAAGCCCTTTTTTTTATTTTTAATTTTGAGACAGGGTCTCACTTAAGTTGCTTAGGCAAAGCTTTGCTTAATTGCTGAGGCTGGCTTTAAACTTGTGATCCTCCTGTCTCAGCTTCCCTAGCCACTGGGATTACAGGTGTGCACTACTGTACCCAGCTAGTATAATCTTTTTGAAAGGCCATTTATTTAAAAAGCAAAACTTTAAATACATGAAGTCCTTAATCTGGTAATTTCCCATTTAGAAATGTAGTTTAATGGAATAATGAAAATAATGTACAGAGATATGCAAGTACTCCTTGCAGAATTTATTAACTCAACCAACAGTTATCAAAAGCCTATTTTGTGCCAGACTAACAGAGCAAGAGAGTTATTCAGTGAACAAAACAGGTAAGATCCTGTTCTTGTAAAGCTGACATTCTACAGTTGGCAAATGTGGAAATCATTTACATATACAAAGGGCTGATGAAACAAATGAGGGCACAGGCTTATCATGCTTAAAATCTTCAATATCCCTTCCTATTACTCTGAAAATAAAATTCAACCTTCCAACAATGATTTGCATCGAGTCTAGCTCTCTGGCCCCGACTTGCCTGTTAGCCTCCAGAGCACTGGCCTTTGAGGTCTGTAGGACACACTGGGGATTCTTTTTTTAAAATATTTTTTTAGTTATACATTGACACATTGTTTTATTTATTTTTATTTTGTTTATTTATTTTTATGTGGTGCTGAGGATAGAACCCAGGGTCTCTCATATGCGATGCAAGCGCTCTACCACTGAGTCACAACCCCAGCCCCATACACTGGGGATTCTCCTTCAGGACCTTTGTACTCCACAGTTCTACTTCTCCCAGAAGTGCTTCCTGTTCATGTCTCCTAACCGGCTCCATTGCTTTGCTACACTCTCACTTCCCAACTCATTTACATTGGGTAAATACCTGGGAATGGCAACACTGAGTCATAATGCTTTATAAGACATTGTCAAACTGTTTTCTAAAATGGCTATATCTCCCTGTGGCCAATGTTTTCTTCCCCAGCACATTAAGTCGTGTGTATGGGATAGTGGAGCACCTGATGATTAGGGATTTTGTCAGTGTGTATTTTGGAGAGTGAAAGGTTCACAACTGACTAGTATCCAAAAGAACTTGTTTGAGGAATGGCAGGCAAGGTGTGATAGTGCATGACCGTAAGTTTTCAATCTGGGACCTTAGGAAAAAAATCAAATGGCAATACATATTATTTTATATTCTGATAATGAGAATTCCAGCTGTTCCATTTGTTGCCAATATTTGACATTGTCTTTTTGACTTTTAGCCATTCTAATAGCTATTTTGCCCTTTCCTACTAATTAATGATGCTGAACACTTTCTCTTTGCTTATTTTACATTTTTATATCTTCTTTTATGAAATGTTTTGCCCATTTAAATGGGTTGTTTGCCTTTTTATTGGTGATATTAGGTGCTCTTTGTGTATCCTATATTTTTCCAAGTCTGTGGCTCGTCTATTTTCTTAATGGAGTCCTTTGATAAGCAGAAAATTTTAATTTTGATGAAGGCCAATGTATAAAAAAAATTCCTTTTTCTGGTTAGTATCCTGACCAAACAATCTTTGTATACCCAAGGTTGTGAAGATCTTTTCCTGTTTTTCTTGTAGAAGCTTTGTGATTCTGAGCTTTATATTTAAGTCTATGATGTGTGTGTGTGTTTGTTTCTTGGAATTGAACTCAAGGGTAATCTCAACTGATACATTCCCTAGCCCTTTTTATTTTAATTTTGTTTTACTTTTAATTTTTTCTTTCTATTTTTATTTTGAGACAGGAGCTCGCTCAGTTGTCCAGGTTAGCTTCCAATTTGTGATCCTCCTCCCTCAGTCTCCTGCATTGCTGAGATTACAGACACACACCATTGACCTGATCTATGATCCATCTTTTCTTTTTAATATATTTTTTAGTTGTAGATGGACAATATCTTTATTTAACTTATTTATTTATATGTGGTGCTGAGGATCGAACCCAGTGACTCACATGTACTAGGCAAGTACTCTACCATTGAGCCACAGTCCCAGCCCCTCTTATCCATCTTGAATTAAGTTTTGTGCATGGTATGAGGAAGGAGTTCAGGCTGTTGTACATATTTAAAATCTGCTAACCAAGATGGGCATGGTGATGCATGCCTGAATAGTCATGATTTTTAGAAAGAGTTTTTTTTCTCTATTTAATTGACTTGGCACCTTTGTAGAAAATCATTTGGTCATATACATGTAGGTCCATTTCTAAACTCATTCTGTTCCACCAATTTATTTGTCTATACTTATACCACTCTGACACTGCCTTGATTACTATAGCTTTGTAGTAAGTTTGGTGCTAGATGCTGAGGATTGAACCAAGGGCCTCATACTTACTTGGTAAGGATTCTCCATTCCCCTGAACTACACCCACAGCAATATATAGTAAATCTTGAAATCACATAATAATATCATCCAATTATTTTCTTCTTTTTCAATATTGTCTAGTTCTCTATAAACTTTTATTGACCATATCTTTAAAATAGCTTCCTGAAATTTTTTAAAAAACATATATTCTTTAAATATATATATATATATATATATATATATATATATATTTAGTTGTAGTTGGGCACAATACCTTTATTTTATTTATTTATTTTTACGTGGTGCTTAAGATTGAACCCAGCGCCTTGCATGTGGTAGGCAAGGCTCTACCCCTGAGCCACAACCACAACCCAGCCTCCTGGGATTTTGATAGGGAACTGTGCTAAGCTATATTCCCTAGGTATCTGATATTTTAAGTGGCTATTGTAAGTACCATTTTTAAAAATAAATTATCCTGGACTGGGGATGTGGCTCAAGCTGTAGCGCACTCGCCTGGCATGCATGTGGCCCGGGTTCGATCCTCAGCACCACATACAAACAAAGATGTTGTGTCCTCTGAAAACTAAAAAAATATATATATATATTTAAAAATTCTCTCTTTCTTTAAAAAAATATAAATAAATAAATAAATTATCCTTTTTAGGATAGTTTTAGATTTATAGAGCAATTGGAAAAATAGTTCAGAGAGTTCCCATATACCACATACCCATTTTCCCACATTATGGACATTAGGCCTACCCTAAATCCAAGATGATCTCATCTTGAGGTACTTAATTACATTTGCAAAGACCATAATTTCCAAATAAGACCACATTTCTAGGTAAGGGAGAGGTTAGGACTTTTAATACTAGTTCTTGATACTTCTCCTGCTTTTTTATTTTTTTGTACCAAGGATTGAACCCAGGGGCTCTTAACCACTGAGCTCTTTTTTACTTTTTAATTTTGAGACAGAGTTGCTTAAGGCCTCAAAAAATTGTCAAGGCTGGCTTTGAACTTGCAATCCTCCTGCCTCAGACTCCCAGACTGTTGGGATTACAGGCAAGCACCACCAGACTCAACTTCCTGCTTTTTTTTTAAATGACATGCTATCTCAGGTTCATCTGCTCATCTTACACATTTCTTGCTCCAGACATGGAATTAGTCATTTATCCATAAATCTCTCATTTCTTTTAGTGGAAAATGGTATTTAGAGATCCAGGCGGCTAAGAATGTATTTATTTTTATAAACAGTATAATCAATTTTCACTAAATTATTAAAAAAAAAAAAAGCTACACATACCATGAGTCATCAAAATGGTCTCTGATCTACTAATACTTCTAGAATTTTAAAGATTATTCTAGAAAAATAATGTGAAACATTTAAAATACTGTATTCTAAAAGATATTCTTAGGATTATTTATAATTTGATGTAGTAAAAACAATTATTAAGGATACTGTTAAATAATTCATGTTATAGCCCCTTAATGGAATGTTAAAAGATGCTAGTAACAAAGACATTTTAGTAACAAGACAAATGCTAATGCTATGACAGCAACAATAAAAGAATGTAAAAACTGAATTAAGATTATAATATTCAAAACTGTTTATAAAAATGATTGAAAGAAAATAACCCAAGTTGCTGATATGATTATTTGAGGGTATGGGACTATAAGTAATAATTTTTATACTATGTTTTTTCTTTTTTATTATGGTGATTTTATCTTTTTTTTTTTTTGAACTGAGGATTGAACCCAAAGGTGCTTTACCAGTGAGCACACCCTGAGCCCTGTCTTTTTGTGATGTCAATAGCCAGTGATGTATAGCCCTTTTTGTTTTTTATTTTGAAGCAGGATTTCACTAAGTTGCCAAGGCTAGTCTCAAACACTGATCCTCCTGCCTCAGCCTCCAGAGGAACTGGGATTATAGGCATGCACCATTGTACTCAGCTTGGTTATTTTATTTTAAAAATAATGTCATTCTGTATGTGTAGGCTTTCTCTTTTGCACATATGCAAAATACTTAAATAGTGTTTCTTCATCAAAACTCTGGGACCCCTCCCTTGGAGGTCCTGGTAGATAATGACATCCTGCTCTGGGGTCCTGGGCACTAAATGTATTGCTGACTCTGGCTTCAAGACCAAACTTTTGCAGGTCATTTCTATGCAACTCAATGTGACCATTCTCCAAGCAGAATATGTTACTGCCTCTGCCTCTATTGCTGGCTGGCTGACTTCAACTCTGCAGTCCTCATAGAAACATTTCCTATTTGGCCTTCTGTGCCCTGGATTACATAACATTTAGCTGTAATGTCTGAACTATCATCTATGACTATCTTCCCATGATCTAGACATGAGTAAATGATATACACAAGAATGGAAGAGCAGAACCTTTCCATATTATTTTCTTTCTTTTAGACTTAGGTGGCTCCAAGAATAAATGAAAAAAATAACTTCTAATCATCCCATGTCTAAGACTGAATGGAAATTTTCTCTGGGTCTTCTGCAAAATCAGTTGCTGAACTTCTGCCACTTGGGGGGTTCCAGTAGAGGCATCACCCCTTCCTGCTTCACAGTTCCTGAACGTCAGCATCCAAACAATGGTTTTTTGTTTTAGCAGATGCAGAATGCTATGTAAACTTCAGGAGACTCTCAAAAGCCCAAGGGAGTTCACTTAGTTTAATAAAGCTTCTGAGAATGGAATAACTGGTTGTGACTCATTGCCACCAAATGTGGGGCCCAGTACCATTAAGTTTGTTACTGTTTTTCTCATATGGGAGACAGTGCTACTGACCTACTTTTAAGAGTTCATGCTTGCTGAGTGGCTCAACTACTTAAGGGAGACCAGTCATACTTTCTTGCACAGTCTCCTTTTAACAAGGCTTTCTGTAAGATGGCTCTCTCAGCAGTCTCCTGGCTGGATAGTAAGTTTTCCCCTGTGGGAGGCCAACCGCTCTACCCAAGATTGAATGCGACCTTTTGGGGCTCATGCTCTTCATTCTCAGCTATGAGTCCAGGGAGTCCAGGAAAAGGAGGTGGTACATGGGCAGCAGGGATGGTTGGCTCACCTGCTGGGTGGTGGCCAAACAGTATTCTGCTGTGCTCAGTATGCTGCAGATGAGGCAGAGCTCCTCGAGAGTGAATTTGGCCACTTCTGAGCCCTCCTTTTCCTTGAGAAGACTGCTGATGGTCAACCCTCCACTGCTGGTTGTGGTTCTGAAGAAAGGGAACAGACACTTGTCAGGCTTGAACTTCTAATTTGTTTCTTGAATGGAAACTACACATTTTAAGACAAAGAAAAAACGGGAAAGAAAGGCTGGCTGTGGCCCAAACAAATCCACATCTAATGAGTCCTTTTCCTACTGACCTTACCTTGACTATCATCTGTTTAGACACTCTGCACCATTAGGAGTAGGAAGAGACAATGCCAAGAGTGAGTCAGTAATCAGTCGTATTAACTATGACAAGCTGACACTTGCTGGGCTGCCTATCACTTTAGCTTTGAATTTCCTAATTCATAGAACTCATTTGGAATCATTGATAGCACAAAAGTTGCTACCCAACTGTTTCAACTAAGAAAATTCTGCACTGGAATTTAATAAAAGTTATGTAGAGGGAGGAGTACAAAAGTAAATAAGACACTGTTCCTTCCTGAAGCCCTTACTCAAGAGATCAAAAGGCAGCTCCCATCCTCTGTGATTACAGTTTTTGAGGGGCAGTCCCTCGTCCATATAAGATCTAAGGTAACAATAATTACCCACTCTTATGTGGATCTTTCAGAATCCTCTGCTGGTTCTTTTTGCCCTGCCCCATTTCTGTGAACAGTGTGTCTTTATAAACTAACAAAATTCCAGCTGAGTGTACCATTTGTTTCTTGCTGGGACACTAACTAAGACATATGGGAACATGCTCACAGGATATTAAGTGAAAGCTGCAGGGTATAAGACTATCAGTGACAGAGTCCCAATTCTATTACACTAACAAACCAAAGCACACATCTCACACATATTTATATATATACACACACACACACACACACACACGAATAAAGAATGGAAAAAATATACAAAAAGTCAAACAGTGTTTCTTTGGGTGGTGAGATTATAGGTGATTTTCATTTTCTTTCTTGTGCTTTTCTGTGCTTTCTATGCTATAATGAACTTGTATTATCTTGATAATCAGGACAAAAGTTATTAAATTTTACAAATAATTTTTGTCATAGATAAAGAAAAAAACCTTCTCATTACTAAACTATACTCAACACTTAAAATATCCTGTGTAGCACAGGATTCTATTCTCTTTCTTCCAAATAATATAAAACTCTCATTTGTGACACATTTGAGTAACAATGATAGAAACTAATTCTCAAATTGTTGATTTACCCATGGGGATAGTTTATAAATACTAAGTTCAGAAGCATTATATTAGATCATGTTGCAGTAGAAATGAGTACATAATCAAAACATCTCTAAAATGGTAGTTCAATGATCCACATGTTTTAAGTAACAAACAATATAACAATCTTTTAAAGTCTCAGAATATAGTGGGGTCACTGTAATCAGGAGCTGTACTGTGTAATCCCCCTCCTCACAAATCCTACCACATCTTTAAACATCAGACATCCAGCATAGCAAGATATACAAACAAGAGAGATTTTGGGAACCTAATCAAGACAGGGAAAAACTGGATGCATGCTTCCATCTATCACTGTAGGACATAATCACACTGAATGAGGCTTGAAAATAATTACCTATGCTATTGAATAGTTATTTCCATCACCTCATTTTTTTTTTGGTGGGGGGAGTAGCTATTGTTGAATCTATGTAAGTTAAATACTTATACATAATAGGACTGACTCCCTAGAGTCCACCATGGTATGATGTAACCTACACTGGCAGCCAGGGGGGCATCTCTGCTAATGGTCTTGATCAGCTGTGGAATGTCATCAGAAAGGAAACAGCATCAGATCCTTGGGGACTCAGTAAGAGTGTTTTCCGCCTTACTGCTCTTGGCAGTTCAGTAAACAACTACAGAATGGATTTCCTTAAAGATTCCCATATTTAGGAATATTCCAAATCTCACTTTATTGTTCTGACTGTGCAGAGCGGGACTCACTTGGGCAGGTTGCCAGAGAGGATTTTCCAGGCGTATTCTCGGAGGTACTTCTGGAAAATGGTTGTCAGGGCAATCATTGGCTCCCCGGTACTGAGCTGTGAGCACTGTACCATGCACTTCTTGTAGTAGACGAAGAGGTCAGCACAGCTGGGGAGCACAGCGCCCCCCTCATCAGTGTTGGGCTTAGGTGGCCCCTGGGCTTTGAAATCGGCCACAAACCTATCAATCAGCTCTCCAAGGTTTCTAGGAAGAAGAAACTAAAATGTTATTTCACTTCCAAAAAGATATAGCAAATGTGCTTGTTTACAAAATGTTCATAAATTGCTACCTTAATTAATCATTACTGATGTTTCTGAAATTTAAAATTGGGTTCATTTTTATCAGTCATCATTTACCACCATCATTCATCCTATAATAGGAATCATGATTAAATTAAATAACCATTAAAATAACAGCAGCAAGAGAGTTTGGCATCTATGCACTGCTTCAAACTTCTCAAAGCATTTCATGATCGCTTTTGATCCCAAACTCAATGGCAGAACTGAGTTCATAAATCTACCATTTGAGTAAATATACTACTCCTACCACCATTTAGCACCATTCCCTTTTCCACAAATTAAAACCCCATGGAGTAATGATAGTGATCACTTTCTAAACACTTATGATGTGCCAGATGTCATGGCATAAGCATTTATAAGCATCATCTCACTGAACTTCATTTATTCTTCATAATAATCTTCTGAAGTAGGTAACAGTACTATCTTCCTTTTCAAAAAAGTTAGGTAAAGAGAAGTTAAGCACCTTGTTCAAGGTCATTTGCAAGAAAGTAGGGAAGCCATAGTTCAAAAGCAAGCAGTCTGCCTCCAAGTCTTATGTTTTTCAAGACTCTATTTCACAAAAAAGGTTATGATGTCAGCAGAGATTTAGACACCATCAACCTGAAATGGTCCACAGGATGGATGCCTAAAGAAAGATAAACTTAAAAATAAACAAACAAAAACTAATGCTTTCCTTCTTCATTCAGTTTGTAATTTCTTCTTAGAACTTCTAGAATCAAGGATATATGAAACTCTTGGGAGAAGAATGGGTAGAAGCAGCTTCAGGCCAGCCCCAGGCCACAGTGGTGATAGTGGTTGCAATCTGTCTCCCCATTCCCATTCAAGCATCCCTGAATTTGCTCCAATCACCCCAAGTCATCACTAGCTAGAATCCGGCAGGGCTATAACCACTGATCTCTATGAGGTTGTGCTATGTGGATAATGGGAGGCTGCCACTCTTTGACATGTGGCACCTTTTTAGGCAGCTGTCTAAAGCCAAAGGAATCCAGCTGTGTTTTTAAAATGTATTTATACAATAGGAAGAAAAAGACAAGAACCACACACCGCATCAATTAGCAGGAATAGGAAAAAATTGACATTTTACTCAAGTGATTTTGTTATTCAAAGTTTACTATATCCAGATGTGGCTACTCTGCCCTCAAAGAGACTCAAGCTTAGGCTAGGTCTTTGTAGTAACAGAAAGCAGAGAAGAACCTCATTAATTGACCTTGGAAAGTTCCATAATCACCACCCCACTCCACAACCTCTTCTTGCCCTACTTTTCCATCTATCCTCCCACCTCTCTTCCATGGTTGACCTCCACTCTGGCCAGTCACCCTGTAGGTCCTCTGCTTCACCTCCTTCCCTGTCAACTGGGCCTCTGCCTATTGCCTCCCTGGCCAAAGCACACTCCTTCCACTTCAGCTTGGCTCAGGCCTCACTGTGCAATTCCAAGTCACAGCAATCCTCTCTGAACTGGAATTCCTGTCATTTGCCATTAGATTTTTTTCCTTTCTTTTTCTTGTGATCCTGGGAATCAAACCCTGGACCTCACATATGCCAGTCAAATGTCCTACCACTGAGCCATATCCCATGCCCTCCACTTAACTTTTTAACACTTTTAGTTTCCAGTATAAGGATGCCAAATGGTCAAAAAACACTCCAAGTTTCTCCCACCCTGAGACCATGGTGGGCAATTCTAATTAACAATGTCGTATTTTTACTGATCAACAGTGTAATTCTAGAATCCTTGAGTCACCATTTTAGCCAGTCACTTCTCATAAGCTGAAGCTGGTACAAAAAGTGAAAGCTGCTTGCTTTAAAGTAGTAGAATCCTGCATTTCATGTCGGTTATCATAAGCTCCCTATTAGTTGGGAGGATGTATATGTAGTAGCTCAACTTCCACATTTTGTTCCAAAGAGATAGGGATGAAATGGTGGGAAGGTGGACATGGGATAGGGCTGCTAAAGTGGAAGAGAACCTGTAACAGAAAGCAAAAGATTCCACTTGAGTCTGCTTAGGAGAGATTCTAATCTCTCCCTCAATGGTACCAACCAAAACAGGGGCCAGAGCTCTTAAGTGTTTTTACTTTAATCACTCATCTGTTCCTCTAAAAGCTGGAGACTTAACTCACCTACTTCCTATTTCACAGCCAACCTGATGAATAAGATTATAATTAATTATGATCATATAGCATAAAGAAAATTTATACATGAAAACCTCTAAAGATTGTTGTTTTGCTGAAAGTCCACTGAGTAACTTTTGACATTGCTTTCTAGTATACATGATAAATAGTCAAGGAAATCTTCCCTGCTCTGCCTTCTTTCACTCTCTGCATTAGATGCTTTGATACCATGCAAGACATCAGAAACTGAAGAGACCTTTTTTCATAGAATAAGCAGTAAAAGCTACCCTAATGTGAATGGGTAAGGATCATTAGGGTTTTAAGTATTTTTTTTTTTAGTTGTAGATGGACATAATATCTTTATTTTGTTTATTTAGTTTTATGTGGTGCTTGGGACTGAACCCAGTGCCTCATACAGCTAGGCAAGCGCTCTACCCCTGAGCTACAATACAACCCCATCCCAGGATCATTAGTTTTGAGTATATGATCCTATCCAGCCAAATACTGATTGAACCCCTTACTATGAGGAATGCCTGAAGGACTGTCAGAAGATATAAATGAATTCAACTTTAAGAAGAAAGGTTATCATTTCTTCCAGGCATCAAACGTACCCTGAGTTTTGGCAAGATCTTCATGCAAGACTCATGGAGAAAAAGATGTCTGACACAATGTCTGACCTTCTGACTAGAATCACAAAGAGGTCTTTTTTATACCCTAAGACAACAACCCAGTAAGAGTTTACAAAGTGTCAAGTCCTGACCCAGGTGCTTATGGGTTAGGACAGTCCTTGCTATTAGACTTGAGAAATTAAGAACTTTGCACTTAGAATATTTAGTTTTCAAGACAGTAACAAAATGCTAATTTTGCAGTACAGACAGTATGACAATTTGATTTTGACAAAGAAAATAAGAGAAGGCTACAGAATAAGTTTTGTAGCAGATTCAGAGAGGGAAGTGAGCACAGCACATGTATATGAGGAAGAGGATGGGAAGGGGGAGAAATAGTTGGTTGAAGTCAAAGACAAAAATGAGAAAAGTCTGATCTTCAGTCAGACTTTTATACTCTTCTTCTGAATTACCACAGCAACCTACTCATACATTTTTACATTTTTCCCTTATTGCTGTGTACCACAATCTTTTTTTTTGGTCTGTCTCTTTTACTAGGCTACAAGCCTAGTCTGCACTGTGTTAAATGTTTTCTAAGTATAATTTTATTTAATCTTCCCAATAGCTTTGAGTAAAAGGCCTTATTATCCCTATTTTATACATGTATAAACTAAGCCTGAGAATAGAAAATAATTTGTCCAAGGTTACAGAATTTATTGAAGTTGGAATCTGAACTTGGGTATGTCTGACTCCAAGCTCTATCCACTCTGTGATGATATGATTTCTGAACTATAAAGTGCTAGCAGACATATGGTATTACTGCTGTTACTTACTTTCTCCTCAGCTTGAAGAAACATACCATGGATGTGTGGTTTCTTTTACTCTCATCCCTGCAGCTTCAGTTTGTGCCCAAGAACTGTGTAAGTATTTGAGGTCATGTGAGATTATATTGGGGGCTCTACTAACAAATGAAATGTCCTAGAAGTGAAGACTATTGCAGAGTGGCATCAGTACAGGGATAGATTAAAACAAGTGTGCTGGGGGGATCATCTCACTGCCAACTGAACTTAACCATGAATGACCAAGCCAATTTCTTCTGGTGGATCTGCAGTCAGCATTGTTAAAAATGATATTCTGATTAGGAAGTAAGGTGGGCAAAGATGCCAGTTAGAAAGGTGGCAAGAGAAGCAGGAAGTCAGCAAGGGTCAAGTAGCTTACAATCCCCAGAAAGTTACAGAACTGTTCATTCAAGGGTACTCACACTAATAGACACCCATTCCCCTTCTCTTTTTTGGGGGGCTAGGGATTTGGATATGGGGAGGCCAGGGAGGTTGGAGAACCAAGGTTTGGCTTGAGTAGGGCTGGGAGACAGTTTACATAAGGGAAAATGTAGTAAATAATTGAAGATGTTGGGAGCAAAGTTTCTCACTGTTGTCGAAGATAGTTACCATTGTGGGGTGGGGAGATTAAAGTAATTCCTGTGGTATTAAATTAGAATCAAAGGTATAGCATAAGCTTGTGATTTTTAATAGATAAGTAGATAAAAAAAGATGTGTATGTATATATAAATGCATGTAAGCAATGATACACACACACACAGCAATGAGCATACTGAATACTCAGAATGTGGTTCCTAAATATCACTTTCCACCAACACAACAAGAGATCACTGGATACACAGATAACCCAGAGTTGGCTATGAATGTATAAGATAAGCCTGGTATATATAATTGTGCCAGAATGAAGGAAAATACTCAAAAAACTGACAGGGATATGTTAAAAAAAATAAAAAGCCAGCTTGGAGAGGTTCCTTCTGGTCAAATTAGGGACAATTTAATCATTAAGTAATAATAGATCCTGAAAAAGAAAAGGGACATGAATGAAAAACTTGGTAAGATTCAAATAAGGTTTGGAGATTAGTAAGTGCTATTGTACCAACAATAACTTGTTAGTTTTAATCTCTGCTATTATTGTGCAAAATGTCAACATTAGGGGGTTGAGGGTAAAGAAAATATGGAAAATCTATACAATTTAAAAATTTTTTGTAGGTATAAATTTATTCCAATATAAAGAAAATGAGGAAAAAGACAATAAAGAATATATGTATTGAATAAAATAGGAATTCACGAGCCAGGCCAAAATAGATAAGTAAGGGAGAAGTAAACGCTTTTTCTTAAAGTAGAATGCCAACTAATGAGTGTAGAAGAAGTGATGGAAGTAAAACAGCAACATTTGGAAACCATCATAGTCATAAATGACTCAGGCAAGAATCGTCAATGGGTGGTTAAAAAAAAAAGTAAAGGTTTCTCTGAACACTTGTTAATTGCTTGTTAATAAATTCAGAAACCTGGCAGACAACATCAAAGCCAACTAATAAAAATGAACATCTTGGGCTGGGGTTGCAGCTCAGCAGTAGAGCGCTTGCCTAGCACCTGTGAGACACTAGGTTCGATCCTCAGCACCACACAAAAATAAATAAATAAAATAAAGGTATTGTGTCCACCTACAACTAAAAAAAATTTTTTTTAAATGAACATCTCAAGATCATTGAGAACAAACTGACAATGTATGCCTCCTGATCTGAATTACTAAGAACACAGCACCATTGCTGCATATATAAATCATGAGGAAAGATGAGAGAAACCCAAACTGAGGGACATTCCACAAAGTTACTGGCCTATACACTTCAAAAATTTCAAGGTCATGGAAGGTAAAGGACTGACTTCCATTTCTGGACTGAAGGAGAAAGAAGGAACAAATAAATGCAACCTGTGATCCTGGAATGGATCCTGAGTGGATTAAAAATAAACATGATTGGGACAACTGGTAAAGTGGAATGGAGTCTATGGGTTACATGATAATGCTGTATCCAAGTTAATTTCCTGATTTTGATGTTTATGCTGTAGTTATACAGATTGTATCCTTATGTTTAGAAAACATACATTGAAACATGAAGGAGGGGCTGGGGCTGTAGCTCAGTGGTAGAGCGCTTGTCTTGCAGGTGTGAGGCACTGGGTTTGATCCTCAGCACCACATAAAAATAAAGATATTTGTGTCCATCTACAACTAAAAAATATATTAAAATAAAACATGAAGAGTAATGGGACACACTGACTGCAACTAAAGAATTCAAATGGTTCAAAAAAATGTATGTGTATATATACACACGTGTGTATGAGAGAAAGCTGGGATGGGTAACTGATAACTATGGGGTCTGCACGAAGAACATAAAAGAGCCCTATGTACAATTTTTGTACCTCTTTGGTCAGTTGGAATTAATTAAAAATAAACAACAAACAATTAGTTACAGAGAAACTCTAGGCTTGACAAAGTCAGAAAGGGGAATGGGGAGCTCTATTTTAACAAGCTGTTACAGGAACTCAGGAAAATGGGCAAAAATGGCATCATCAATAACTTCTCTGACTAATAAATAAAACAGAATGGAGTGAAGACAGTGACTAGGTAGAACTCTCTTCTGCAGAATCAGTCAAGGGAAATCACTATATATTCCTGAGTAAAGATACTAACTTCTTCCTTGAACAAAAATAAAAATTGAGAAAACCACTTCAAGCATGTGAAGACAGCTTAGCCTAATCTGCGTAAGAGGTGGCCACTGGGACTCTTACTTCTTGCTTCCTCCCTGAGAACTGGTTCCTCAGGTCTCCTACTATTGCTTGGCTTTTGGTTGGGGCAGGTGCTGCCAGAATATTCCTTGGGTAGGTGGGAGGCTGGGGAGGCGAGAAGATGAACTCCATGCCAGGCCCAGAAGGAGACTGGCAACATTGATAATGTTGCCTACCTACACAGGAGTCCTAACCAGATCATGGGGAGGGGTTTGAGGGTGTGGTTCAGTGGTAGAACACTTCCCCAGCAATGAGCAAGGCCTTGGGTTAGATCCCCAGCATCACCAAAACCCACCCCGCCCCCCCCCAAAAAAACACAAAAAAACAGAGAGAGAGAAAGAAACCAATCAGGGATCAGGGGAGGACAAGGCAGGAATAGTTCCTAAGCACCATTTACTGTATGCAAGGACCACTATTGTTACCTTATTTCACTCTCACCACAAAACAATGACATAAGCATTATAAACTTCACTGTATAGAGAACAAAATATTGGTGGAAAGGCTAAGTAGCATGCTCACATCCCAGACTAGTAAGTTCAGAGTTCTGATTCAAATCCAGGTCTATCTGGCACTCAGGTCCTCACTCTTCCACTATACTGTGCTTTGTGTCCTCTGGGAGCTGGTAAACAATCTAAGACTTTTCTCCTTTGATTTTTATAGTAGAGTAGTAACTACACGAAATTAGTCCCACCTGAGTTCCTTTCCTAGCCTCAGGATTCTTTGACTGAGGTGGCAGAAAGGCTTCCTAAAAAACCCATGAAATTATACTCAAAATTAGTATGTGGGTATAATTGGACTCTTTTTTTCTTAAACAACAAAATCTATAGTTTTCAATGGATTCTCAAAAGGATCTATAATTCACAAAAGGTTAATAACCACTGTTTTTGGCATCAATTTATCTGACTCCTCTGACAGAAGAGAAAATGGAGTTCTTAAACTCTATCTTCTACTTAAACTTCTGCCGTTTAATTTGGAGTTACCATAACATAACCTACTCAGTCCTCCTTCCTGAAAAAAAAAAAGCTGGTCAATACCCTCTAAAAGAGTCTAGGCCATGAAAGATAAAGAAAAAACAAAAAACTATTCAAGATTAAGGGAGACTGAGGAGACCTGGTGGCTAAACACAAAATTATTAGAGGTCCTGGACCAGAAGAAGAACATTTGCAAGACAATATTACTTTTCTGATTTTGATAATTGTGATTATATACAATGTTAATATTATCTGGGGAAGGGTATATGAGAATTTTTTGTTCTATTTTTGTAATTTTTTTGATAGTCAAAATTACTTCAAATGAAAA
The DNA here is from genome assembly GCF_052094955.1 of Ictidomys tridecemlineatus. NCBI lineage: Eukaryota > Metazoa > Chordata > Mammalia > Rodentia > Sciuridae > Ictidomys > Ictidomys tridecemlineatus. The sequence goes on along the minus strand of NC_135479.1, from coordinate 44,458,591 downwards.
GTAAAATTATACTTGAAAACATATACTTTAGAGATAAAGCTTTCTTACAATGTCCAAAGCCTGACATTGTAAAGTTTTGTGAGCTGCCAAATGTCAGAACTCAATGAGAGCTAAGTACCCACAAGGGGCTTCTGAGATTTATACAGGGCTGTATTATAGCAAAACTCAGACTTTTGGCCAGGTGTAGTGACACATACCTATAATCCCAGTGACTACAGTGATGCAGGAGGCTAGGACAGGAGGATCACAAGTTCAAGTCTAGCCTCAGCAACTCAGCAAGGCCCTCAACAACTTAGTGAGATCCTATCTTAAAATAAAAAATAAAAATAGGGGTTGGGTTGTGGATCAGTGGTAGAGCACTTGCCTAGCACAGATGAGGCATATTTTAAAAATACTAAATGAAGATACTGTGTCCATCTACAACTAAAAAAAAAAAAAAAATCAAATAAATAAATAAGTGGGGTTTAATTAAAAAAAATCCTCAGACTTCTGACATTATAGACAAAATAACTGATAATATTCAAAAGATATAAAAATATCTTTTTTTCTTTTTTTGTGGTATTGGAGATAGAATCCAGGGCCTCTTTCATGCTAAGGTCCTTAATGAGCTCCAGGGGGGGGTCACAGGTATATCAAGTCTCTCCTTCTGCTTCTGAAAGGAGTTGTGCCCTTGTAAGACTCAACATGACCAGAAGGTGTAGAAATGTTGACTGAAATCAGCAAAGTGCCTGTCACTTACTTATCCTGGGACTCAATATACACATACAGATGAGGCTCAAAACACTTGGAAACAATGCCATGAAATGGGTTGTCTGGGACTTTAGGCTTCTTTGGCTGGAAGAAAAAAGAGAGAAAAAGTAAAGAGAAATCCAAAATTTGAGTAATCTTTGCAAATTTTCAAGCAATTTCAAAGAAAACATCACTTCAAAGTATACTTTTAGATTATAGGTAAACAAATACTCAATGTAATGAAGTAGGAATATGTCTTACATTATGACTCATCCCAGTCTGTGAATGAGACACCAGCTTTGTTAGCATTATTTACTTGCTGTGTATGATGAAAGATTTACTGCTACTTAGATAACACATGCATTTTCATTTTGGCAGTTATTCATCATCTGATTGATATTTTAAATTTTAAATCCTGGCTAATCCTAGCACCACCTTGTATTTGTACGGTGTTGAAGTGCTTTCACATGATCTAATTCTAAGAGCCTCCATTTACTGATTGTTATGGGCCAAGTACTTCAATAACAAATAATGTCTCCTTTATTCCTCACAATAATCCATCAAGTAGGTCTCATTACTACTCTTCTACACCTCAAGAAATGGGGGCTCTGAGGTCCTGATAGTCTGCCCAAAAACACATAACAAAGCTTTTTATATCCTAAACTAGGACTCTTATCTCTCACATAAATATTTTCCTACAATAGCTCTTAAACTTGGGGGTTTTAATGACAAGTAAACATAAGAAATAAAAGGGTAGAGAGGGTTAGTACAGAGGGTTGTTAACTTTTTGTTTTGCTACTTTCTATCCTTATCACAAATTCATAAAAGAAAACATTTTATATGCCCAAATTTTAAAAGATTAATTAATTTATTTATTCTAATTAGGTACATAACAGCAAAATGCATTTTCATTCATTGTACACAATTGCAGCACAACTTTACATTTCTCTGGTTGTACATGATATAGTGTCACATCATATGTGCAGTCATACATGCACCTAGAGTAATGATGTCCATCTCATTCCACCATCTTTCCTGCCCCCCTGCACCTTCCCTCCCCTCCCTCCCCTTTGCTCAATCAAAGTTCCTCCATTTTTCCCATGCCTCCTCCATCCCCATTATGGATCAGCATCCACTTATCAGAGAGAATATTCAGCCTTTGGTTTTTGGGGATTGGCTTACTTAGCTTAGCATGATATTCTCCAATTCCATCCATTTACCTGCAAATTCTCTTTTAATGCTGAGTAATGTTCCATTATGTACGTATACCACAGTTTCTTTATCCATTCATCTACTGAAAGGCATCTAAGTCGATACATAGTTTACTATGGTGAACTGAGCTGCTATAAACATTGATGTGTCTATGTTACTATAGTATGCTGATTTTAAGACCTTTGGGTATAGATCAAGGAGTGGGGCGCCCAAATTTTTTAAGACTAAAATAGCAGCATAAAGGCAGTCCTTTCTGGGCTGGGGTTGTGTGTGGCTCAGTGGTAGAGCGCTTGCTTGCCTTAGCACAGGCGAGGCCCTGGGTTCGATCCTCAGCACCACATAAAAATAAATAAATAAAAGATATTTAAAAATAAAAAATAAGGCAGTTCTTTCCAAGAAAGGATGGTTGGTAACCTGGCTTGGGGGGTAGGGATAGGGGGTGGGGGTGGGAGGCAGACTATCTTGTCTATATTTTTTATCATAGAGCACTGAAAAATAGACCAGTAACTGGTCCTTATACTAATACTTGAAAATCACTGATAAATAAAACATTTGGCAGGCAAGCATTGTAAAAACTGTATTTGCTATAAAATTCCTTTCCAGGACTGAGGATGTAGCTCAGTTGGTAGAGTGCTTGCCTCACGTGCACCAGTTCCTGAGTTCAATTCCTAGCACCATCCCCCTACCAAAAAAAAAAAAATCCTTTCCAAACATCTAAAAAAAAAATAGTAAGGATCTTTTCACATATTACTTTCTATTCCTAAAAAAAGTCAATTCTGTCCATTGTCAAATGCCAACAAAAGGACTCGGAGCCAAAGACATCTTACTGTGGTTGATACTAGAGTAAAATTTGGTTTATAAGTTGGCAGCCATAACCTATTTGTTGAATGAATTACACATATTGTTTTTGTTAAGCCACTTTAGTGAGATATGAATAACATAAAAAGCTGTACAAATTTAATATATACATCCTCATGAGTTTGGGAATATGTATACATTTGTTTTAAAATACTTAATGTATATATCTTTTTTAAAAAAATATTTTTTAGTTGGAAATGAACATAATACCTTTATTTTACTCATTTATTTTTATGTGGTGCTGAGGATTGAACCCAGTGCCTCACACGTGCTAGGCAAGCGCTCTACCACTGAGCCACAACCCTAGCCCCAATGCATACGTCTTAACATTAGTTAAGTATACACTCATGAAACTGGCACCACCATCAGAGCCATACCCATTACCTCCCAAAGTTTTTTCCCACTCCTATTATTAAGTATACTTAAGATCTACCCTTTTAAACTGTCCCTATCTTTTCATAAGTACTGGAACAGCCACTAGAAGTCCCCAAAGACAGACAGAAATAATAGTTACCTTTTCTAGCCATTTCTCCTGTTGTTTATAAAGCAATGCAATGGTTAAAAACATCTGTAAAAACTGATGATAATTACCACAAATTAATGTCAACTTTAGACCCATTCAATCTTGTGCTCAGCTCTCTTCCTTTTTCACCTTCCAAGAGTTCCCTATCTTTAATTTTTTGGCATGATTTCTAGAAACTCTGGTCCTTCTTGACTACACTCTGGCTTGTTTGCTCTCATCATCTGGAAGCCACTGCCAAAGTCAGGCCTTAGGTGGAGATTGCAAGAGGGCCTCAGAGAATGCACAAGACTAGTTTATCCAGTTTGAATTTGCTATACCCAGAGATGCCCTGGAAACTTTTTGTGCTTCCATTAGTTTGAAATGCAAGACCCACAATGAAGAATGCAGGTAGTGAGGGAAGGCTGTCACCCATTTGTTCTACATTTTGAAAGTCAGTATCTCCTTCCCTCCATTCCTTTCTTTCTTTCTTTTTTTTTTTAGTATTTATTTTTTAGTTGTAGTTGGACACAATATCTTTATTTTATTTATATTATATGGTTCTGAGGATAGAACCCAGGGCCTCGTACATGCTAGGCGTGAGCTCTACCACTGAGCCACATTCCCATTCCCTCTTCCTCTCTTTTTGATAAGGTAATTCACTAGGGGCTGGGGTTGTGGCTTAGCAGTAGAGTGCCTGCCTATCATGTGCGTGGCGCTGGGTTCAATCTTCAGCACCACATAAAAATAAATGTATTGTGTCCAATTGCAACTGAAAACAAAATATTTTTTAAAAAAGGTAATTCACTAAATAAATTTTAAAATGTGATTTGTCTGACTTTGTAAGACTACATCTTGACTATAGACTTGAAAAATACGGTCACTATACCCAGTTATATTTTTACGAATAAAACATAATCATCGTAAGTATAATTATTCCTTTGATTAATTTTTTTTGCCTTTTCTTGGAAGAAAATATTCACACTTCTGCAGGATATGTTCTGGTAATTATAAATGAGCTTACATAATAAAGAATATTCTCATTTTTATATGTATATATTGTATCTGGATTTTTGACATACAAATTTATGTGCAATTTCCCAATTAAACACTGCTGACAGGGTTTTAATGCATCATTCTGAAATGGCTACCTTATGAAATTTTAAAAAGTCTTTAAAGAAAAATATACTTGGGCTGGGGATGTGGCTCAAGCGGTAGCGCGCTCGCCTGGCATGCGTGCGGCCCGGGTTCGATCCTCAGCACCACATACCAACAAAGATGTTGTGTCTGACGAAAACTAAAAAATAAATATTAAAAAAATTCTCTCTCTCTCTCTCTCTCTCTTTAAAAAAAAAATATACTACTGGTGTTCAATTTTCTGTGTGGTATTTTAAGTGAATGTTTTTGGGAAATATATGTTGAAATATTTAGGAGTAAAGGGCATATGTCTGTAACACTTCCAAATTGTTTTGCAATAATGAGGAAAGGAGAAAGAATAGGGAGGAAAAAATAAAGTAAATGTAGCAAAATATTAACAATTGCTGAATCTAGATGAAAGATATTTGAGAGTTCCTTATAAAATTCTCTCACCTATTTTTAAAAAAATATTTATTTATTTATTTATTTAGGTGTAGTTAGACACAATACCTTTATTTATTTATTTTTTTATATGGTGTTGAGGATTGAACCCAGGGCCTCACACGTGCTAGGTGAGCGCTCTACCACCGAGCCACAACCCTAGCCCCTTTCACCTGTTTTCTAAGTTTGAAATTGCTTTTTAAAAGTAAGGAATAACAACAAAAAAATTTTGGAGAATGGGTGCCACTGATCTGGCAAAAAAAAAACTGCAGATACAACAGCAGGACATTTCCCCCAACCCCAGTACAGGGACTTAAACCCAAGAGTGCTCTACCACTGAGCTATACCCCCAGCCCTTTTTATTTTGAGACAGGGTTTCCCTAAATTGCCTAGGCTGGCCTTAAACTTCTGCTTCTCCTGCCTCAGCCTTCCAAAGCTCTGGGATTACAAGTGTGTACCACTGTTCGGGGCAGCAGTGGGGCATTCTTAAGAAATACCCCATTGCCAACACATTCCAAAACTCAGAGAACAACAGTGTGTGGAAAAACACAGGCATCCAGGCCTGAGAAAGAGGTTTGCACTCATTTTCTACTTCTGATGATCACTCTAGTTCTGCTTGCTGTCACTACTGGAGAAGGCTGAGAGACGAGCACACAGCATTGCTCTGTACTGTTTGCAACTTCTGAATCTATAGTTATTTGCAAATATAAAGCTGTTTTGGTTGCTTGTTTTTTGAGATGCGAGCCTTGCTACGTTGCCCAAGCTGGCCTGGAATTCCTGGGTTGAAGGGATCCTCCTGCCTTAGCCTCCTGGGCCATTAGAAATAGGTGTGCAACACCATAACCAGCAACATAAAGCTTTTTTAACAAATAGTTCCAAAGAGCTGGACCCTGCATGTGAAGAAATTTTAGCAATATCTTAATCTATTTATTCTGCTTGTAGTTTCCTCTTTTTTCAATGTATGCATTAAAGCAATACATGAAAAAAAATTATGCCTGAATAGGTCTAAGGATTCATTTGGTATTAAATATAGACCCAAGTGATATAATAGAATGACTTCCTGGTATTCCAACCAACTCATCTTGATGAGTCTTCACAGGTCACGCTTGATAAGGTCCCAGAACACTCCAAAAGTCACAAACCAGACAGGGCTGGTGTCCCAACCCACCTACAGGTGACTGCTCTGCCCTGCCTCTGCCCACTAACAGTGCTCATCGGCAATGTGGAGAGGTCATTCAGTCCTGTCACCACAACATGGAGGCCCTCTTCCAGCATTTTTAGTGTGAGCTGAAGAAAGGGGGCACAAACTGCTCAAATTTCTTTTTCTTACTTTCCCCCCTCCTGCCTATAGCTGTTTCATGAATGTGCTCCTATTTATATGGTAGGTGCTGGAATTTCAGCTCAAACTGGTGTCTTCCTTTGCACTATGCAGCTCCCCAAAGGGTTGATCCTTGGCTTAAAGAATACACTAAGTCATTTAGCAGTAGCATTCAGGCTGGATTTCTGAGTGTGTGAATTCTGTCCAAAAGCTGCAGATGTTTAAGCTATTTCCTCCTGGAGTTTGATGGAATAATAAAAGGTTACTGTTGTCACAGTAAGGAGGTCTGCAGCTGGTCCTATTTCCTTTCATTACTATCCAATGTAAACAGATTAAATCTAACTGCTCGGATCACCAAAAGGGTACATTTTAAAACCAGAGATTCCTGATTTCTTCTTTTTCAGTACCCTTGGTTCCCTTTCATATGTCATTTTTTATCACTGGGAATATCTTGGCAACAAATTGTTCATGCCTCCTTTAAAGTGAATACTGCTTTGTAAGTTTACCCTCTCTTCCCAACAGCCAGGCTTAGCTGCAGTACTGAGCAGGGAGTGACCCTTACCTTGAGGGCCAGCTACCTACTAATTGCAGCAAGGGAATAAATTGGGTCACTCAGGGCAACCAGGAGGGGTTTTCCACACAACCACCTCTGGCTGGTTCTCGGCTGACATCCTGTGGAATCCCTCCCCAACATCCCACAGGTGTCCTGCTCTTTCTGTGCACCCAACTCTAGAAGCCCACAGGCTTTTGAGAAAAGGGAGGTCCTGGGGCTCCACCTAACCTGCCAGACACAAAGACAAGTGCTGGTGAGGCATGGGAGGCTGGGGATGACATATGAGGAGGCATTAGTCACTAGTGTCAACGTTTTATTACTAATGAGGAACAGTCCAGGAATTCCTGATGGACCATCAAGACCAGGAGTTTCCCATTTAGTTTAGTTTTTCTTTTCTTTTCTTTTTTCTTTTTTAAACAGACATAAAACCCCAGGATCAAAAGAAATTTTACCTAGAATTCCACAGTACAATGCGACTAAGACTACAATTCCTCTGGCTACAGACCCAGGTCTCTACTCTCTCCCAATTCCCCACCATTACATGTGACAGGATATCAAGGAATAGAGTTTGAAAACTATTAGCCATCTCTAAAGATAAAGAAAGCAGGAAAGTCTAGAGACAGTAAATAAACTATCTAAGGTCATGGTCAGTTAATGGCAGACCAGGGTCCAGTACCTCCTCTACCACACGGCTCTGCCTTACACCATGTATTTGTCAGATGTCAGAGTTCTGTACCTTAGGATGGGCAGGTCTTAGTCTTACAAAAACTTCAAGCTTTTATAATATGCAAAAAAGTTCCAAGAGACAGAAAAATCTTATTTTACCAGGCAAAACTGATTTCCTAGATAATGGAAAATATAATAATAAGATAATCATAATCCAGCATAATAATATCTAGAGATCACCAGCTAAAAGGAAATCTTCTCACGGCAGCATGAAAAGCATCTGAGTGCTCGCCTGCACAATTCTGAACATGATAATGGCTGCAACTAGTACTGGGAGACACGAGGGCCCTGCAAATGGCACGAGTGCACAAAGCATGTTCTTAGGATACAGGTGGCCAAATGAGGAAGAAGGAGACACCTCCACCCTGAGTCCTGGCTCTCACAATGTGGGAACTGCATTTCTTTAGATAGAAGAATTTTTTTTCCTCCCACGCTAGCCAATCATATGATGGTTTTAAATCAATCATGCCTATTCCCACTTATCTTTGGGATACAGCCTCAAGATATCTCTTCAGTGTTGTTCATTCACTTGTATCTATGAGCTTTCTATTTTCTTTTTAATGAGATATGAAGGTATTTAAAAACAAAGCAAAACAAAAAGAAAAACAACCTTTTGGAAAAAAATTCTAGTTTCTGACTTCTAGATATGACTTCCAGTCTTAGCTCTTCTTTTTCTAAACTATGTGACCTTGGACAAGTCACTAGGCTCTTTGTGCTACAGTTTCTTCACCTATAAAAAAAGAGCTAGGCACTGTGAAGGCAAAATGAAATACGGCCTGTAAAAGATTTTTTAATTACAAAGCACCACAAAAATGTGAGGTGTCCATGTAATCACAATTATTTAATCAGTGAACCAGACACATTTTACTGCTCCATGTATTCCACTTTCTTGGCTCCTGCCAGGACTGCACACCTACCCTCTCCATGCTAGCAACACAGGGCCAGCAGCAAAGCATGTGGCTATGGGTTTCCAAAGCTGGTCAGTCTCCCTTTTGGTGGTGCCTGGAGTAAAACAATATCATAAAGTAATCCTCTAGCAGCCAAGTGTAGAAAATTAAAAAGAAGGATCACTTATCCAGAAAGGAAATGTTCTGATTTATTGCTCTAACTTCTCTTGTCATAAAATGGCAGGGAAACAAAAACACCATTCTGTAGGATGAAGGGAGAGGAAATTTAGAGCTGGACAGAAAAATCAGAAGGAAATTAAAGTTCTAGTGTGCTTAGAAAAGTAACACTCCAAAGATGCCAGTGGTCACCTTGATATTTCCAGGCCTCCCCAATGGCTTCCAGACCTAAAGTGATCAGCTTACGCTGCATGGAGGCCTCTCTCAGCCCAGGGTGCTGCTAACTATCCCCAGGATCTTTCAGCCTCTCACATCATCACAGTATCACATTAAAGTGCATCAGAAAGGGACGCTGACAAGTTCAGGAGATGATGAATGGGGCAGAGTACAATCGTGCCCTGCCGCATCATCTGATTAAGCTTGTGAGCCTTGCTGAATGCTGGAGGTGAGGTTCTTTGGGAGCAAAGAGCAAGGGTGGGAAGGGCTGCTTTTTCTGTTTTCTGAATACAATTCCAGATAAAGGCCCTCTATAAAGACCACCACTACTATCATCTCTGAATGTGGGTAACAGCCAAAGGATCATACATGAAGCTAGCCAATCCATTCTCAGACAGGAAGACTGAGTAGGTTACACATGGTAACGCAAAGCAGACTTACTTGATCTAACTCTCCCTTCTCGATTGCCAGCTCCTCCATCTCTGGTGCTGACTCATCTTCCAGGAAGGGGTTGGTAGATGGTGGTGGAGACTCGAGCTTTTTCTATTAACAAGACACGAGACAGTTATCTTCTAAACATGTCCAACAGACTTCCCACCAGTCTTCTGCTTTTTCCAAGTCTCCCTGATAGCTATGTTAGGATGGATCACAGTCTTACTTCCAGGCCTTCACGTCTTTTCATCTTCTAGAAACATTACTGTTCACCCTACTCTGATTCTAATCTAGCTAAAATTCTCATTCATCATTCAGTCCTCAACTTAGAAGTCTCCTCTTCTGGGAGACTTTTTCTGTCAAGTTTGGGTTAGATGTCCCTGGCATGTGTTCCCATCCCATCCTGTACATCCTCTCCCCGGGTTATTTATTAAAATACTACAATTGCTCGTTTGTCTTCTGGCACTAGATGCCAACATGGAGAGATCGTATCTGTCTATCCCGCCCATCCTATCTTTGATGTCTGGCATGTAAAAGGTGCTCAAAAAATAAAATTGAATCCAAATGCCAGATGGATTTGAATTCAAGAACAAACTACGAAGTTGGGGCTGGGATTGTGGCTCAGCGGTAGAGCACTCGCCTAGCACAGGTGGGATCCGGGTTCGATCCTCAGCACCACATAAAAATAAAGGCACTGTGTTGTGTCTATCTACACCTAAAAAATAAATATTAAAAAAATTTAATTTTGTCTGTTCTATATTACAAAAAGAAGTCCTTCCCAAATAAGTCCCGTTACAACCACGAGAGAAATCGTCTTCAGAAAAACTATTTTCCAGCTCCTGAACAGGATCACTATTTCAAAATACAACACTTGAGCAGGACCATGGGCTAATGGGAAAGCCGGGGGCAGGAGACATGAGTTTTTGTTCCAATTTTGCTATGTTGGCAAAATCACCTAGCCACAGGAGCTTCCTCTGCTGAATTGAGGACATAGTCACAGGACTGTTTGAAGGATCAAATGTAACAAAGTGTGTGAAACCACATGACATATACAAGGGTCACTGATGATGCTAATTCCAGTGCAACTATAGAATCAAGACAGCTCTTTTGATTTTTTTTTTTTTTTTTTTTTTACAATTTTGACCTACAGATGTTGTTTATGCTTAGGTGCTGGGGAGTTTTAGCAGAAAAGAAGCCAAATGGACAATCAGGACAAAAGGGATTGGTTGGCACCAGGGATGAGGTGGTGGGTCAAGGGATGGCATCCTTAAGACAAGAAGCTAAGGGGAGAGGGAGTTTCTGAATGTACTTGTGTCACTTTAACGTATACCAGTGGAGCAAACTGAACTAATTCCTATGCCAAGAGGGACAGCAGACGGATGATGTGGTGATTTACTGTCAAGCTTATAATTATCACCTGAAGGTGATAATTTTTGTTACAAACAAAAAACAAAAACAAGTCTAAACACACACAAAAAGAACTGCATCAGTATTTGCTTTGGGCTTTAAGATAATTCTGCTTACACTCATTTAAATGACTTAGTTGTCAAAAACACTTGGAGATGCTATTATGTACAGAAACAATAGACCTCACATAAGAAGAAAGCCTTGGGCTAGGGTTGTGGCTCAGAAGTAGAGTGCTCACCCAGCATGTTATGAGGCACTGGGTTCCATCCTCAGCACCACATAAAAAAAAATAAAGATACTATGTCCACCAATAACTAAAAAATAAATATTAAAATAAGAAGAAGAAAGCCTTGTGATGACTGCATTAGCTCAAGGTAATCACTAGTAAGACAATAAGTTTTGCAGTATCGTGGTGAGACACAGTATGATCCAACTAAGCAAGTATTTCATGTTTGTATCCTCTGAACTTTGGCTTCTTTACCTGAGATATGGGAGAGGGGGGATCTGCATAAATAAAGTTTACTTTAGAAAGTAATATTTATAAGCTTTAGCTGTCATTTCAAGAACTGGTATTTTAAGGAGAGAGAAATAGAGATAAAGGGAATCTACCATGTCTAAGCTTCAACAATAATAAAGAATTAATTAAGCCAGGCATGATGGCATGCACCTATATAGTCCCTGCTACTTATGAGGCTGAGGCAGGACAGAGCTTCTGACTTAAGCTCAGAAATTGAAGACATGACTGGATAATATAGTAAGACCCATCAAAAAAAATTAAATTAGTTAATAGCATTAAATTCCTGATTTCCTGGCTTAATTTGGGGATCATACTATTGAACTGAGGCACTATAATTCTGAATTTTTTGATGCTCTGTAGATGTGGAAAGACATACTGTTAGCTAAAATTAAAGCTTTGATCAACCATTCAGTGATAGAAACAGAGTTTGAATTCTTGACTGTTCCTCATCTATTGCTAATTCACTAGGGCTGATAACATCTCACAATTATATACAGGTGGGTCGAGGTTTTTTTTTTTCCCCTGAGAATCGAACTGAGGAGTGCTGAGCTACATCCTCAATCTTTTTTTTTTTGGCTGGGGGCATACTGGGATTGAACTCAGGGGCATTTGACCACTGAGCCACATCCCGAGCCCTATTTTGTATTTTATTTAGAGACAGGATCTCACTGAGTTGCTTAGCATCTCTCTTTTGAGGCTGACTTTGAACTTGCAATCCTCCTGTCTCAGCCTCCTGAGCCACTGGGATTACAGGCATATGCCACGGTGCCTGGCATATCCCCAGTCATTTTCATCTTTATTTTTTAAATTTTGAGACAGGGTCTACGTTGCTCAGGTTGGATTCTAAATAATAATCTTCCTGCCTCAGCCTCTCAAGTTGCTGGGATTATAGGTGTGTGCCACTGTGCCCAGCCACGTGGGTCTCAGTTAAAAAACACAATGTGTTACTGAAAATCATGACAAAATTGGAAGTCAGGGAAATAAACTGGGGTGTTCCTGGGCTCTTTTGGTGGAAAGAGTCAAGTGAATGGATAAAAGCAGAAAGGGGCACAACATAAAAAGGCAGCACTGAACAAGCAGAGCAACGTCTTAGATAGTATAAGCACAGACTACTTATCTTTCCTGGGCCAGAGGTTCTCCAAAGCTTCTTTCCTACTTCTACAGCCTGTCTCTATTAATGTAATGATGAATGGAGTGATAAGGGAGTCACAGACACCAGGTGCTCCTGGCCCATTTAGGTCACACACATTCCAAGTGGGGACCAAATCAGTGTAAGAAAAATGCTTTGTTCCTTCATATCATCTCTCAACAAATGAAGTACTGGGTACTTAGGGGAAAGCAATGAGGAAGATAGACCTACTCTGTTCTCATGGAGTTCAGAGTCTGCTGGGAAAAACAGGCTTCAATCAAATACCCACACAATCATGTAGTAAGACCTTTGAAAGAAAAATATAAGTTGTAACTAAAGTATGAAGCAGAGGAGATCACAGGAAATTCCCAAAGGAAATGATATTTGGGCCAGAACTGATGGATGCCCCAGAACTAAATATGTAAGGTGGATTAGAAGAATGGGGTAGGGAAGAGCTTTTTAGGCAGAGGAAATAGCATGTTTGTCATTTGTTCAAAAATCATATGCTGAGCATCTACTCTATTCCAGGCATCCTTCCTTGCACCAGGGATGCAACAGAAGAAAGAAAGGCAAAGAAGCGAGGCACTGTGATGCAAATAAAGTTTAGGAACTAGGATGGGCTGAGAATGAGTATGGGGAAGTCTTCTTTATATAGAGTGATCAAATAAGGCCCCTTTCGGGAAGTAATAGTAGTGCAGAGATGTAAATAAGGAGAAGGAGCTAATCAGACAAAAATTGAGAATGAATATTCCCAGCAGAGGGATCTGGTGCAAAGGCTGGACAGAGCTAGTGAGTCTGAAGGATAGAGGATGACACTGGGCATGAGGTAAGAGAAGTAGCAGGAGCCCAATCATATAGCCTTTAGTCAGCCATCAGGTTTTCTTCTTATTGCAAGTAAGCATTCATTGGGGGTTTTACACAGTGAAATGACAAGATCTCATTTTTTTTTTTTTTTAAAGTAGACACTGGATCTTGTTCTGTTGCCAGGTTGCCTGGCCTTGAATTCGAAATTGAACTCCTGGGTTCAGATGATCCTCCTTCCTCAGCCTTCCAAGTTGCCGGGACTATAGCTGCATGGTATCATTCCACAGCCATGGAAAGAATGGACCTTACTGGAAGCAAGAAGACCAGTTTGCAAGGCTGCTGCAGTATTCTAGGCATGGGGACTGAGAGGGACTGCAGTAAGCTGGTGATGTGGATAGAGAAAAGTCTCCAGATTCAGAACACAGGAGAGAGTGAGCCAAGAGAAACTGTTGAGAGTGTGGAAGTGAGGGTGAGGGGAGTACAGCAACCAGGGACCATGCACTTTTTGGCCTGAGCCACTGCAAAGCTGGTGCTGCCAATAACTAAGATGGGGAACACTTGTGTAGTGCTGAGGGCACAGATGCTGGACCTGACAATCCTGAGCTCAAGTCCAGGCTACACCACTTGGAAGTACTACTGAACTTTTCAGTACTTTTAAAATTGCCTCAGTTCTCTTCTCTGCAACACAGAGGGACACTGACACCTGGCTCACAGAGCTGTCAGGAGGACTAAATGAGATAATGTACATTAGACATAAGAAAAGCAGTTTAATACACCATCTGGCACACAGGGGAAAGATCATAGGGGGAAGTTGAGTATGTGGAAGTTTTTATTAGCATTTAATAGGCATGAGCAGAAGGGCTAAGCCTCTTAAAGCAGCAACTTGCAGAAGGGAAAAAAGTGAGAGTGCAGGCTGAAAGTCTTATAACTACCACAAGTGTCAGCCTGTCTCCACTGTCTCCCTCCCTGGGATCTCTCCAGGAAGTGAAAGCAACGGGCCTATGAATTCACAAGTGCAAAGGCACAATGGACTGTTCTTTTCCTCTTTAATCTACAAGAAGCCCTCAGTAACTGCAAACACATCACCCTGCTGGTAAATGGTATAACATCTGAGGTGCAGGTATAGCCTCCTGCTATTTGGAGGGCTATGCTACTGCTTAGATTAATTTGCTATGGCAAGAGACCGAGTCTTTGCAGATAGAAACCACTGGCACAACACAGCCTTCTGTGCAAGAGTCCTGTTGTCAGAGCCAACCTGGTCATACTTCTCATTCCTGCTTTGCAGCTGTCATGGCCCATAGAAAATTACTAATTTGTATTTATATTTTAAATAACTCCAGCACTGCTAGATGAAATAAAAAATTGGCCAAGAAATGGATGACTTTCCACTTTTAAAACAATTCATTCTTTTGGCTATGATGAGATTTGATTTGAAGTCCACACAGGAAGGTAAACCTCTTCATATAGCAAGTTAATTACCACTGATTAAATCACATGAGATTCCCAGCACCTCTAAAACAGTAAGGGCCACAAGACAGCCAAGCTGTCTAGAAGTTTAGAAGAGTTTGGCTTTAGTTAGGTGCATATCCATCTCTGGATCTGTCTGCACAAATTCCTTTTTGAGGTCCTAGCCTCATCACATTATCAAAGAAGGAACTCTGAAATTTAAGACATATTTCCCCCCTTTCCCTGGAGGAGAAAGCTTTCAGTTATGAGATGAAAGTTCTACAATTTCTGCATTTCTCGTTCCATAAATGCTTTACTCCAGCCCAATTCCTGATTTGTCCTTAAAGAGATGGCCGGAGGGCTTCAGTTGATAGCCAAGATCTGAAGCATAGGGCTACCCACACCTGGTGTTTACTATCCCAGGGACCACCCTTGCTACCACATGTTCAGACCTTATTTTGTGACAATTATTACAGGTTTCTTTCTGCTACTAGACCTGTCTACTGCAATTTTTCATCTTTTTCCAAGCCCCTGCACAAAGAGAGCTTGAAAAACATGTGTGATAAATGCTGGTTAGAGGAGAAGCCCTTAACAAAATCCTCTTTAGAAACAAGGGCAACATTTTCTAATTTCTGTAAAAACAAAAAGCCTGTGTATGCTGTGTGTGCAGGCTTGTAAGGGAGACTTGGAAGTATATCCCAAACTATTAAATAGTGGATAACCCAAGGAAAATAGTAGAGAAGAAAGAGATCTTTCTTTTAAAATATTTTAGTCTTCTGAGATTGTAACAAGAAGATATTGCTTTTTTTTCTTTCTTTTTTTTTTTTTTGGTGGACATCTATTTAAAGAGGAAAAATTATTTACAACTCAACACATAATTTTTCTAAAACTCTTAGTATTTTAAAATTGAGAGACTGGGGTTGTGGCTTAGCAAGTAGAGTGCTCGCCTAGCATGTGTGAGGGCACCACATAAAAATAAATAAATAAATAAAGTAAAGGTATGTGTACAACTACAATTAAAATATAAATATTAAAAAAAATAAAATTGAACTGTAACTCATATAATAAAAAATTCACAATTTACAATTCAGTGGTTTATATTTGTAAAGCTATGCAACTATCACTACTAATTCCAGAACATTTTTCATCCTCAAAAGAAACACATATCCATTGACTGTCAGTTCGCAATCCTGCTGTCCCTTTGCCAATCTGTTCTGTCTCTATGGGTTTGCCTTATCTGGACATTTTGTATAAATATGTGACCTTTTATGTCTGGTTTCTTTACTAAGCATTGTGTTGCAAGGTTTATTAATCTTGTAATAATTGGTCAGTACTTCATTTGTTTTATGGCTAAATAATATTCCATTGTATGCATTATACCACATTTTCTTTATCCATTTGTTCACTAATGGACTTTGGGTTGTTTTTACCTTTTGACTACTGGGATTAGTGCTGCCACAAACATTCATGTATGAGGTTTTTATGTGAACAAATGTTTTCAGTTTTCTTGGGTATAAACCTAGAAGTGAAAACTTGTAATTTAAAAAGAAATTTCAGGCTCCTTTGGCCCTTTTTTCCTTTCTTTGCTTCCTTTTGTGGTGCGAGGAAAGAAACCCAGGACTTAGTACATGCTAGGCAGATGCTCCAACAGTGAGCTAACACTCCAGCCCCTGCTGTCCCTTTTTTATTTGGCAGTTACTCCTGTATATTAAACATCAGTGAATGAAGACTGACCACTTCTGAATTTTAATAAATCCCTACTAATATCAAGAGTCAGTGCTCAGAGAGCCCAAGCTGCTGCATTTATGAAAACCTATAAGTAAGAATTCAGAAAGCAGTTTAACACAGGCTCCCTGAAACTTGGAAATGCTCATACATTTTGCTCATACTTATACTTCCATTAGTATCAAAATAATCTCAACTGTGATAAAAAATTTGTCCACAGAATTGTTCATGTGGAATTATTTATAAAAGTAAAATAGGTCACTTAAGGCCTAAGAAGAAAAGAATGGTTATGGAAATTATGGAATACCTACATTATGCAGTGATTGAGAAAAGACTTCAGGTATATAAATAAAAATAGAATATAAAATTGTATTTGCATCTTATGTGCAAAAATTAATTCAAAATGAATCAAAGATCAAAACATAAGAGTTAAACCAGGCATGGTGGCACACACCTGTAATCCCAACAACTTGGAAGGCTGAGGCAAGAGGACTGAAAGTTTAAGGCCAGCCTCAGTAATTTAGGGAGGCCCTAAGAAACTTAGGAGGACTGTGTATCAAAATAAAAAATAAAATGGACTGGGGATTTAGCTCTGTGATAGAGCACCCTTGGGAACTCCAGGACCATACAACACTTAGAAGAAGAAAATATCTGACTCTGGATAACAGTTTCTTGAATGTGACATCAAAACACAAGCAACAACAACAAAAAACTAAGATAAATTGACTTCACCAAAATTAAAAACTTTTATGTGTCAACAGATACTACCAAAAGGTTAAAAAACAAAACAAAAAAAACCCAAAAAACCAACTAGGGCTGGGGCTGGGGCTCAGCGGTAGCACACTTGCCTGGCATGTGTGAGGCACTGGGTTTGATTTTCAGCACCATATATAAATAAATAAATAAAATAAAGGTCTATCCACAACTAAAAACAAACAAACAAACAAAAAATTATAAAATGGAAGAAAATATTTGCAAATTACATGTATATATCATAAAATATGTAAAAAACTACAGCTAATAAAAGACAATCCAATTAAATTAATGGGTACTAAATTATAGTAAGGAATAATAAGTATTGATTGCTATTAAAAGTAGGGTGATTATAGATAATAATAATGTACTATACATTTCAAAAAGGCTAAACTAAAGGATTTGAATATTTTCACTATAAGAAATATTTAAGAGGCAATAAATGTTTAAGGAGATATGTTTACCCTGATCTGAAGATTAGGCAAAATATACATGTTCTGAGGCATCACACGGTAGCCCCATAAATAAGCACAATTCTTATTTTTCATATGACAGTTAAAAATAAATTTGAATTTCAAAAATGGGTTAAGGACTTAATTTTTTTTCTCTAAAGAAGATATACTAGCCATTGTGTTGGTGTATACTTGTAATCCCAGTTACTTGGGAGGCTGAGGCACAAGGATCACAAATTCGAAGCCAGCCTGGGCAACTCAATGAGACTCTGTCTCAAAATAAAAAAATAAAAAAAGCTGGGGATGTAGCTTAGCGGTAGAGCACTTGCCTAGTATGCACCATACCGTGGGTTCAATCCCCAAACTGGAAAAAAAGATACACACACACACACACACACACACACACACAGACTATAAGTACATGAAAAGATGCTCAATGTGATTAGGCATTAGGGAAAAAGAAAATAGAAACCATAATGAGATACTACTTTACATTCATGAAGATGGCTATAATTAAAGAAAAAAGGAAGTGTTGGCAAGGATGTGGAGAAATTGGAACTCTTCTACATTGCTTGTGGAAATGTAAAACAGTGTGGCTGCTATGGAAAACAGTTTGACAGCTCCTTAAAAAGTTAAATATATGGTTACCATACAACCCAGCAATTTCTACTACTAGGTGTATTCTCACAAAACATGTGCACACAAAAATGCGTACACAAATATTCACAGCATTATTCTTCACAGTGGAAATAACCCAAATGTCCATAAACTGATGAAGAGATAAACAATATGTGGCGCATCCATGCAATGGAATGCATGGACAAATACATAAGGCATAAAAAGGAATGAAGTTCTGATACACCTTACAACACGCATGAGCCTTAGAAACACTGTCCTCACTGAAGGAAACCAGGTACAAAGATCACATACTGTATGATTGTATTTATGTGAAATATCCAGAATAGGCATCCATAAAAGCAAAAACTAGAATAACAGTTGTGTAGGGTTGGGGGAAAGAAGAACTGTGACTGCTAAGAGGGATTTCCTTTGGGGGTAATTAAAATGTCCTGGAATTAAACAGTTGAAATAGTGGCATAGCCTGATGAATCTGCTAAAACTCACTGAATGTCCAATTTTAAATAGTGAGTTTTGGGGTACAGCAGTAGCCATCTGTAGTTTCAGTTACTCAGGAAGCTAAGATGGGAGGAACGCTTGGGCACAGGAGTTTGGGGCTAGCCTGGGCAATACTATATGAGACCCTATCTGAATTATTAAGAAGGTGGGTTTCTTTTTTGTTTTTCTTCCAATATGGGATTGAACCCAGGTCACTCTGCCACTGAGCTTTATCCCCAAACCTTTTGCTTTTTTATTTTGAGACAGATTCTCAAACTGTCTCCTGAGTTGCTGGGAGTACAAATGTGTGCCAACATGCCTGGCAAAAGGTGAGTTTGTTTGTGAAAAATTTTAGATGAATTACATTTTAATTTAAAAAATAAAAGCAGCAGAGAAAAACATACTTAAAAAATAAATTTCAACTAGGTCAAATGTATAAAAAAGGACATAAAATTCCTGTCTCTGACTGATAGGAAAATGGATGGCTTTTTATTTTCTCCTATAATTTTTGTTTTGCATATAATTTCCAAATTTTCTATCTTGACCATGTATTACCATCTTCTCATTAACAAACAAATATGAACTTCCCCTAAGAATGTAATTCAAATGGAAGAATATATTTCTTTAGCATCAAGAAACCATTTGCATCAGGCACAGTGGTGCATGCCTGTAATCCCAGTGGCTCAGGTGGCTAAGGCAGGAGGATTGTGAGTTCAAAGCCAGCCTCAGCAAAACCAAGGAGCTGAGCAACTCAATGAGACCCTGTCTCTAAATAAAATACAAAACAGGGCTGGGGATGTGGCTCAGTGGTAGAGTGCCCCTGAGTTCAATCCCCAGTACCACCCACCCAGAAAAAGAAACCATTTGCAAAATGTTTTTGACACTGAAGGGAGCTTATCAGGTAAGGGAAAGCTATTTCCATGTGCCATGGCACTGGGGGAGAACTGGTAACCCTGCCTGTCAGTTCCTTATAGAATTCCTAAAGCAGGGGTTAGGCTGCTGGAAGGCTGAGGTATTGGGGGAGGCACTCTGCACAAGCTTTCCTAAGTACGTGCTCTTATGCTAAACTGTATGGTTGAAATTTGCAACTGCAGCTTCTATATTTGTAATATAATTTTTGAAACTGGGCAAGTGTACATGTATTTTGAAATGACCCCTATAAGCTAAAGGAGAATTCTATTTGGAAAGGCAATTTATGCACAGGCCAAGAGAAAGGGAAATCTAGCTGTATAAAATGGGAATTTTTTTTATTTTATTAAAAAAGCAACCTCCCAAATTCAGTCAGACAGTTATAAAAATCTAACCCCATCTACTCTGCTTTTAAGCAGAAAGTTGAATATAATTTGTTCACCTTCAATCTAATTGAGTCACTAAAAATGCACATGGATATAGTTATACCACATTCAGACATTTGCTTTTAATTTCAAGGCATTTAGATTTACAGACTATCTTGAATCCCTCCTAAAGGATCAGAAGTTGAGGCAACTGGAAGAAGCACCAGCAGCTCCCTTGTTCCAATAATAGCTGCAGCATAGGATATGATCAAGCTCGACAGGGCCAGTACAAGAAAGACAGAGTAAGCCCTGTCCTCAAAGCTCTTCTAGTCTTTAACATCTGTCATCAAATGTCAAAGTCACAGCTCTAAAAAAAAATAGCAAAAGATGCATCCTGGGGCTGGGGATGTGGCTCAAGCAGTAGTGCGCTCGCCTGGCATGTGTGCGGCCCGGGTTTGATCCTCAGCACCACATACAAACAAAGAAGTTGTGTCCGCCAAGAACTAAAAAATAAATATTAAAATTCTCTCTCTCTCTCTCATTCTCTCTTAAAAAAAAAAAAAAAGATGCATCCTGCTGGTCAGTAGGGAGGAGCTGGGCTGTGGCAGGTCTTTCTGCTGAGTCTGACACACTCTCAAGCCCATTCTCATTATCTTACTGTCAAAGTCACCAAGGGTTTAAAGGTTCTGAATGACACAGAGAAGAGGGTAATGGAGGTACTGGCAGGGTGTGGCATGGCCAAGGGAAGAAGCAGCAAGGCAGAATCTCTGGCCAAGATTCTTGGCTGACTTACTACCTGCTCCTTGAACACTTTTCAAAGAACTTACTAACTTTCGTTGAAATGTGGCATATATTAAGGGGTATCAAGATATACCACCATGGTTCATTTCAAAGTTTACTCCAATATCCTGAAAAAAATCTGGTAGCCAAGAAGGATTTCAAGAGTCTACAATGGGTCAGGTACTGTGGCACATGCCTGTAATCCCAGCAATTCAGGAGAGGCTGAGGCAGGAGGATAATTTCAAAGCCAGCCTCAGCAACTTAGTGAGACCTTCAAAATAAAATATAAAAAGGGCTGGGATGTGGCTAAGTGGTTACGCATCCCTGGGTTCAATACTCAATATTAAAAAAAAAAAAAAAAGCAGCAAGAGTTCACTATGGAAGCAACCAACCAGCACAGGGAGGAGGCAAAGGACCAGGGAGTATCAAGTTTTTTAGGCAGAGTGCCAAGCAGCTAAACTGGGAGTTTAGGGTGTCCTCTTTCTTCCCTGAGCTTTCTGTAGGGAGCAGAGTCAGTAGTCATGACTTTTGCCAGGCCCCTGCCACTGAGGATTGAAGAACACAGATGGAGAAGGTATGGCCCAGTTGGCCCAGAGCAAGGTAATGGCAGGGACCAGGCTCAGTGTGAATATCACTTACAGTAAGAACTTTTACATCTCCCAGCAGCCAAGCAACAGTTAAGTCAATTCTTGGAGAACTGGATTGCCTAGTTGAAAAGGCCGAGGGAAATTCTGCTGCCTTTCTAGAAACTCATTTTTAAGGGAAAAAAAAAAAAATCTTTGAATGCTGTGGAGCACCTACATCAGGACTTGGAATGGTTGCTGGGTCATGGTAACTGGGACAAGAAAAAAAATGGTTCAGAGGAAGAAGTTGAGTTTCTTTATAAGTCAAAAGATTCAGAGAAATGTGTGAAGAAGACAGCTGTTCATGTAGATAATAAACAAAGAACTCATGGTATTGAGAAGGATTTTCTTGCCAAGGATTTATAACCTGAAACTCCCTTAAAAACCTCATGGGAGAGGAAAGCAACACCTGAACAACTGGGAAGGGAAATTTACAAACTAGTTCTTCAAGAAAGTTTCAAACACAGAAGACAAAAAAGGAAGGGACTAGGGGGGAAAAGTTCAAGTGTTCCTAGTAGATCATGGCCATTGCCCCTGGGCACAGCAGTTGCCAGGAGATGAAATGGCTCTAGTCCAGGAGCTTTGTCCTGGCTGAGTATGAGAAACAAGCACCTCCAACCCTGCCCCCTTGAGACAGAACATGGCTGACAATCAGCCAACTGCTACTTTGACAGTGCTATACCTGTGTTATACAAAAAAAGCATTGTCTTTGCAAACTGAAGCAGAGCTCCTGCCGGTTTTTCCTACTCAATTTCTCTGCCTAGTTACCCTGCTCACCAAGCCTTGGCTTGTCTAGAAGAGATCTCCCCTGACATGTTATATACCACTTTTGACCTTTGGGGGATTTCCTTGGATAGGTGAAAACTATAGCATCTCCCAGGAGACTCAAATTTATAGGCTATCCTGGTCATGAAATATCGCAGGGCTATTGTTCCCAGGTGATCCTAGAGCCCCTCTAAATGTAAAACAAAATCACCAGAAGCCTCCAGCCAATGGAGGAGAAGAATAGCACACAACAATGTATTCAAGCATCTTAGTTAGAGCCTATTTCCTGTCCAGTTAACTGAATTACTGGTGCACAGAGCCTATCCTTATGCTCTACCAACTCTGCCCAGAGGCCATGGGAGCTCAGGGGCTTCTAGTGGCCGGTGTTTATACTCAAATGCTTGAACCTCCCTGTCTTCAAGCAGCTCAATGTAGAGCTGAACTCAGCGCTGCCCAAGTCTCTGCTTGAAAACAGTACAGAAGCCTGGCTTGAGTAGGACAGAGAAGGTGGCTAGCACGGGGAAATCAGGCAGGTTCTAAGGCTAACCACATACTTTTCAAGAGAGATGCATGCACTTCCCTAAAGGGTGTTTCTGTTAGCTAATTCCTTCAGTGACTTGAATTTTCTTTGAAAACATTTTCACCTATTTGTGAACTATTTTTTCTCTTGATACTAAAAAATAAGTCAATTTTGAACATAAGTTAGTATGAAAATGAGTATTATATAACTTCTATTTATCAAGTATAGAAAGAATATTTTGCAGTTCCAGTTGTATTTTACTTCAACAAAGTCATAAGTGAGCCCAAGCAGATAGGGCCTTGTGGCCTTGCCTGAAAACCTTGCTGTTGCCACCACCACTCTTCAGTCTGGCGCCCCGAGGACCAGCCTCTGATTCACCTACTCTGAGGTAGGTCTTGCGGGACAAGGAGGGGAGTCCACTGAAGTCCCAGAATCTTAGGGCTAAAAGGCTGAGAGTTGGAGAAGCTAATGGAGGTGAGGGGTGAATGAGTGAACAGGACACTAGCTCCAGCTCCCTACCCTTGCTCTGCCTTTGATCAAAGCAGCTAAGTTTTTATGGTTTTGCATATGAGCCCACTGACCATGGATAAGAGACAAATGAGTATAGCATGTACCTCATACAGTAGATGGAGCAGAGATTGGCTGCAGGTAAATACCCCTAGAACAGTATGGGGTGCACAGTGGATGTTCAAAAAATAGTAGCTATTATTGTGTTTGGATTCCACATCATATATTGTTGGAAGAATGGTTTGAAAATCACTGATCTGGCCCATTTTCCTCATTTAAAAAAATTAAAGCAGACATGATGGTGTGTCTGTAGTCCCAGCTTCTTGGGATACTGAGGTAGAAGGATGGCTTGGGCCCAGGAGCCAAAGGATGAAAGTGAAGCCCAGCCACCCCAGCCACCCATGTTCCAGTCCAGCCTCCCTCAGGAAAGTCTTACCAGGGTTCCATCTGTCAGGGTGCAGCCGGAGAAGCGTTTTGCAAGAAACCCTTCAAAGTTAGTCGTTCTCTGAATAGCAAAAAGAAGTAATTTCACCTCAATTTCCTTAGCTCTGGCACGCATGATTTTGGCAAGTTCTGCCCTTCAAAATGAAGAGATAAGAATGTCAAACAAACTGATCATTCAAGATTGAGGAGGTAAACAGCTTATATTCAGAAAAAATGTATATTATCATGTCAAACTGTGAGGTCTATTATCAACTTAGTCTAATGACTGGGGAACAGATATTCAATAGTCCTTCACATTCCAATATATTTCTTGGATGCCTAAAACTGTGGATAGTACTGGACCCTACATGTATTGTTTTTTCGTATACTTTCATATCTATAGTAAGATTTAATTTATAAATTAGGCAGAGTAAGAGATTAACAACAACTCCTAATAAAACAGAACAATTATAATAATATGCTGTAAGAAAAGTTATTTAAAACTTCTAGATTATTTATTTCCAGAATTTTCCATGGCAAGTAAAACCAAAATTAGGGGTAGACTAGTGTATGGACTCCTAAGAATTGTAAGGTGAAATTATGCACCAGTAAAAAAAGAGAAAACAACAGGGTTATGGATGCTATTTTGTCTACATGGTGACTACTATGTTTAGATCTTTAACCCTCTCAATAACTTGCTAATAATATACATGGTACTTTGGCATTTGGCATTTTACTAAAATGCATATATACATTTAACAACTCATGAATTACTCAATTATAAATCTGTCTTCCAGAGAGCTCAATAATCATCTCTGCACATACAGCAGGGACTCATGAGATACTGGAACACCCATTTGAAAGGTGAACGTATATGCTTTGGTGGTTCCTGCCTGTGAAGCTTATGTGCAACTCACTTGGGCATTCTGTTTTAGAATGTAGGTTATTAGGGAACAGTGACATGAGAGTTCTTAGTAAGTACTAAACTGTCATCCTCTTCCCACACAACTAAATGCCTCTGAGTTTATTTGAGAATGATGTATCTGTAGGACTCGAGCCAAAATTCTAACAAAAAAAGCTTGGCAGAAGCCCTGCCATTAGCTGAGACAACAATAGCAGGTACTAACGCCCACAGAGACTTGTTGGCTTTAGTTCACTTCCAGTCTCATAAGGATTCATCTTTTACAGAATTAGTTTGCAAGTCTGCTGACTGTAGGTGAAAGAGAATTAATAAACAATTTTTCAAGGAATTCACCCTTTCTTTGCTAATTGGGATTTAGGAGGTGACAACCCCAATCAACCCTGAATTAATACTGTATTTCTTTAAATACTATGGTCTGAATCTATGGTAGTAAATGTGTTTCTTAAAACAATAGCCAGACAGAATGAGCAACACTAAAAGTGAACCCTGTTTAAACTATGGCCAATGGATGAGGATGATGTATCAATGTAGGTTCCTACATTGTAACAAACATACTACTTTGGTGGGGGATGTTGATAACAGGCAAAGTTACATGTGCAGAGAGGCAGGGAGTATATGGGAAATCTCTGTACTTATGTGCCCAATTTTGCTGTGACTCTAAAATGGCTCCCAAAATGGTTAAAAAAGCCAATGTGACTTAAAACATTTCCCCCCTATAATGTGTTTAAAGCATCCATTTTGACTGTACTTTCTCTGATTTTAAGAAAAAAGACTACCATAAATTATACTAAGGTCACTGAGTTATGTTTAGATCTGGCTTTTTTCCCCTCTTATTAACCTATAGACAATGTAATTAGTACTGTTAGATGGGAATATATAACTAATAAAACCAGTTACCACCACTGTTGTTGTATATGTACAAAGAATAAGAAAGCTTGGTTCTAGTTTTACATTTGTCATGGACACACTGATCTAACCTTGCTGGGCTCTAATTCTTCAAAATAAAGGTCTTCGTAGTCTGGGCTATACTCATGGGTAATGCAGAGAGAGCTTTAAAATGCTTAGAACACTCAGATGCCAATATTATCAATCACAGACTATAAACATTGTATTAGGGAAATTCATTCAACAAGTATTTCCTGAGTGACTGTCATGTACTTAAAGTGACACTACTTCTGTCTCTATGGAACTATCTAACAAGTCAGAAAATCTACATGATGATGAACATGTTCACTGAAGGCTATTATACATAATACAGAAACAGAGGGAAATGTATAGGTAAACTTAGTTGATGAGTCCAGAGTTGGTAAAAGACAGAAGGTATGCTGTTTGAGGCAAGCACTAGGCAACAGGAAAACTTGCAGCCAAGTTGGGAGCTAAGAGTTGCTATATCTGGTGGAGTCTGGAATTGGTACCCAATCCACAGGACAATATGAAACCAAAGTGGGAAACTGATTTTGAAAATTCAATTAGAAACAGCACCAGTAAAGAGCTGGAATATACCTTGTCACATGGCAGAATTCTACTGCAATCCTCTCAGTCATATACCATTCCCGTGGAAACATTCGGCCATATTTCTCTTCATAGTCCACAAGCTGGCGTTTTACCCAGGCGTATCGTCTATCAATTTTGTCTAGCCAGGCAACCTCATGAAGGGAAGAAACAAAAAACACTCCAGTGCTTAGATGTAGTATTGACAGTTTGAGGGAAAGAAGCAAAAACGTAGAACAAAGAGAATGACAGTCATTCTGTATTCCTCACCATTTGAAAGAATATATGCTACCGTATTTACTTGGTCCAGAGGTTCTTAACCTGGAGTCTGTAATTGGGCTTTATGGTTTTGCAAATTTCCTGAAACTGTACATAAAGTTTTTTTGGGGGGAAAGGATTGGGGCCTCAGGGAGGGTACCAGGGACTGAACTCAGGGGTACTCAACCACCGAGCCACATTCCCCAGCCCTATTTTGTATTTTAGAGACAGGGTGTCACTGAGTTGCTTAGAGCCTTGCTTTTACTGAGGCTGGATTTGAACTCCTGATCCTCCTACCTCAGCCTCCCTAGCCACTGGGAATACAAGCATGCACCACCACCCCTGGTGTACATACAGTTTTATACACTGGTGCACTTTTCTGGGAAGAAGATCTACAGCTTTTATTAATTTATCCAAATGGTTAATGACCTCAAAAATGGTTAAGAACCAATGAACTATAAAGTCAGTCCCTAGGATTCAAGGTTTAACAGGTCATAGTACTAATAAAGTATCAATCAACACACTTGGCTGCATTCATTTTTCAATAAAATTCAAGTGTTAACTTTGACCTCATCTGGTCAATACTTACATCTTGATTTTCTTGAAAAAGTACTAGATACTCTGACAGATGTTGTTTAATAAACTTCTTAATGATTTCTTGCTTGATTTTGGGGTCCAAAATATTAGCAACCAGACATGCATCTCGCAGAACATTACTGGGTCCTCCTGGTCTCTGGCAAAACAAACAACATACAGCAATTCAAATACTAGAAACAATCATTAAATCTCATAGTTTCTGACAGCTGCTACTTCTTGTTTCTCTCTTATTGTTATTACTCCCACTCCCCGGACACTGATTCTTTCTACTGCAGACAGATATTTTTGTTACTTGTTCCTCGATGAAAGAATCATTAAGCTAGTCTTGAAGTAGCCAACATAAAAACTATCCTGTGAATCAGCAATGAGATATTTTGGAAAACAGGGCCAGCAAGGATCATAGAAAATTTTAGTTTCTGAATACTCAAACTGAAAGAACCTAAAAAGTCAGAATGACAGCAGTCTCTGATGTCAGAGACTACTGAAGAGGCCTAAAAGTCATAATGACACCAGTGTCACTCCATATGTGCCACTTTTCCCTGCTTCCAACCTCTGGGATTCTTGTTGAAGTGTCATACTTTTGCCAAGCTGTGTGGTCTCTTTAAAACTTAAAAACAGATTCCAAACCTCCAGACTTATTTCACTGACAGTCTAATATATGCAGCCAAAGGTAAAAATACTGTGATGTAGGTCCTTTGACCTGAAAACAACAGTGGAAG
The DNA here is from genome assembly GCF_052094955.1 of Ictidomys tridecemlineatus. Lineage (NCBI taxonomy): Eukaryota > Metazoa > Chordata > Mammalia > Rodentia > Sciuridae > Ictidomys > Ictidomys tridecemlineatus. Next base: position 44,431,181 of record NC_135479.1, on the reverse strand, counting down.
ATCGGGAGGCAATAATGATACATTACAATGGAAGGTCTTCGTTATTACCTAAGGCAATTTGGTCTCACCACCTTTTTGTATGGTGAATCATTGAATGAATGTGGTTGACTGTGGACCACAAAGAATATATGAAAACTACTCTTGGCTTGGTTAAACAGCCATGTAGCTCTGAGAAGTTATTTAACCTCATTTGAAAAATAATTGACTTGAATTAGGTGATCAGTAAGGTTCTTTCAGATCATTATCATTTATTTTTGTCAATTCTGTCCATTCTATCCATCTCAACTGAAGTTCAAGTGTTTCAAAGCATCACATAAACTGCCTAAGACCTAAATTGTTAAAATGTGACCTGCTCCATAATTATTGTCTATTATGTGGCCTGTTGAACATACCAACTGCTCTAGCTTCCAGATGAAAGCTAGATAGAGAAGTCAAAAGGGCCAAAACCTATAGGTTCACAGGTTCTAATTTTTTTTCATTTTTCAGAAAAATTGACTAGTTTACTTTGGACAATTTTTTTAACATCTTGATTCCATTTGCGAGAAGAGAAGAATAGCACAAAGCCTTTAAGAAAAGTTGCTGGGCACGGTGGCACAGGCCTGAAATCCCAGTGACTCAGGAGTTTGAGGCAGAAGGATGGCAAGTTCAAGAATAGCCCTGGCAACTTAGCAAGACCCCATCACAAAATAAAAAATTTAAAAGGCTGGGGATGTAGCTCAGTGGTAGAGGGTGCCCCTGGGTTCAATCCCTGTTACCAAAGATAAAAAAGCTGTGTCAAACCCTATTTTAAAAATAGCTTTTAAAAAAAAACAAACGAACAAACAAAAAACTTTTAAGTCACTGAGCCAGAGAAAAGGCAAATTGTTAAAGAAAATAATTTTATTCATTTGCCTGGTATGATCTGGGAAGAAAAAGATATAAAGTAGGTTGTGGTTAACTAATACAGATGGGCTTCTGAAACTTCTGAAATTGGTATGTGGCACCACAGTGCTGGAAAGCAGACTGGCCTAGGAAGTCTAGTGCTCATAATCAGCGACTATCCTTAAAATACTTTTTACCTCTATGACCTCTGTTTCCTTGTGTGGTCAATAGGAATAGTGGTGTTCCAACATTTACTCCCTCCTTGAATTACATCAAGTGACTAAGGAAGATGAGGTTCTCAAAGAAAAGTGCTTTACAAATAAGTATCCAATTGTTAGCAGTTGGTCACAAACTATTAAAATTAGGAGCAGGTTTCCTATAGAAAGCAATTTACCAAAGCAAGGACAGCTACTCCCAGCCTACTTCCTAAATTTCTTTTATGGAGCACAAAGAAAAAATAATTAAGATATTTCCAGTTATTGAATTATAGAGCTGGTCCAGGAAACACTTCTTGGCTCAGTAAGTGGATGTATATCCCCATCTGCACCCACAAAGCACAGCAAGGAATGCTGCTGGCCCATGTGCCCAGTTCATTTCTGCCTTGAACAAATTTTTTCCCCTCAGAATAGCTCAAATAATAGAGAATAAAAGCTTCTGAAGATTCTGCCCTCGCGGACACATGCAAAGCATTAACATGACATCTGCTACAATGTGAAGGATGGAACTAAGCAGTTACTCCAGCACAGTGACAATCAAGTGAGGGAAAGCTTGTACAGGAGAAATGTAACCAATTGTTCACAAGTGAAATCTCATGTGCTTCACAGACACAACACTTACAGCTACACTACCAGCGAGCAATGTTGGGCATTAGTTTCAAAAAACAGGCTTATGATCATCAAAAGTGAGTCTTCTAACTATGTCACTCTGAGAGTTACATAAGCCCCTGGATATTCCTCCCAGTTGTCTTTTTACCAACCTGAAACCAATAAGTTATGTAACAATTCTAAAAAACATCGTAGCTTGAAAATATTCTTTTAAAACACAGCCATGAGAAAAAGGAATTTACAGGCAGACAAGATAGGGTTTGACACACATTAAATTAAACCAAAACATATCCTCACTTTTTGACAACAGAAAGACATATCACTTAGGGATCTTTAAAATCAATGATGGTCTCATTACCTTAAACTTTCCATTAGACAAATTTGCTATTGCCCACAAACACTTTAGAATGATAAATAAATAATTTGTAGTGAGTATAATAGGGGAGGGTGATAACAATATCTAAAGATTGGAGGGAAAAATGCAAAAGAATACCTTGGTACCCTGGGAAGGAAATGCCTCTTCGAAATCTGCCAGGATTTGCTGTCCTAGCTCCGTTTGCGCAGCCTTCACTCTGTGAGGGAGACAGAACGTATCATTGCATGCCATAATCTTCAAATACCAGTATGTAATTATGCACCAGTTCAGGAATCTGAACTGTTGAAATCTTTAGAGATTCTCTAGAGAGGGCTATGTGTCTATATAAGAAAAATCACACATTAGTAACTGGTTTACAACCAGGATCAAGGCACCTGATTTATTCTCAGGATGGATTTTCTATATTCCCAAAGTTCTAGGTTACTCTTCACCTGTCATGAGATAGTATATGTTAATCTCTGCAACATTTCATTTGGTACTTATGCTTCAGAAACATGTAATGTAATAGTACTTGATTCAAACATAAATCCATTTTGCACTACTAGTATAGCTGCTTTCCCACTCCTCTAAAGTAAAAAGAAAAAGCCAAGTGATCAAATGTACTCAACAAGAGTTAAGACTAATGAATGGAGATTTATATTCAGGGACAGTGAACTGCAAGGAAAACCAGTTAGAAAGGGGCAGCTGGAACTTGACAGTGGTTTGCATGTATAACAGAAGCTCAAGAGAAACTTGTCAATTTGAATAAAGAGGAGAAAGGAGAACAGGGAGGATGAGACAGGAATTGTGCATCAGCATGCCTGCAATTGACCTGTCCTCCAGGATGCCCTCTTGCTGTCTGATGCTGGTGAGGCCTGCTTGCCCCAGCCAGCCCCCACAGCTTGAGTGGAGCAAAGCTCTGAAGCCACTATTGCACTGCCCCTAGCCTGAGGCAAATTCTTTATCTTTGCTAAAAGCACCATAAAATAGCATGTTTCCTTTCTTGGTCTCCACCCTGTTACTTCTGGATTAACTTTATGAAGTTTCTAGAAATAGTGAGCAACTCAAAACCACAACTTCTTTGGCCACTAAGGAGTACTTATTTATTTTTTATTTTTCAAATGAGGGGCTAGGCATGACCCAAGACAGTCTGCTTTTTCTGTGGCAGAGTTATAATTATACCTATTCCAAATACTTTCCAGGGTTTTTCCCCTATCTTCAAAACTTTTCAAACCACTTGTATAGGCAGGTTTTCAGCCTTTTAAGTCAGTTTTCAAGTGGGCCACAAATGACCCAGATGGAACAGCCCTCCAGATTAGTCAGGGCTGCCCACCTAGATGGGGCCCAACAGATGATGGGAAACAGCTCTTGAGTGTGAACTATGATAGGAGAGAAAAGAATGTGCTTTCATAAAACTGTATCACACAGCATCTTGTGACTGCCTCAGAATGACCCAGCAGATGGCCTCCTATGGTGCCAGGTCACAAGAGACTGAGCTTCCAAAAGCTCAGGCCCCTCTGTTCCTACCCTCTTCTTGGAAGTATACAGAGAGCACCCAGTTCTTTCCTAAGCCATGGGGACATTCCCATAGGGGAAGTCCTACCTTGGCCAAATGTACTCATGGCTGTATTCTCAGGGTTACTGACCTCTTCAATGATACTGAATGACACAGCTCTGACTCTATCATCCCCATCACTCCCAACCTCCATGTTCTTGCTGAACTTGACCCTGAGGTGGCTGAAAAGATAGAATCTATGATGGGACTAGGCCCTGCTGGAGCACAGAAGAGAAGGAACCACTAGACTTTGATTTGTAATGATCTCTAATCCTTGTTCAAAGTTACCTCTTCAGACAAGTTAGACTTGGATATACATGAGCCACATGTAATCATAAGTCACTTCTTCTACATAAGCCACAATTAAGAACAGTTGTGATATAAGAGGGTGGAGACCTGTATGAGATGATTTTCAATGTCCTCTCCAGTACTGATTATTCTACGATACCTCTCTGATAGTTATACCTAGCAATGGCATTCATCTTTACAGATGGCTACAAGTTGGATGTATATATTTTTTATTGTTGTTATGGTGGTGGTGCTGGGGATCAAACCCAAGGCTTTGTGCATGTGAGGCAAACATTCTACCAACTGAGCCATATCCCCAGCCCTATAACTTTTTTTTAGTATGTAACGCTACAGGAATTTGTGTGTTGTCCTTGTGCAGGGGCCATGCTAATCTTCTCTGTATCATGATTTTAGTATATGTAGTGCTGCTGAAGTGAACACTGGATATATAATTAATGCTGAGCAAAAGAAAAAGTTTTTGCCTAGAAGTGTTACCATCAATAGTTTTTTTTTGTTTTGTTTTGTTTTGTTTTATACTGGGGACTGAACTCAGAGGCACTCAATCACTGAGCCACAGTTTTTTATTTTATTTAGAGACAGGGTCTCACTGAGATGCTTAGCTCCTCGGTTTTGCTGAGGCTGGCTTTGAACTCAGGATCCTCTTGCCTCAACCTCCCGAGCCGCTGTGATTACAGGCATGTGCCACGTGCCCAGCTTCAATAGTTTTTGAAGTGTCTACCAGTGACTCATATGAAAGAACAAATATTCTCTTGTAGACATTACTGATGGTACCTATAAACCCAAACAATGATCTCAAGCATTTTCATGGTGACATGTGAATTGTAGTCTTTATAATCAATTGCCTAGGGAAGATCCTAGAAATAAGTCAACAGACACATTACTTTTATTCACTCCTTTAGATTCATTCCTCTTCTAACAATGAAAAGCAAATTCTTACTATAAAAAGATGGATCAATGGAGACTCATCAGCAGAGCAAATATCTGAGTTGAACTACCAAGATTTCCTAGTCATTGTTAGGAAAGTTAGCTTATAACTAATAGAGACTAGGATAAACAGACATTCCTTCTGTCATCCAAATAAGCTCAGCTTGTTATGCTGTGGTAACACTAAGTTGATTACTTGTCAAAAATGAAAGATTCACTGAACTACCCGGAAAGAAAAATCAACCAGTGGCTTTCAGCATCCAACATGTCATGTGATATGGGTATTGTTCAAATGTGCCCTCTCTTAAATGTCTGGTTAATTTTTCATAATGAGTGGTGGCAGAGGGACAACAAATTATTATGATAATTATTTAGACACTTGTAGATGAAGTAACCTTGACCTTCTTGTTATCTTGTGAGTGACAGTTCCAAAGAAAATACCTTCAACAGTTCCCAAAATAATGGAGTAACCTCCTGAATACAGCTGTGCTGAACAGAAAGATTAATTCTATTTGCTCTTTCCAGTAAGAACTAGAAAGAATCTCAACCTGGGGTTGTGGTTGTAGCTCAGTGGTACAGCACTTGCCTACCATGACTGAGGCACTGGGTTAGATTCTCAGCACCACATAAAAATAAATAAATAAATAAATAAATAAATGTGTTTTTTTAATTAAAAAAAAAAAAGAAAAAAAACACACCAGAATCTCAATCTAAGTCACAGAGTGACTGATTGAGTGGGATACTTTTGGGATCATCAAGGGCAATCCACATGGTTTGAAACTGAGAAACAGCCCAGAAAGAACTTGTCAAACAGTTAGTCAGGCCTGTTCATTCCTTGGTTTAGTTCTTTTTTTTCTACACCATGTGACCTCCCAACCTGCCAAACTTCTCTCACATGTAGGAGGTTAGAAATAGCTCTGAAAAATACATTTTAGTTTGGTTTCAAGGTTTTGAAGAGAATGCAAGAATCTTCCATTTTTTTGGGGGGGGTGGGGGAGAATACTGACTAGAAACATTTGCTTTCATGGATATGCCTAAGCCAGGAAGATTTGAAATGTAAAGATATTAAGGACAAAAAAATCTTTCCTTCAATGCTACATTAAATATTTAAGCATTTGCCAGAAGGGTAGTTGGAACAAATAGCAAATCAAAGCCCATGAACTTCATATTTCAAACCTACAGGCAAAGACTTTAGAACACATTCTTTTATGTGATTTCTATGATTTATAGACAGCAAGATATTAGATTAGAGAAACTGAAGCAATGCATAGGGCGTAACTCTCCTGCTGTCACCCCTCCCTCCGAACAAACAGCTATTTCTATCATTTCCAGATGGTTCTATGATCACTATGTAAACATAAGGGAGGAAAATTCACCAGAAATAATGCTAAAAATAAGAAGTCTGGACTTTCCTCCAATTTTAGTTGAGCACTGAAAACAAGAAGCTTTCTCATCTTCCGTTCGTGTGTGTGTGTGTGTGTGTGTGTGTGTGTGTGTTGCTGGGGATGGAACTCAGGGCCTTGTACATGCTAGGCAAACACTTCACCACTGAGCAATACCCCAGCCCATCCTGTGTTCCTTTTTAGTGCTACTTAACAGCACATACTCTATTAATTTACATAAAATTATTTCGAACAGAGGATGTGAAAAAAATTAAAGGAAACATAGGCCCTCCTGTGTTGCAGCAATCCTACATGATAATGAATGTGGACTAAAAGATATTGATAGAATGTTGAATTTTCTTTTTTTAAAGGAATGTCTAGAAACATAAAAATTTTATGTTTCTAGCCCCATTCTAACAGTGATCATATGGTTCCTTTAAATTTAAAACTATATCTTTGAAAAATGTTAAAAAGCAAAGAACACACCAAAAACTTAGGCAGCACATGTAAAAAAGCCAAATGGAACTACATTCAACTTAAAATCTTCTGCACAGCAAACGAAATATGAACTATATATCCTATAAAGGGTTAATAGTCAAAACATAAAGGAGCTTATAAACTCAATAGCAAAAAATCAAATAACCTAAATAAATTTTGGGAAAAGGACCCCCAAAAGACATTTTTCCAAAGGATACATACAAAAGACCAACAGGTATGTGAAAAAATGGTCAACATCACTTAATCATCAGGGAAATACAAATCAAAATCCCAGTGAGATATCATCTCATAGGCAATGGGATGACTATTATCAAAAGGACAAAACATTAAGGCCAGGATATGGGGCAGACAACACTTGGTAGATGCAAATTGGTATAGCCCAAAGGAAAATAAAAATTGAGGTTCCTCAAAAAATTAAAAATAAAACTACCATATGACCCAGTAATCCTCTTCTGTGTGTATAACCCCCCCAAAATAAAAGCAACACCTCATACTACAGTTATCTATCCTCTTATGTACGTAGCAGTACTATTCACAATAGTCAAGTGAAAAGTCAACCTAAGTGTCCACTGTTAGGTGAATGGGGTAAAAAAACTGTGGTGTGGGGCTGGGGATGTGGCTCATATGTGCCTAGTAAGTGTGAGGCCCCGAGTTCAAGCCCCAGCACTGCCAAAAAAAACATAACACAACACAACTGTGGTGTATTCTACTGTATAATGAAATAGTATTCAGCTTTTTAAAAGAAGATCCTACCATTTTCAACAACATAGATAAAACTGGAGGGCATTATGTTAAGTGAAATTAGTCAGACACAGAAAGAAAAATACTGCATGATCTCTCCTATGTGTGGAATCTTTAGTCAAACACAGTTTTCTGTATCTGTGGGTTCTGCATCAGTGTATTCAAACAACTGCAGATCAAAAATATTGCAGGAAAAAAAGTGTTTGATGGGGCTAATGATAGTACAGTGTGTACATTCACAGGTGCTGTGGGTTAAGTCTCCAGCACCACACACAAAATTAAATAAAAATAAAAGTGTCCAAACTAAATATGAGTACCTTTTGTAGTCATTATTCCCTAAAAGATACAGTGTAATAACTATTTACATAGAATTTACAATGTATTACATATTATAAGAAATCTAGAGATGATTTAAAGGAAAGGTTTTTTTTTTGTTTTTGTTTTTGGTACCAGGGATTAAACTCAGGGGCACTTGACCACTGAGCCACATCCCCAGCCCCATTTTATATTTTATTTAGAGACAGGGTCTCACTGAGTTGCTTAGCACCTTGCCATTGCTGAACTTGTGATCCTCCTGCCTCAGCCTCCTGAGTCACTGGGATTACAGGCATGCTCCACTATGCCCAGCTTAAAGTACAATTTGAATAACTCTGATTTGTTTCCCTGAGACCAGAAGTGTTTCAGATTTCAGAGTTTTTCAGATTTTGAAATATCTGTATAGACTTTTTTTTGAGTATCATGTTAGCATTCAAAAAGTTTCAGATTTCAAAGCATTTCTGATTTCAAAGTTTTTGGTTAGGGATGCTCAATCTGTGTAGGGCTAAATTATGAGTAAACAACATGCCATTTTTATCCAAGGGCATTCTAGTACATGGATACACTAATATCTCCTAGATATTTTTAGATAGGCTCTCAATTCTTTGAGGAACATACCCACAAATGAATTTGCTGGATAGCATGGTAATTCTAATTTTAATATATTTTTTTCCCTCTAGTATGAGGGATTGAATTCAGGGTCTTGCTAGGAAAGTGTTCTAACAATGAGCTACATCCCTAGCCCTTCTTATTATTTTATTTTGAAAAAGAGTCTTATTAAATTGCCCAGGCTGTCTTTTAAATTTTTGATCCTTTTGCCTCATCCTCCTGAGTAGCTGGAATTACAAATGTGCATCATTGCATCTTTTAAGAAACTGCCTTACTATACCATTTTACATTCCCACCAACAGTGCACAAGAGTTTCCAGTTTCTCCACATCCTTGCCAACACTCATTATTTCCTGTGTTGGGTTTTATGATACTGGGGATTGAACCCAGGGGTGCATAACCACTGAGCCACATCCCCAGCCTATATATTATATATATAAAATTAGAGACAGGGTCTTGTGAGTTGCTAAGTGCCTTGATAAGTTGCTGAGGCTAGCTTTGAACTTTTGGTCCTCCTGCCTCAGCCTCCCAAGCTCCTGGAATTATAGGTGTGCTTCACCACACCCAACTTTTTTTTTTTATTATTATTTTTTTATTTAGTTGTGGTTAGACACAGTACCTTTATTTTACCTATTTATTTTCATGTGGTGCTGAGGATTGAACCAGTGCTCAGTGCCTAGCACGTGCTAGGCAAGTGTTCTACTGCTGAGCCACAATCCCAGCCCTGGGATTTTTTTTTAATAGTGGCCTTCTAATGGGTATTAGGCGGTATCTCACTATTGTGAGATTTGATTGGATTTCTCTAATGATTAGAGATTCTGAACTAATTATCTCATGTGCTTTTGGCCATTTGTATATCTTCTTTAGAGACATGTCTATTCTAGTCTTTTACTTATTTTTTAATCAGGCTGTTTTTGTGTTGTTGAGTTTTAAGAGTTTTGTATATATTCTAGAGCTCTGTCTGATAATAGGATTGGTAAATACTTTCTCCTGTTCTGTGGGTTGCTTTTTTCACTCTTTTGATAGTGCTTTAGATGGACAGAATTTTAAAATTTTTCATGAAATCCATTTTATTTACTTTTTCTTTTGCTGCCTATGTCTTTTGTGTCATTATCTAAGAAATCATTACCAAATCCAATATTGTGAAGATTTGCTCTATATTTTGTTCTGAGAATTTTATAATTTCATGTCTTACATTTAAATCATAGATATATTTTGAATGAATTTTTATATATGGTGCCAGCTTATGATCCAACTTTAATCTCTGGTATGTTGATATCCAGCTTCCCCTGCACTATTGAAAACACTGCTTTTTCTTCATTGAATGGTCTTGACAACCTTATTGAATATCTATGCTGCTATACATGTCGGTTCTGTCATATTCCTTCCATACAACCAACTACCAGCTCACTCCTAAACACACCTTCTTCCAAGGTTCTTATCTTTTCCAGGCTATGCCATTCTCCTAATCTCTACCTCTTGTATATATAATCCATCAGACTTTATAAAACATAAATGAGACCATGTCCCTTTCTGCTTAAAAAAGTTTTTACTATCCACAAAATATAGTCTTTAGAAAGACATATAAACTGTGACCATATCTACCTATGCAGCAGAAGTACCATGATATGATGTCCTCCCCCTCCCCTACCACTTCTTATCTTGGTGGTAAGATCCTCCTTTTAAGATTCATATTAAAATTGAACTCTTTTGTGAAACCCACTCTCACTCCCTGCTTCACTCTATCAATTCCTCTCCCAAGATCATATATACTTTCTACAGCACATACTTGTTTTGTTGCATCTGTGCTATACTAGAATTTTCTATTAGTGTCTTTCTTCTTCTCCATACAAAAATGATGAACTCTTTGAGGGCAGAGAGTTTGTATTTTTTATCTTGGTGCCTTTATTACCTCAGCCTAGGACCTAGAATATACAAGGTAGATAGTAAAGGTCTGAAAGATAGATGAAGGAAAAAAATGAATGAATGGGGAAAAAGTATCAACTGTAGATCATCATGAGAGATGATGATCCTCACCACCTACTAAGCAAGTCTGCCTTCTCCATCAGAGCTTCCTTCTCTCTTGCAGCTCATACAGTTCTATTCATGGGCTTTCTTGGCTGCTTCACATTTCTAGTCTGATAAGGCAATCAGCCAGCTCTATGTGTGAAGGGGTTAGGAAGGATGAAGGAAAGGGTGGTGATTTCCCTAGTATTCTGCCAAGCTCTATTCCGACATTCCTTAGTAACTTCTTGGCATTTCCACTATGAGATGGCACAATAAGCACATGTTGTAACCTCCCTTTCCTGCCTCAAATCCTTAGAAATTTGAAAATATCTGAATAAAAATCCAGAACCAAGCAAGAGAAGAGGTGGTAAACTAGACACTCTGAAGAATTCCTGGTGGGACAAGATTAAAGACAAACATTAATGCCTAACAATGCTTCTTAAAAATGAAAGACAGAAAGGTGGTGGATACCAGAAGCAGCAGGGGATCCTGAGGCAAACTCCAGCAGGATACACTGGACCCTTGCAATAGAAACATTTAAGCCAGTGTCCACGTCTGCATCCTCATCTGGAATGCATAGTCAGGCACTGGGTGAGGGCCCTTGGGTCTGAGAAACTCAGCAGTAGCCAGAGTTGCTGATAACATCTAAGAACAGGGAGCCTCCAAGAGCAGAAGATCAGCCCCTGGCACAACCACCTGGCAGCTCCTGCACCTCACCTTACAATAGCCATCTGTTGTACAACTGAACCGAGCAGCACACCCCACCTCTCCTCCACTATTAGGTGGCAGTAAAACAACATTCCTGATCAGACTAACAGAGAATGTCAAAAATAAAAAATAAGCTTTCAGCTAAGAATCACCACATATTTGAAGAATGCTAACACCAAGAAAGAGAGTTACCATGCAAATCAGGCAATTCAGACCTTTCAGATACATGTAATTTATATTCTCTGAGAGATTTAAGAGGCTACCATCCATGGGGGGAAAAACAGCTAGATTTCCTAGAAATTAAAAAGCTTGATTATTAAATAAAAAAGTCAATAGCTGAGCCAAATAGCAGGATAGACAAAAGTGAAGAATAAATTAAAACAGAACACTGAATTGAGGAATTATTTTAGAAATCAGTCCCAAAGGGTAAAAAGATGGAAAGTAGTATATATACACTATATTACACACACACACACACACATACACACACACGTAAAAATAATATGGCAAATTTAGAAGTTCCAACATTCATGTAACAGGAATTCTACAAGGAGAGAATAGAGAGAACAAATCATAAAGACTACTCAAAGAAAAGAATAAAAGAGAATAATTTCTTAGAACTTAAGAAACTCCTGTTCCCCTGGGCCTCCCATAGTGTCCCATGTCGGAGCAAACTGTGGCCCTGAATCACTGTCTGGAATCTGCCTTTAGGCTGCTGGCACTGCAGTGGGTTGCCCAGTAGGAAAAAAAAAATTAAAAAGAAACATAAGTCTTTAGATTAAAGATATAAAAAGTATAGTGCAATACAAATAAAAAAGGACTGTATCCTAATAAAATTCCCCAATCCTGGGCTGGAATTGTAGTTCAGCAATAGAGCACTCGCCTAGCATGTGGGAGGCCCTGGGTTTGATCCTCAGCACCACATAAAAATAAATAAAATAAAGGTATTGTATCCAACTAAAACTAAAAAATAAATATTAAAAAAATTCCCCAATCCTCCTAGCCCTAAATCTGAAACGCAACCAAAGCAAAAGAAAAACCAACAAAAACAGATCACCTTATAAAGGCGTAAGAATCAGATTGACTTCACATTTTAGCAGGTAATGATAAATACCAAAAATACAATAGCTAAAAAACATAAACAACCCAAATGTCCATCAACAGGTGAATGGATAAACAAAATCTGGTATACAAATACAATGGAATATCAACTTTAAGAAGGAAGAGAATTAATGCATCCTAGAACTAGGATGAACCTTGAAAATGTTATGTTAAATGAAATAAGCTGGACACAAAAGGACAAATCTTGTTTGAGTCTACTTATATAAGATAGCAAGAACAGGCAAATTCACAGAATCAGAGGAGAGAGAGGAAGAAATGGAAGTTAAGATTTAATGGGTACACAGTCTGTTTGGAATTATGAAAAAGTTCTACAAATGGATAGTGATGATACTTAGATAATAATTTAAGTGTATTTAATGTCACTGCATTATACTCTCAAAAATAGTTAAAATGATAAATTTTATGACATATATATTTACCACAATTTTAAAAATTAAAAAAGTAAAATATCTAATTATCATAGAAGAAATTAAAAGAACAAAGATCTGCATCTAAAATATGTAATACACTCAAATGGTTTTACAGGAATGATCTACCTAGATATCATGGGACACTATCCACAATACATAATTAATTCCTATTAATCAACCAAGTATGGCGGTGTAAAAGCCTACAATCATAGCTATTTAGGAGGCTGAGGCAAGAGGATCACAAGTCCTAGGGCAACTTAGGGATCTTAGCAAGACCCTGTCTCAAAATAAAATGTAATTAAAGAGAGTTGAGGATGTAGTTTAGTGGGTGGAGTGATTGCTTAGTATGTGTGAAGCCCTGGGTTCTCAATCCCCAGTATCATAAAAGAAAAAAAAAAGGAAGAGGAATTCCTAAAAATTAAAACAGACACCTCACCAAGGAAATGTACATGACCAATCATCAAAAGGAAAAAAGATTAGCCTTACAGTAACCCAGGAAATGAAAAACAGCAGAACTAGATACATTTTTCTTCAATCAGATTGATACAAATGAAAACTGATAGTATCAAATGTTGTTGAAAGTACAGGGAAGCGGGCAGTCATGTCCTCACAGGTGATACTATAAAAATATAAAGCTTTTTTTTGAGGCAGGGGGAATAAGTAATAATTATCACAATTTTAAATGTATATAATCTTGTGACTACTCTAAAGAAATACTTGAATATGTATGAAAGGAGGTATATTTTAAAAATTAGGAAAAATCTAGTGAAATGAAAATGGTTAAATAATCTGTGGAATGTTATACTCTGGAATTCCATGCACAGAATGAGTTAGAGCTATACATATTAATGTTGGGGGGGGGGGACCTAAAATATGTTGCTAGGTTGAAAATGAAAAGCAGGTTTCAGAACAAAGTAAGTAGTATAAAGGCATCTACTTAAAACAAAACCACAAAATGCAACTATAGATTCATGTAAATGAACAAATAAAAATCTGGAGGGCCAGGCAGAGGGGGTGTGCCTATAGTCCCAGCAATTTAGGATACTGAAGTAGGAAGATCATTTGAGCCCAGGAAGTTGAGGCCAGCCTGGACCACATAATGAGACTCTGTCAAAAAAGGAAAAAAAATTTTCAGAGGGATAAGCATTAACAGTCACTCTCTATAGGAAGAGTAATGAGATTTGAAGTACGGTTAAAGGAAACTTAAATCTCATTTGTGTTTTTGACTTTTTTAAATGAAGGAGAATGTACCCATGAATTACTTATATAATTAAATATAAAGAAATTTAGAGGGCTGGGGATGTGGCTCAAGCAGTAGCACGCTCGCCTGGCATGCGTGTGACCCGGGTTCGATCCTCAGCACCACATACCAACAAAGATGTTGTGTCCGCTGAGAACTAAAAAATAAATATTAAAAATTCTCTCTGTCTCTCTCTCTCCTCTCTCACTCTCTCTTTAAAAAAAAATAAAGAAAGAAATAAGAAATTTAGAAAAAGGGAAGTCTGGTCAGGAACAGTGATGCTCACCTATAATCCCAGCATCTCAGGTGGCTGAGGTAGGAGGATCGCAAGTTCAAGACTAGCCTCGTAACTGAGAGAGACTATATAAAAAATAAAAATAGCTGGGTATGTAGCTCAACAGTAGAACACCCCTGGCTCAATCACCAATACAAAAATAAAAAAGGAAAAGAAAGAAGAAGAAAAAAATCTGCTGCAGTCAGGCCTTACTAAGAAAGAGATTCGAACATGATGGTTGCTGCCCTTTCATTTCTTCTTTGCTGCAAGGAAGGTTAGAATTTGTCAGTCACCATTATCTCTTCCTTAGTGTTTTCTAAGAGAAAAGGCAATGAATTAACCACACCTCACCCTCCTTTAGAATCCTCATATTTCTTTGTTACAAGCATCTATCTTTCTTCTTATTGGATCTGCATTTGAGATTAAAAGGAAACAGTGGTAGGAAGGAAAGAATAAAGTTAGAGAGAAAGTCATAATTTTATCATATCTGAAGTTCTAGTGGCATATTTTCTAAAGATTGTCACAGTAGGCTGGGGATGTTGCTCAGGGGTAGAGATTTACCAGGCATGAGTGAGGTCCTGGGTTTGATCCCAAGCACACACACACACACACACACAAAAAAAATTGCCCAGCCATACATCCCAGTCTACATGCTCTTTTACCAATGTGACTTTGACAATTCTCCAATTGAGCAGGTAAGGGAAGAGTTCTTTCCTCTTGAACCTTGAAAGCCTTGTGGCTATAGCAGAAGTGATGCTATGTGGCTTTCAAGGCCAAGTTCTCTTGGGATGCTCATTCTTGGAACCCAGCCATCTTACCATGAGGAAGGCCAAGCAGCCCACAGAGGAAAACAGGGATCCCAGTCCACACCTGAGTGAGCTCCCAGTGACAATGAGCATCAATGTATCAGCCATGAACTTGGTTCTTCCAATTCCCTCTCATGCTGCCTCAGCTGACACTGCATGGAGCACAGAGTTCTCACTGAGCCAAAATAATTGTTTCAAGACAACAAGTTGGGCTGGGAATGTGGCTCAGGCGGTAGCGCGCTCGTCTGGCATGCGTGCGGCCCGGGTTCGATCCCGAGCACCACATACCAACAAAGATGTTGTGTCCGCCGAGAACTAAGAAATAAATATTAAAAATTCTCTCTCTCTCTCTCTTTAAAAAAGAAAAAAAAAAGAACAAGTTTTGTGATTTTGTGATTATTTGTGACAAGAAAATAACTGGGACAGTTTCCTTTACAAATGTGGACACTAAGAATTTTGCATATATACTACAGTAGCTATCTGACATAGGTAGCTCAGAAGACATTATAAGTGGCATTATAGGGGGATCCCAACATCACACAGATTTAGATTAGATAACAACTGAGGTTGCTTCATACAATAAGATTCAACCATGAGCATGTAGAGCTCAGCACTTAAGCACTTCCTATGTCATCTTTTCTCAAATGAGGACCTTTTCTTCAGTGACATTTTACCTTTCAGAAAGCTGCCGGATCTGTGGAATCCCCATATACTTGTGGAAGTGTTCCAGAACATTCATTACACCCTGAAGAAGATTAGCAACTTCTCCATACTGTCTGCGCCTGGTCATGGCTCTGCAAGGAAATTAGAAGTTGAAAGTTCTTTAAAAACAATAACAACAACAACAACAAAACCCCACGAGATATAGATATAGACAAAATTGCTCTAGCTCTAAAATATACATCAACTCAATTTAATAAATATTTACCAAATGCTGGATGTGTATAGCGCTGTGTTCTGGGTGATTTTGAAAAAAAAAAAAAAAAAAGATGTGGCCCAAATCCTCAAGGTGACACCATTCAATAAGGGAGAAAGTCAAGTACACATGAAAATAATTGCTAGATTAAATAGAAATACAAGTCATGTGCTACAAATGGTACAAAAATGTGTGAGTAGATGGATTGTCACTGGGTGGTGGGAGGAGAATCTTGGCAACTTGATTCTGGATTTGCATTGGGCATTATTGGATGAGCAGGGTTTTAACAGAGATGTTACTATCTGAGGATTGTAGCATATGGACAAACCACACTATCTTTCAGGATACATACACATCTATATACATTTACGGGTTAAATCTGTAGGTTTTAAGCCAATATAAGCAACTCTGTGTCAGAGATGTCCACTTTCCCTACTGTAAGGTTAATGAAGCTTAAATAAAAGATGCAGATAAAATCAACAGTTACACACAAGGAAGTACAACTATTAGATCTAAATTTTTCATCAGGGTTGTTCTTTTACACTAAGTGTATAATTTATTATTTTCCTTCAGAGGCATTTGAAAAGGCAGGCTCAAGTTCAAGCCAAGGTGTTATGCTGCTACCACTGGACACTTGAGGGAAGGAATATCGCAAACTGTTCTTCCAGTCCTGCTGACTTGTTTTCTGGATGATCACTCCTTGCACGAGAAAAGACTAGGGATTCCTTGATGTCCAGGCTATACCCAGGAGCACTCCAAAGGAGTCTGCTCTCTTCTTTCCTTCCATGCATTCCCTTATTCCCATCATCCCAAGATTTTGGATACTGTATCAACATTTCTTTGAAGAGGCTCTTTTTCTATCCTTTAAAAAAATTACACTGAGGCTGGATCAGAGGAAATTCTCAGCCTGACACAGACTATAGAGGTAAACTGAAATGCCAGAGAAGGAGGATTTGGATGGATCCTTTGCAGTAAATAATCAGCTCCTACTTTCAAACCTATTTTTAAGGTACTCATGTCTCATTCCCTCTATCAGCCAAACAGGAAGCTTCTGTCTTTGGAAAATTTTTTTAAAAAGTGGGAGGCTGAAGTAGGAAGATCACGAGTTTAAGACCAACCTGGGCAACACAATAACACCCAATCTTAAAAAGAAAAAAAAAAAAAAAGTGGGTTGATGATACATCAAAGATCTGTTTCCAAAGGTGTCAGGTGACAGACTGTGCAACTCAGTCCAATACCAGCAGGAAAACTTTCCAAAACAGAGGCTACTGGGAGTGATTCTGGACCTGAATCACCCTATCTACCATAATGGTATAGCTCACCGTGTGAATCCCATTCTTGGAATCATTCTCACGTCTTTCTGGATCCCCCTCAGATTCAACTGCACCTCACTTTTTTGTAAAATTTTGAACAATAGAAGCAAAAAATTGTGACTGAATAGGACAGAAAGTGGGCAGGATAGGGAGCCTTTCTTGGTGGGAAGAGAATAAACCTATGAAGCCATTTTCTTTATGTGATGGGTTTCTTGTGGGCCCCAAAGAGAAGTCTACATTGCTTACTCGAGGGAATCCACACCACCTGCCAACATGTGCAGGTGGTTTAGCGTCGTGATTGAGGTGGTCAGGTGGCGTTTGGCATGATCTAATTGCTTGATATCACGGGTGATTTCTTTGACCTAAATATTGAAAAACAACAGAAGAGAAAAGAGGAATGTTAAGAAAGTTTTTAACACTTCTGTGAGCAACTTCACAAGAAAATAATGCACATGAAGCAAGGAAAAAAACCTTCAGATAGCCCTGGAGAAATCACAAATATCCTCACAATTCAAAATCAAAATAATTTCTAATCTGCCCCTTTAAATTTAATTTGGCATTTCTTCAGACTTTATACAACAGGGTTACAAAACCCTCAGTGGTGAAAAATAAGTTAATTTTATTTGTCACCCTCAACAAAATGACCCAAAGAGCTTATAGGGTGCAGGTGCCAAGTTCAGCACATCTCCTTTTTTTGTTTGTTTTTAGTTACAGATGGACACAATAACTTTATTTTTATTTTTATGTGGTGCTGAGGATCGAACCTAGGGTCTCACACATGTGAGGCAAGCATTCTACCACTGAGCCACAACTCGAGCCCATCACATCTCCTCTTGAATAAGGTCAAAACAGTGTGACTTCTGCCTGTAGCTACTGGGTTCAGCACAAAATGGAGAGTGAGGCAGCTAGTTTTACTGAGATGGTCTTTACTAATGGAATTAGGGTTTATTGGTTGGTCTGCAGAAAAAAAAAAAAAAGGCTTTCAAATCTCAAATTTAACTTCTGTAACATGAGCTTAACATGGAGCATTGTAAGAGAAGAGGGGCTTTAGGGAGCAAGAAGGCAATCTGGGGAATAAAATTCTGAGAGTGCTGCTCCAGCAGGCCTGAGAGAAAGAGACTCTATCTAGGAAAACAGGTGTACTTTAGTCACTGGGAAAAGTGGATTCAACAGAGAAGGTGGAGAAGTCCTCCAATTTTACTGACACCTAAATGAATTCTTTGACTAAACCAAGGCCATGATAACTGAGAAACATTCTTTTTAAAAAATTTTTTTAGTTGTAGATGGTTTTAGCTTCAATCCTAACATCATTAGGGACTTTAACTGCTATGTTTAAAGTCATAGTCATTAGTGTCCCTTCTCATTCTCTGCACTATTCATCAACCATTAAATCCTGACTATTCTTCCTCTGCCTAATCTCAAGAATCTATCCCTTACTTTCTCACTGCACTCACCAGAGCTGGCCAGTTTCTGCATTCCCAGGATCTCCTTTACTCCCATTACATGTCCTGTGCTGCTTTAAACAAACTGAGCATACAAGCCTCATTGGTAGAGCAAGGGGTGCTCAGGTCAAACTTACATAAGCCAATTCTGCAGAACTGATTACTCATGGTTAGTTTACCCTGTTTGTTGTCCATGGGCATCCAAACAAGATATGCTAGATTTTAGAGTTATCTAGGGCTAAATTCCAGCTCTACCACTTTTCAACTTTGTGTCACAGGCCAAGCTTCTTAGCCTTACCAAGTCTAGGTTTTCTAATCTATAAAATGATATTCATCAAAATAATAATGATAATGAAACCTAGTCCATAAGATCATCAGGAGGGCTAAGTTAGATTGCATGTAAAAAAGAAGTGGCATTGGGTCCAGAAATAAGTCCACATATTACAAATCAATTGATTTTTGACAAAGATTCCAGGAAGACACAATGGGAAAAGACAATTTCTGCATTGGGATAACTGGTTATTCACACACAGAAGAATGAAATAAGACCTTGTGTCTTACACCATTCATAGAAACTAACTCAAAGTGAAATCAAGACTTCAATATAAGATCCAAACTGTAAAATAGATGGAGGAAAATAAGAAGAAATCCTCTATGATATCAGTGTGGTCAATTATTTTTTGGATATGGACCCAAAAGTACAGGCAACTAAAGTAAAAATAGATAAATGGGATAACTACTGAACAATAGTTTTTAGACCCTGATTCGGCAATGAAGGAGTGTGAATGAGAGAAAGGAAGTAAATGAAATGAGTCTCATTGCTCTGTATATATGGGGAGTCAAATTTTGGATATAATATAGGGGAGGATAGCATAAGTGGAGCCTGATTTTGTTTGTTTTGTTCACATGGTTAATATTGGGTTTTGAATGTTACACTGACCTTGCTTTTCTGGAATAAACCTCATTTGTTCTTGGGGGGGGGGGGAAAAAACGAAGTGGCACCCTAGGTACGGTGGCACCTGCTTGTAATTCCAGTAGCTCAGGAGACTGAGGCAGAAGGATCTCGAATTCAAAACCTCAGCAAAAAGCGAGATGCTAAGCAACTCAATGGGACCCTGTCTCTAAATAAAATACAAAAAAGGGCAGGGGATGTGGCTCAGTGGTCTAGTGCCCCTTGGTTCAACCCCTAGTGCCAAAAAAAAGGAAGTGGCACCATGCTTGGCACATTAAAAGAACTCAACAAATACCAGTTCTCTCCTCATTCCTTCCTCCTCTTCCCCTTAGCAAAGCACTGTCCAGGGAAGCAAATAAGACATCTAATAATGCCAGATGCAGCTTACTTGAATGACAGGTCATTGCATGCCCCAACTGGAAGAGGAAGCATAGTCCAGAATAGCAAATTAGAATCAGAAGATGACTTATGAGCAAAAAATGAGTACAATAAACTCTAGCAAAAGTTGCATTTGACGTGTCACCTAATAATCACACTTCAACAGCCCCTGGTAGGTGCTGAGTGTAGTTCACTCTTTGGAAAGGACCATAAATCCAAATCCCTAGTACTCTATTCAGTTCTCTTCATATATTTAATCCTCACAATAACCCTGTTGACATAGATGCTGTCATTCTTATTTTATGGTTGAAGAAACAGAAATCCAGATGCATCATATTACTTAAAATTTCAATCCAGGAGATTGCATCTCATTGTCTCCATGGAATAACAGTGGTGACTGCTGACCTCTGGTCAGCAGAGTGGCCATCTGAGTACATCCCAAGGGTCCACAAATTTGAGGAACAAGAACTTAATTAAAACTATATGTATGTAAACTGAGCAGGGTGCAGCCCATCTCCCAGATCCAGGACCAGTTTTAGTTTGCTACTAAGTTACAAATCATCATGTATCTTGATTGAGAAATATGTGATATAAACAAATGCTAGAGAAAAAGCATCCAAAATGACTAGGAAACTATTTTGGGGAAAAGAAGAAAACTTTTCCTATTTAAATATGGGAATGAAAATGTAGTGCAGGAGGGATTGCCTAGCAGCTCCCCTTGAGTCAGTCCATAATGCACTCACAGGGACTTGCCTGAGAGATGTGGATGACTGTGGCTGGCAGGAAGTGGGGGAAAAAGTCCATTAATTACCATGACTGAGAGAGAAACTAACTTCCTCTGCGGATGCCAAAAAGCTAGGAGGAAACCTAAACCCACCATTTGTTCTGATTTTTCTGCTTTGTCTTTGATATCTTTGATTTTGCCGAAGAGTTGTTGAATAGCTTTCTGGGCCTCTTCAAGTGCCTAGATGAGAGAAATAAATGAAAAACAAGAAGCAATGCAAGACAGCACCAATCACTGCATCATAATCAATTCCAGTCTCAAAAGAAAATTACCATAAAGCTATCTTGATTCACTGTACACATGCTGACAATTTTACTGTACCAAAATAGTAGTGAAATAAGAGTCTAGAATTTAGATATAGGCAAATGCTTGGGACTCTTACCAATCTGCATCATAAAGTTTTAATTTAAAAACTAAGCCATTTTGCTCTATTTTGGTGATTACATTCTACTGATGACAACAAATAAACAGGACATGCACATTGTGTTGTGTGTGTGTGTGTATTCGTGCACGCACACGCACAATAACCTTCAAAACCTGTAAAGAGATAGAGGTGGCTCTAAGTTAGGGATAGGGAGAGCTCTGGATTTGGAAAGTTCCAGGAGACTGTGTCTTACAAAAAAAAATCAGCACTGTGTATGGGGGTTCCAGTATTGTAGCAAACCTTGAAGACAACTATAGCGTTGAACTTGAAATACCAATGAAATGAAATTAGAAAGGTACACTTGAATGGTGAGCCAAATGTGTCTATGGAAATAAAAACCTATAAATATGGATGCTACACATTAAAACTAAGACAACCCAAAGTATCTTTTGTGAGTAAGGACAGCAACAGGAGGGAGTTGGGAGGGTGTTAGTGCTACATACTTGTAGAACACATGCACTGCACTGTTCCTTGACTGAGGGTGACCTACAGCTGAAACACTGCTCTAAGTTCCTTGGCAGCTGGAGTGCCAGCCACACTAGGCAGCATTTCATTTACTTCTTCACTCATTCAACAAGTATATACTGAATATGTCCCATATGCCAGGGAAGGGAAGAGAAGACAAGAAAGCCGGGGATTGAGCCCTCAGGCATTAACACTGGGAAGTCAAGAAGAAAAGAACAAAAGAAAAGAACAAAAATGCAAGAGGAAAATCATGAGCAACATGAGAGAAAACCAAGCACAATGATGTCACAGAAGCCAAACAAAAGTGTTTAAAGGAGGAAAGGAGTGATTGTATCTTATGTTGTAGAAAATTCATGTAAGATTAAGATAGAAAAGTGCAACTGAACTCAACAAGGAAGTTGCTGCTGATGACCTTGACAAGAGCAGTTTCAGTGTAGTGCAGGAGGATGGAATCGGAGAGTGCCATGATGGAGAGAAACAGTGATACAGAGCAGGGACAAGCAAATGATGACCTGTAGGCCAAATACAGTCTGCTATCTGCTTTTGTAAATAATGTTTTTTTTTGGGGGGGGGGAAATGGCTTATTCAGGTATTATCTATGATTACTTTTCACCCTAGTGAGGATGGTCGCCACAGAGACCATACGGTCCACAAAAACTGAAACATTTACTGTATGGTCTTTAACAGAAAAAGTTTGCATTATGCCTACTATAAACTACTTTTCCAACAAGTTTTTGCTATGAGAAAACAAGAAAATGGGGTAATAGATGAGTAAAGGAATTTTTTTTTTTTCAACTGGGTACTGAACTCAGGGACTTACTCAGGCAAGACAAGTATTCTACCACTGAGCTATATCCCAGTGCTAAAGGGAGTAATTTTTAAAGATAAGAGATGCCTATAAATGTCTGTTATATAAATCAGTACAAGAGAAACTCATTGCAGGAGGTACAATGGAATAATTTTAGAAGGACTTTTTAATAATGTTCTTGCACTGTCTAAAGTGTAAGGATTAGCTGTCTAACAAGAGTTATATAATCCTTTGAGTATACACCAAGGATATGAATAGCTTTCTAATGTGTCCTATAATTAAAGCACTCATCCATCCTAGTTTAGCCAGGACAGTCACAGTAAATGACTACTGACTCAGTATAATTACTAACAACTCCCTCTCACTGTCAAAAGTGATGCTGTTAATAAGCTACATGGTCACCTTACCTACAGCATCAGCCAAAGCTACTGCATAGCTGGAATTCCACAAATTTTTGCCAACTGATTTAAAATACCACCAGGGACAGTGTTGCATGCCTGTAATTCCAGCTACTCAGGAGGCTGAGGCAGGAAGATTGCTAGTTGGAGGACAGCCTGGTCAATTTAGTGAGAACTTCTTTCAGAATACATTTTAAAAAGAACTGGTGGTGTAGTTCAATGGTAGAGTGCTTGCCTAGCAAGACCCTAGGTTCAATCTTCAGAACTGAAAAGAGAAAAAAAAATGAGCCAATCATACAAGTGGCAATGCTGAGATTATTGCTCTGTATGAAGGGGGCTGACACCCATCACTCCCCCTAATTTCCGGGATCAATTATAAGCATTAGTTCAAAATCACAGCATCACACTTGCTACTGATATAATCTATTTGGCTAATATGGAGTCTAATGCCCTAGATGCCCCAAGGGGGTCAGTAAATTCTAAATCCACTGAACACTTCTAAAAACTGTTGGGTTATATGAAAAAGTACCTTGGAGACCTTGCAGGCAAATGACCACTAAAAAAGACTGACCTTCTTGGGCATGGCTTGCATAAAATTCTGTGATACTGCATGTCATGTTATAGTGACGTGCTGACATAGCCAAACACCCCGAACACATGACATTCAGCCAGGAAGGCAGAACGGGCTAAGGTCTATACTTAGATTTCTAAGTCTAAACAAGGACACACCATCCTTCCTAAGGGAAAGAGTTCTATCTCTATTCCCCTCTTATTCTCAATCTGGCATCGTACCAGAACTGTCTTCACTGAAAGTAGAACTTTTTTCCTCCAGCAAACAAATAAGACTCACACAATCTTACATTTCATAGTCTTTATGAAAGATAAACAGTCTTCCAGATTACAGATTTTTTTTTCAGGCTGGAATACTTTTGCTTTTTATAACAATGTACTAAAGTTGGTGAAATTTTTTTTTTTAAAGAGAGAGAGAGAGAGAGAGAGAGAATTTTTAATATTTATTTTTTAGTTCTCGGCGGACACAACATCTTTGTTGGTATGTGGTGCTGAGGATCGAACCCGGGCCGCACGCATGCCAGGCGAGCGCGCTACCGCTTGAGCCACATCCCCAGCCCTGGTGAAATTTAATATAATTCATTTTCCAGAGTCAAAAAGTTCCTTGAAGTATTCATTCTATCAAGAAAGTCCATTCTCATAGACACTCTAATTTTGATATCTAACCTCTAATAATCAATAACACAGAAAAGAACATTTTGTAATTGGAAGAATCACAAGAACTATAAAAGGATTTTATTTTTAAAAAATACTCAAATACTTTTACTACCTGGGTAATCAGAAAATGTGCTGAAAGATTGATTCTGGCATTGTCTCTAGACACTCTTTAAAATAAAATGTAGCTACTTTCCATTCCAAACTAGATGTGGACTAAAAACAGAACTAATTGCCCCAAAATATCTACTTTCAATCTACTCTGAATTTCTCCCTCTACGTGGACTTTCTGAATCATGCACCGATGTGTGGCTGCAGCCTGCATCTGAGGGTGTTATTAGGCAGCACTTTCTATGGTGGCCCTCTTTAACTCAAAGTCTACATTCAGGATATGAAAAACAACCCACTGAGCTAGCTTCCAAGTCTCAGCAAAACCAATAACAATAGCTGTTTTTTCTGTGCATCATTAAGTGTATCCCTTACTCTTAATTTTCCTTGCCTTCTGAAGGAGCCTCTGAACAGGCTCCCAAGCCACACTAGATCATGTTCAAAGAAGATAAGCAGTATGGGATCTGGCCCAGGCTCTACTGCTTTCTTCTCCCCTCCATATTTTTATTTTCTGAAGACCTGTTGTTAGCCTCCTGTGTAGATAAAGGGGCTCTGAACCAATGGAAATGCTTTAAGAAATCAACATTGCCTCTAGTCTTAAAATGCATCTAATTTTGAAGTTTGCTCTATCAGATAATTATATTTCCTTTATTCTGTGAGTCCACAGGCAGTCTTTTAGAGATTTTAAACTGAGGTCCTATTTGTTTTCACTGCAGGAAGGAGAAAAGGTTGTTCATTTTCAGAAGAATTGGTATGGCTTTAGACTGTTCTTTGAAAAAAAAAAACAGATGCTAAATCCAAGGTTACTAGGAAAAAACTTACAAATTTTTCATCACTCTGTTATCATTTCTATTTTCCACCTTCCCATCTACCTGCTAGTTCTTTTCTATTTATTGCATGGAAAACAATGCACTGTATTAGTTAAAGCAAGAGTTTTTTAGCACTGGGATTTGATGATTGGCCTTGCCATTAAATAGTATGATCTCTGTTAAACCACTAACCTTCTAGAGGGACAGTTTCATAATTTCTAGAACAGAAAATAACATCACCTATATCAAAAACATTTTGTTTAGGAAGGAACACAGGGCTAGGGAGTGAACACCTTTGGAATTGTTGGCCCAGTATTCTTTCTCCCCCAGCCAATCTTTTCTCAATGTTTCCTTTAGAGTCCACTGTCCAAAGGGCAGAGGAGGCTCAAGCTGGGCCAATCAGAGTTTTCCTGTGATATTTACAGAGCTGGATTGGGAAAGAGGGTTCATCTATCTGGTAGTAGAAGAGGGTTCATCTATCTGAGTTAGATAGCAATGAGGTTTCCCAGGAACAGGAGGAAGCTGGTCTCCAGCTAATGCAGCCCATAAAGAGATACAGACTTAGCTGATATGAAGTAGTGCTTCATTCCTGGGCTGCAGCTGCATAACAAGTTCAGTTGAGACATTCCTCTTCCCACAGCTAGATTGTTCAACTTCCTTCAAATCAAGACACAATAATATCTTTTCAAATAATCCCTTTTTGCTTAGGATACTTGTTTATTTACAGTATAAAATCTGGAGATTTAACCCACTGAGCCAAATCCCCAGCCTTTTTTTGTTTTTTATTTATTTGGAGACAGGGTCCCACTAAGTTGCTTAGGGCCTCACTGAATTGCTAAGGCTATCCTTGAACTTGTGATCCTCCTATCTCAGCCTCCCACGCTGCTGGGATTATAGGCATGTGCCACTGCACCCAACTGCTAAAGACATCTAAATTGCGATTTTGTCCTTGCAACCAAGAGAATCTTGACTAAATAAAGCACAATCAATGTTCACAGGAGGGACTGCTAAATGGCAATGATTAATATCATTACCAGATCTCTCACACAGAATGTAATATTTCACATTAGACCATAGCTCTAAAATTCAGAGGTTGTTGACTCAACTTTTTATAAATGAGGTTCATAAATAAGCTGGTAAAGTTCACTATCTGCAGCCATGTTTGGAAGAATGGCATCCTCAAACCACACTGAAAATCAAAGATGCTCCAGAAAGTTTAAATCTTTTGCTCATTCCCACAATAGAAAGTGAATGCCTACTAAATGTACCTGTGTTGGATACTGAAGAAAAAGATTGCTACATAGGGGAACTGTCTTTAAAGAACTTATAAGGAAACATGTAAGAAATATAAGTAACTAAGATGAAAATGATACAAAGAGGTATGAATTAAGAATCATTCAGCATCCTTTGGTAAACCCAGAAAATCGTCAAGAGAACAGAAACACTGATGAGGGCTACTACATCTGATGAGCCCTAATCAGAGGCCCTGATGGTATCTACTAACGGTAGACACCTAGGGCTAAGTAGCCTATCTTTTACGTCCCTTCTGATGCTGCTGGCCACCCTGGCACCACTGTGAGCTGCTGTTATGGAAACAGGGCACCTGTAGCTGGAGCAGCAACAATATCAATGCAGCCCGTTCCCACAATGATGCCAAACAGTAGTAGAGGCTACAGGAGTCTCAGCCATGGATGGCAGCACATGTATAACACCATGCTTCCCTGCATCCAAGAACACACCAAACACCTTCTGGGTCTGGCAGCCTTGGTCAGATGCCAAATAGATGCCTATCAGAGGAGAATCACTGGTGTTAACACTAACTCTTTCATAGCCCATTCAGAAATCTTGGGTATAAAGGTGCTTTATTTAAAGCACAGATTTCTTTCCAAGTTTGTGAACCAAAAGAATGTAAGGAGCAAAGGGAGTAATTCTCACCTTATTTGTTAAAATGCTCTGTTCCACCTAAGTTACTTTTATTTATGATTTCTGTAAACCACATCCACTGAAAAATGTGAATCAAAAAGCTCATTTTTTATTGTTTTTAGGAAACAAGCCAGAAGTTTAAATCACAAGATGAGGCAGAGACACACATTCAGCCTTGCCCAAACAAGACTAAACATTTACATTTTAAAGTTCTGCTTATATCTGTTATCACCCATAGCTAAAACATGCTCACCCTGAAATAGCTGGGAGTGGTGGAGGCATTCCTGCACAGCTCCCTTAATGAAATGTAACCCTGGAGGAGGAGTGCGTTTAAAGCAGCAGTTCCACATGGCAAAAGAGGAGGAAATATTTAAGCAAAGGCTCAGCTGCTTTTGCTGAATAAAAGGCACAGAAATCCAATACGGGGAAGTGGGGCACATTTAAAGGAACAACTTGTCCAAGTTTAACAAAGGACTACTTCCCACAAATAGCTAAGCCTCCCAACTGCCAAGTTTGAGGTTACTTACTTCATACTAATTCCCCATATCTTACTATTACTTCTAATTTTAGTCACTTACTCTAATCTATATTACGGGTCTTCATTCAGGAGAAAACACTCTTTTGTGGTGATATCTAAATGTTCCTCAGTTAACTTTTAGAGATACCTTCTGTACCAATGTCCTGTTGGTCATGGGATCCCCTCACAGCTTTCTCTGAAGGATCTGATCTTTTCCTATTTCACTCATTCTCTTCAGGATCTCAATCATTCCTGGATTTGCAGCACCACAAGTATGCAGTGGACACAGCTCTCTTTTCACCCTTGGCTGCTTCTCTCAGTCTGGTTTCTTCATTATGCTGAGAGAGACCAGCTAGTGAGCAAGGCCAGGGTCACTGCGACTGTTTGGATTCCCCTATGAATCAGTTAATTTTTCAGGCTCTGCAGTGAGAAAAAGTGGCTCTCAAACCTATTTATAAACATTTGTCACTGTCTGAAAAGAGATTTTGGTGTAGACAAGTTTGTGGCATGCTGGGAGAATCAGAAAACCTGTGAATTGTGATTGATTCACTAAGTGTGACTTTGGGCAAGTCACAGAACATATTATCCGAGCCTATTCCTTCACCTACAACGTAGGGAGAATGCCGTCTACATGGCCTGATTCAAGTCTCCACAGGATCAAGTCATGATATATGTAACAATATTAGGGAGAATGTAAGGTAAACATTTATACATTAATATAAATGTAGTATAATAAAACATTAGTATTTTAGCCTGGACAAATAACTCAAAATGTATGTTCTGCAAAAACAACTCAGAATGTATCTTTGCTTACAGTGAATTAATCACAAAAAAACCTTATTAGCCTTAGCTATGTGCAGTGGCACATGCCTGTAACCCCAGAGACTTGGGAAGCTGAAGCAGGAGGATCACAACTTTGAGGAACAGCCTCAGCAACTTAATGAGACCTTGTCTCAAAATTTAAAAGGCTAGGGGTGTGGGGCTGGGATTGTGGCTCAGCGGTAGAGCGGTCGCCTAGCACAGGCAGGACCCAGGTTCGATCCTCAGCACCACATAAAAATAAAGGCATTGTGTTATATCCATCCACACCTAAAAAAATAAATATTTTTTTTAAAAAAGGCTAGAGGTGTAGCTCAGTGGCAGAACATCCCTGGATTCAATCCTCAGTGTGGCAAGATGACTACTACAACAAGAGAGATGTTAACAAAAATAAAGGCATTGTGTTATATCCATCCACACCTAAAAAAATAAATATTTTTTTAAAAAAAGGCTAGGGGTGTAGCTCAGTGGCAGAACATCCCTGGATTCAATCCTCAGTGTGGCAAGATGACTACTACAACAAGAGACATGTTAACCTTACAACAATACATTCTTAATTCTAGAGATCTGGGAAACTCCAAGGCTAACAAGTGGTACTGGAACCTGTGCACAAGATACTGATTTAATTACCAGAATCTCCTAATCTCTAAGTATGTAATGAAATAAAGAAAAAGTATATATTTCTTAACAGAAGCAGAATTTGGCCTAATTATAATGATGTTATAACAAGAATAATTGTAAACTATCCTTTCGTGTGACTGGGAACAAAGTTCAAGTATAATAAGGAGACAAGGGTGAGTAATTAGGTCTGATTTGGATTAAACACTACTCAATTCACCTCTTCTTCTACTTTATAAAAGACAATACTGGGTCATCAAATTTGTCAGTAGAAACATCTGCAGAAGAAATGTCTCCCTTCTAATCGTGAGCTATTATGAAAGTGACACTAATATATTTTGCCTAACATCCATGTTCTAGATATTATGATATCTAGTGATGAACTCAGCATCTTTTCACAGTCAACAATACAATAGGGAAATATAAATTAGAATCCTGGCCTGTTATCCAATACTTATGGAAGATGATAAGTTTCTTGTGCACTTTAAAGCTTTAATCTAGATGACTACAAAACACCAAACCAGACTAAAAAAGCATTATCCCTGGTTTTGCAAAATTAATCTCCTTCCAGAGGAGACCTGGGAGTCCAATTAGAGCAAAGGAAATTTTATAGCTTTATTACAGACTTCTGAAAACAGGGAGTTATTAATGGAAATGCTGACAGAACAACCACAGTACTGAATTCATGCTGTTTAAAATACTATATTTCCATGGATTTAAAAGAGGGAAGAGGAAAAGGGAGGCCAACCTCTTACATGAAGACAGAGTTTTAAATTCCCATCCACTGTTCTCACATATCTGAATGACTTCTTGTGTCAAGGACTTGAAATCCAGGAAAGCTTTGCCCTGTCAGCAGAAATACTGCAATTTTTCTAATGCACAACCTCCAACTGAGGATAGAATTTTCCTTACAAAAATCTCTAACTACCAGCAATCAAAAGCAAGAGTGACCTGGGTAATAGCCAGAGCAGTTACAGTAGTGATGAATGGCATTTTCCTCTTCAGATGCTGAGACTCCAGTTAAAACTTGTGACTGCCATTAACATGGAAACAAGGAGATGGCAAAAATTATGCTTGACCTTCCTTTCCTGGCTCCTAACAAGTGCCAATTTATATGGAGATGGTTCAGAAGAATAATAAACTTCACTGTTCCTTCTTGGCACACTGTTTTCCTAAAGCTATTTTCAATAATCCTGTTACAGACAATTGGGACTTACGTTTCTAAGGACAGGAAGGAAATAGTCTAACTGTTGGAATTGTCAACTAAATAAAAGAAAAATTCAAAGTAGCTTTATTTTGGTATGGGGAGAGTATCTCTGTTAATAGGCATGGAACACTAAAGTTAAAGATTCTCTAGCTTATCTGAAACACATAGTCTGCACAGATTAAACGAAGCTGAAACACATAGTCTACACAGATTAAATGAAGATAAAATAGGAAGCAGGCTTATGTTAAGGTATTCTATGTTTACTGAAAAAGATAAACTTATTAAAGTTTAAAACAATATAGAAACAATATTTCCAAAGAGAATAAATTTTTATAAAAAATTTGTTTCTTTCATTTTTCTTTTCTTCTTGTTGTTGTTTGGTACCAGGGATTGAACCCAGGGGCACTTTACCAATGAGCCACATCCCCAGACCCCTTTTTAGAAATATTTTATTTTGGGCTGGGGTTGTGGCTCAGCAGTACAATGCTTGCCTAGCATGTGTGAGGCCCTGGGTTCGATCCTCAGCACCACTTAAAAATAAATAAAAAAATAAAGATATTATATCCAACTACAACTAAAAAATAAATATTAAAAAAACTAACATTAAAATAATTGATTTTTTTTTAATTTTTATTTTAGGGACAGGGTCTTGTTAAGTTGCTCACGGCCTTGATAAGTTGCTGAAGCAGGCTTTGAACTCCCAATCCTTCTGAGCTGCAGGGATTACAGGCCTGAGCCACAGGAAATTAAACATTAAAATGACTAAAAATTATCACATTGTAACCAATGTTGTTCACAATAGCCAAAAGGTGCAAACAACCCACAAGTCCTAGATGAATGGAAAAATGAAATGCAGTAAACCCAAACAACGTAATATTCTGCAGTCATAAAAAGGAACAATATTCCAAAACACGCTACAACATGGATGGACCTTGAGGACATAACAAGGGAAGGATGCTAGAAACAAAAGGTCAAATATTGTTGGACACCATTTATACAAAATGTCTAGAAAAACAGGGCAATTCATAGGGATAAAAGGTAAATTAGAGGTTACAGGAAGCTGGGAGAGCTGTTGCTTAATGGTTACAGAGTTTCTGTATGGAATGATAAAAATTTCAGAAACAGAAGCAGTGACAATTGTCCTATATTGTGAATGTAATTAATGCCACTGTATATAAAGATGGTTGAAATGGTAAATTTTATGCTACATATATTTTATGCAATTTTTAAAAATTTAATAATGTATAACAAGACATTGAATAGTATACTTAGATTCAGATTAAGCTGTGAGTTACATTTCAATAAAGCAATTAAAAATGCGTTACCAATTTTGTGCATTAAGGCAAAAAATGCCATATTTAGTAAACAAATAAGCAAAAAAATATGCCATATTTAGTAAACAAAATTGGGTAAAAAGTTCTTAGGTGAAATAAAAACTATATAGCCAGAGTCTTCAGAGATAAGCGTACCTTATGTTATTTGAAAATAGGAACACAAAAGGTACGATTAAGTATTAAAAGAAACTCAAAGAATACAGGGAAGAAAGAAGTATTAAGGATAAAAGTATAAAATAATGAACAGGAAGAGGAAAAGAGTAGAGATGATAAATAAATAAATCTAGGTACAAGTCTCTTGAAAAGGCCTAAAGAAATTCTGGCTAGTTTAATCTAAGGGGTGAGGAGGAAATACATTATGGAAGCAAAGAAAATAAAAGCAGATATTTAGAAAGGATGACTAAACTTAAACATCTGTGTGAAATTATTTTCAAGAATCTACACTTACTAAAATTGATTCAGTAAATGGGAGATGTAACTATAATCACAGAAACATGTTTTCATTCTCAGAGGACAGCATACTGAGGCAATAAAGAGGCTCAAATTAGTAGGAGCAAGCAAACCTGGAGGTGCTTGAAAGCAGGGCAGTCAGGATGCAAAGGAGAGGAACTGGTGGAAAAGTCACAGGGACATGACAAATGCCTGGATGCACAAAATTGGCTTATATCATAACCAGCAGCAGCAGCAGCAGCAGCAACAATATTACTACTATTTACTAAGTATGAGTGAGCCTGTTATTGTTCCTGATGTTTAAAGTATAATAATTCTAATTTGCACCATCCTGGAGTAGGTCTTATTACTTCCATGGCATAGGTGAAGAATCTGAGGCTCAAAGAAGTTAAGTCACTTGTCCAAGATAAACAGAAAACAGCAGCGCCAAGTAGTAAAGAGTTTCAAACAAACAGCAGATGTGTGTCTGCCAAAAAAACGCTATCAAGGCTCACATGCAATAGCAGGATGAAGCATGGTGGTCAGATGAACCCGGTCACATGGCAGTGCTAAACGGTGAAATGTTTAGCACTGTTACCAGTTGTTGCCTCAACTACAGTCAGTGGCACTCTAGAAGTGGGCAAAACAGAACATTCACTTGAATTCAACATGTCAAATAAAGACCTCTACACCCAGAATCCTGGCTAGGGAATGGTAGTAGGGCCCAATCAAAACCAGGGGCACTGCTCCTGCAGAAGGCTGAGCCCTAGGCTGACTCAAGGGCTGCTCCACCTACCCCAGTGCTCTCTGCACTCCCAGGTTATGCCCAGAATGAAGCAATTTCTGAGTTTCTGAAGTTTACTACTGTTTGAAGGTAAGAGGAATAATACGAGGAGGGGAGGAGGGAAAAAGGAGAAAAAGACAAAAGAAAAGAAAAAAGAAAGAAACAAGCTGGGTGTGGTGACACATACCTATAGTTCCAGCTACTCTGGAGGCTAAGGCAAGAGGATCACTTGAGACCAGGGAGTTCAAGGCCAGCCTGGGCAACACAGGGAGACCAGATTCCCTATCCCATCGCACCCCCAAAAAAAGAAACAACCAACCAAACAAACCTCTGATCATTTTCAACCACTAATGGGAAAATGTGAACTTATGCTTTAAAAAATCATTTTCAAGACAGTATGTGTTAGGAGTAAAAAGTAAGTGGCAATCTTTTTTTCCCCAAACTACGGTGCTTTCAGGACTAATGCCTCTGTTTTCTTTATTTTCATCAGTCAATGGGCTTCACTTTCTTCCCAAGAGAGAATGAGAAAAGGGATACATTTAAAATGATGAAGGGCAAGAATACAAACCATCCTGCAACTCAGCTGATTAACAATGAATTCCTAATCCCACGTGGTGAAGATGACGCTTATGCTGTCAAGTACCATCACCCACCTAGTTGAGAGTTTGGAGAATGCTATTTTCATTCTAATGCTTGAATTAGATGATGTGCTAATTTTTATGAGGAAAATCAAGGAATATTTTCTCCTTGAAAGGCAACATGCTTTGCTGATTTAGTTAATAAATCTTTATGATATCTCCATGAAGAATGAAGCAGGCAAATATTAACAGCTGCCTTTTCTAGAGAAAAGTAAGACAAAAAGATGAAGAAAAATTATTCTGGATAATAACTGGGGACAGGTGGAAATCCTGTGTTTTCGGGGCCTGGCATTTTGTATTAAAGTGAGAATGAGGGGAAGAGAACAAGAAGTCCCTAATAGCATGACACATGGCTCTGAACCCATCCACTTCACCTTTTTATCTAGAAGTCAAATCAAGACATTGAAGGGCATGTCTGGAAAATCTGCTAAAATGGGGAGGTCATCACAGATTCAAAAGGTCTCAACAGGTTGGAGCAATCAAGCAAAATTAGCAAGGTAAAACCAAGGGTGAGACACATAAAGTCTGGCACTTAATTAAAAAAAAAAATCTCTTGCACAAATAGAAGAGGAGAAAGTTTAAATGAAGTTCATATGAAAAAAACTTGGGGCAGTATTGCAAACCATTGGCTCACAGATGTGTTTTGTTTGGCTTTTGCAGTGTTTGTGAAAAACATGAAGCCAACATTTAAAAATTGGGAGAGGCACATAAAAGTCCAGATTTCTTGGCTTCTCTAGAAAAACTGATAGAATTGGTAACTCCAGGTCTGCATTCAGACATGACAAGGAATGGTTAGAATTTACGTATGGCTGTCCGATTCAGACAGAGAATTCACACCATGGACGAAGGTATAAGGATTGTATGGCAGCGGCTTAAGCCATTTTAGTTTTCTTTTTTCCTCTGAGGGCATCCATTTGCAATTCTTTACCTGGGGGGCTTAAGGGGACTGCAACTCTTCAGAAGCCCATGGTGTGATACAGCTGCCAAAAGCTTCACCAAATCCAAGATAATGGAAGAATACATTAGTGGCTCTGAACTTTTGAACAGTTATAGACTCCTAAGAGAATCTTTAAAAAAAATAAACCAATGAGTCTTCTCTCCAGAAATATGGCTATCCATACAAATATTTACAATTAATTTCAGGGAACTGACAGGCCCCTGAATGATTCCAGTCTAGAACTAGGAGGCAAACTGTCCCTCTGTATGTTCCCATGGTATGTCTATTCCTGGGAACCACATTTTAAGAGGCAAGTGGACAAATTTCTAACCAAAGCAAAGCTATCAGGATGATAAAGGAGCTGGAAATTACATCATAAGGTTCAGGAAACTTAGAATGGCTGGGCTAGAAAAGAAACAGTAAGAAAGGAATATAATAACCATTTTAAATTTCAGAAGCTGTAATAAGGAAAAGGGATTAGGCTTACACTGGTCCAGCTGGCAAAATTAAATCAATGAGGAGCTACAATGAAGTCTATTTTACTATTTCAGTTCAGTCTAAGAAAGTTTCTTATACTTAAATCTGTACAAAACTGGAAGAGATTGTCCTATTCAGTGTGGGTCAATGAAGTCAGGAGCTTCCCATCACTGTAAGGATGCAATGTCATAGATGTTATATAAAGAATTCCCAAACTGGGTGGCATCTCGCACTACAATTATCTGAAGCTTCTTCCAAATCAAAATTTTAGTTGTCAGAGCTTGAGAGGGCAATAATAATTCTCTTCCCCTCCCACACCTTACTCTGACCAAAGAAACAGCCCCATTGCACCCAAGCTCCATTCAAGATACAGAAACCCAGTGGCTGATCTGTCTTGGTGATTCTCAGTGAGAACACTGGGAACTGGTCAAGGTTTGGCTACTCTTGTAATTTCTTTTTTTTTTTTTTTTTTTAGAGAGAGAGAATTTTTAATATTTATTTTTTAGTTCTCGGCGGACACAACATCTTTGTTGGTATGTGGTGCTGAGGATCGAACCCGGGCCGTACGCATGCCAGGCGAGCGCGCTACCGCTTGAGCCACATCCCCAGCCCCAATTCTTGCAATTTCACATGCCAGCTTTTTCCTTCTCTAACCTGCTCTTCTATTCACCTCCCTTTCCATCTACATTCAAGCTGTCCATTTTAATTACTGGGAAGCTGCATAAATTTCATAGCATATCAAATCATGTACTTGCTGAATTGACTCATTTTATCCACCAACTTTCAAACATGTGGGTATTTAATTAAAGCTTTGGATTGATGATTTCAACAGATAAAAATGGGGAGGACTCCATGCCATATTAACTTTGTAAAAGCATCACCGTCTGGTTAAAAGAGGTCACAGACAAGACTAGTTCAAATTGGCCCACATAGGAGGTGGTCAACAAGCAAAGAATTCTCCAAAATGCTTTGCACAGTGCTAACCATGCAAGTTGGGGTTCCGGAAAATTGTTAGGAAGTAAAGAAATGGCCGCACTGTGTCTTCAATTTCTAGAACATCCCTTGCTCCCAAGGAATTTTTACAAAGAACTCTTTTAAAACTCTTGTGTTAAAAATGTATTTTAAGACACCACAAACGTGAAGTAAACACTTTTCCCTTATTTGCACAGATTGAGAAAGCACATCTATTCAACTTGAACGTGATAGAGATGAAATTTATGAAAGGAAAACTCGTTGTTGTCCATACTGCTGCTCTCCTCCTGAATGTTCCTCAGAAGCATAGAAAACGAGTTCTGAAAGCGAACTTTTCCTGTGTTCCAGGGAAGAGGGGAACGTGGGGCCTCTTGACCTATAAAACTCAATATTTTGGAACATCCATAATTCTCTCAAGCCTGTGCCAGTCAAATAGAGACTCCCTTCGGCAAAACAACTGCCAGCCAAAGCTGGAGAGTAAAGCTTTCATGCCTAGGAGTTGACAAGGACAGGACTTAAAAGCTCCTTGGAAAAAAAAGTCTCAACTTCAGCTTGCATTACAAACTGTTGGAAAAGACAGATGGAGGGGATGACAGGAAAAGCAATTATTTCTTCTGGGCTTCCTCTCTGTCTGGATTCTAAGGAGACGAATACAAAATTCCATCACAGATTGAAATGCTATCTAAACATTCTTGAAAATGTGCTCTTGCTCTCTGAAATATGACCTGCTCTGCTGTAGTAACTTGTAACCCATTACCATATGAAGGTGGGGAGTATCAACATTCCTGCAGCCCACCTACTTCTGGGCCTGACTCCCCAAATTGGTGAGTTTGTGACCCCCCAGCTTAAAATGTAAATAACTAAAAGATGTATATTCACATACCATGACCCACCAAAAGTCATGATGAATCATCTACTTTATTTTCACATTCCTGGAGTTTTAAATACCCGTGACTCTCTTGAGTATTTAAAAGTTTATAGTGAGCTATTCCAAGTGAAGGTTGAATCACACTAAACAGTAGTGCTATTCCAAATAGTAGTATACTGGGACTATTCATACGTGAATCTGGGCAGGGGTATAGCTCAGCAGTAGAACATAAGGCCTTGGGTTCAAATCCCAACACGGCAAAGAAATAAAAATCTCATGCAAGAACCAAGCTTTCAACCACTATAAAGGAATACTCAATAGGGCTGGGGATGTGGCTCAGGCGGTAGTGCGTTTGCCTGGCATGCGTGCGACGCTGGGTTCGATCCTCAGCACCACATACAAATAAAAATGTTGTGTCCACCAAAAACTAAAAATAAATATTAAAAATTCTCTCTCTGTCTCTCTCTCTTTAAAAAAATAAAGGAATACTCAAAAACTGATTAAAATGATGTTTTTATGGTCAAGAACTTTTTTTTATTTGTAATCAACAATCATACACACACCAAATATTCATTACAGCTGAATAAAATGTTGCACGTGGACTATGGGGACTGAAATATGAAGATGAGAAAGATGTAGTTCTTACCTTCATGAAACTTAAAAACTAATCAAGGGGACAAAACATATTTACCAGTAAGTCAAGGGAGACCACACAACCCAAGATAAAGCATAAGCAGAAGACTGTGGGAATTCTGGGACAGACAGAACACACATCTGAATGAGGAATACTGGGATCAATCTTCTCCTCTGTAGAATGAGAGGAGTAATCCAGATGAATTCAGAGTCCCTTTGAGCTCTAAAATTCTGATTCCTTTGATGTTACCCAGATGAGGTAAACATATCATAAAGGAAAGATTATTTAAGCCAGCCTTTAGATGGGTAAGATTTTGAAATGTAGCTATTGGAAGAAAGAAAGAGAAGAAAAGACATTTCAGGCTCAAAGAAAGCATAGGCCCAGAAAGCGCAGAGCATACTTGCAGGGCACCAAGTCTTCAGTATGTATGGAATATAAGGACAGACAAAATCAGAAATGGAGACTGAAGCCTTGAATATAAAGCACAGAAACTTGGATTTACTTCATTTAGCAAGCTAGAGGCACTGAGGTTTCTGAAGAGGCAAATGACATGACTAGACACGTTAGAAAAGTTAATCAGTGTAGAGTGTTTGTGGGTTACCCTGTTCCTCTTCATTATCTCTAAGGGCCCAGTGCGCATGGGCCTATTCTGCCAGAGAAGCAGCACTTCTTACCTCAGTAAGCAGAAACAAAGCAATAAGGGCTAAGACCATACAAAAGTCCAGGAAGCCCAGCACAGTGGTGCATACCTGTAATCCCAGTAGCTTGGGAGGCTGAGGCAGGAGGATCGTAATTTCAAAGCCAGCCTCAGCAAAAAGCAAGGCACTAAACAACTCAATGGGACCCTGTCTCTAAATAAAATACAAAAAAGAGCTGGGGATGTGGCTCAGTAATCTAGTGCCCCTGAGTTCAATCCCTGATACCCCTCTGCCAAAAAAAAAAAAAAAAAAAAGCCCAGGAAATAGGATTGGTTTTAAGAACCTAGCATGTCTTCAAGCAAATACTGATTATGATAACAGGAAGACAGATGACTTACAAATAGGCCAACAGAAGAAGATTGTTAAGAGGAGGGGAGAAGCCATAAAGTGTGAGAAAACAGAAAGATGAATACAACTGAAAATGGAGAAGAAAGGACTCATAACACCTGTGGAGCCAGTAGCAAAGGAAACAGAAATATCAAAGATCAGGAAATTTCTAAGTAAGATTACACCCTCCCCTCACCCACCCTAAATCTGGGCAAGCATAACGAACATTTTCAGAAATTAATTGGACTAAAAAATGTCTAATAGAAGAGATAAAAGGACCAAGGCTATGCATAACAGCGCTCTCCTGACTGAACTAAACAAGCACTGAAGAGGCAGGACCAGGCGCTGTGGAGAGGAAGGCTAGAAAGGCATGCTCAGCATTTCTGTTATGACAGTAATTTATGAAATACGATACCTATACAGAAGAACAGAATCCAAATAAAAAGGAACATGGCTAATAGATAACATCTGGCCTCTCAATCACTGAAGAATACCTCCCCCACACCCTTCTTTTCCCTTTCTCCCCTCTCAATACCTCTCTTTATTAAGATCCCAAAAGAACTGTAAAACTCTGAAATGAATCCATAGTTACCTGCTTCTGATAAAAATAGGCATGAGAAACTGTAGCTATGTCAGGTTACCATCTTTTGAAGCAACAAACCCCCAACAACTTACCTGATAGACAAAAGCAGTCATCTTATTTAGCCATAGAACACAAAATAAAAGAGACATCTGGTACTAGGTCAAAGACAAGGAAACCAATTTGCTCATTAAGCCTGCATGTTCC
Source organism: Ictidomys tridecemlineatus (assembly GCF_052094955.1). NCBI lineage: Eukaryota > Metazoa > Chordata > Mammalia > Rodentia > Sciuridae > Ictidomys > Ictidomys tridecemlineatus. The sequence continues at coordinate 44,392,252 of NC_135479.1, read as the reverse complement.
TGGCCTTGAATGAGCTATGCTACTACACATGATCCTGATCCAAGGGACACTGAGTGACAGCTCAAGGCAGATCTGGGCATCCTACCCCTGCTATGCGGCAGGGAACAGGCATATAAGTCATGCACATTTCCTGATGTATATGGAACAGAACAATAAAAAAGTGCTCTGCAAACAGATTAACATCTTGTTCACTTGATTGTTGAGTCTTCTAGAAATTAAGGGAGTATAATTTTTTTTCTTTATGGATGAAGTTGAACATCTTTTTAAATTGTTTATCAGCTACTTGTGATTTTTCTGTGACTTTGCTGTATATATTTTTGTCCTTTTTCTTTTTTTTAAACATAAGAAATTTATTGGTTGCTCAAAACAATACATTGATCTTGACATATCATATATCATACATTTGTTTCAAATGGGGTATGAATTCTTATTATTCCCACATGTACAGATTGCAGGATCATGTTGATTATACAGCCATGTTTATACATACTGCCAAACTAGTGTCTGTTGTATTCTGCCGCCCTTCCTATCCCCCCTCCCCTCCCCTCCCCTCCCCTCCCCTCCCCTCCCCTCCCCTCCCCTCCCCTCCCCTCCCTCTACCCCATCTAAGGGAGTATAATTAATATGGAGGAATAAATTACTTACTTGCCTTCCATCCTGCCCAACATTTGTCTGACCTCTTACAACTGTTCGAATATTGTCATCCAGTCTCCTAGCAAAAAAAGTTAAAGGATATAAATTACTCAAAAATCTCTACTTTAGGTGAACTATAAGAAAAAATTTGGTAATTTATCCATCAGCTTCTACAAATTGCACCTACTTATCCAGAACATCAAACAAGAGTGAATGAAATAAAAATGAGGACTTGTACCTAAGGGGCAGCAACAATACTGCAAAGCCAACCCCAGCATAGACCGATGAGTTTTTTGTTTAAAAAACATGGCAATTTTTAGACCAGGCACAGTGGTGCGTCTCTATAATGCCAGTGACTCAAGAGGCTGAGGCAGGGGAATCACAAGTTCAAGGACAGCCCTCAGTAACGTAGAAAGACCCTGAGGACTTAGCCAGAGCCTGTCTCAAAATAAAAACTTAAAAAAAAAAAAATGGCTTGGGATGTGGCTCAGTGGTTAAGTACCCCTGGGTTCAATCGCTGGTACAAAAAAAAATGTCTACTTTTACTTTTCAGAGCTGCTTGAAAGAACCAATAAAACCTTTTTATTTTTCATGGAATAAATCAGGAATGATAAAGTTGCAGTAGCTGTATAGGAAGAAGCCAGAAAAATACAAATTACCACACACAAAATCCTTTCTTCGGTGACCTTCAAAGAGTCAAGGAGCCAAGGTGATATGTGAAATCTGTGCTTACCCTATGTACCCCATCATGCAATGTATATGAGAGAGATTGATGGCTTCCTGCTCCTCTTTCCTCTGCAGTTCAACAGGCTGAGGCAGAAGGATCTCAAGTTCAAAGCCAGCCTCAGCAACTTAGTGAGGCACTAAGCAATTCAGTGAGACCCTGTCTCTAAATAAAATACAAAAAAGGGCTGGGGATGTGGCTCAGTAGTTGAGTGCAATCCTGGGCACCAAAAAAAAAGAAGAAGAAGAAGAAGAAGAAGAAAGAAAATACCTAGTCCATAAGTGATCTTTGAATCACCAGAGAATTTTCATTTTCCATGCAAACCCTGGACAACTTAGTGGTCTCTACTAGAATGTTACTGCTGAAGCCCAACAAAACAATAGGAAGCTCTTTGTGATTCCTAAAATATGGATGCAACAACACACACATGGGGCAGAGACCTGCACATAAATACCAAAGGTCCTAGAGAAAAATTTCATATCCTGGGTTCAAGATGAACCCTTTCCCTCAATAGTTGAAAACAGACACAAAAACCAAACTATATTTAAGGCAATGAAATCAATCTATTTATACAATGAGCACACATTTATCAAGTACCTGCCATGTGTAAACCCAGACACGGATAAGCCAGAACAAGATTATTGAGCAGGAAGGACACCTAATGACCACTCTGAGCAATCACATCTTGGGTTAATCATAATGTTTAATCCTATGCCACCACCCAGGTCAAGCAAATCTGACATTATTAGCTAGTAGGCAACCAACCATGTGTATCACATGTAAGCCTAGGTTCATATCTAACCCTTGGGAATACAGAAAAAGGAAAACCTACTAGAGAAATAAAACCACTAAAAACAGTCAGGAGCTGTGATGCATATTTGTAATTCCAGCAACTCGGGGGCTGAGGCAGGAGGATCACAAGTTAAATGCCAGCCTGGGAACTTAGCAAGACCCTGTCTCAAGATTTAAAAAAAAAAAAAAAAAAAAAATTTATAAAGGGCCAGGGTATAGCTCAGTGGTGAACTAGAGTGCCCCTGGGTTCAAATCCCAGTACTACAAATAAATAAATAAATAAATAATAAAACATTTAAATACGAAGTTTTGTAATTAACTTTTATTATTAACTATTATGCTTTTTTTTAAAGCAAACTCTGTTACAGCTTCCTTAATTTTTTATGAATAATTCAAGACTGGCTAAGAATGAGTTTTGTTTTTTTTTTTTAATTTGTGTGTGTGTGTGTGTGTGTGTGTAGTACTGGGGATTAAACCCAGGGCCTTGTACAGATGAGGCAAGCACTCTATCAACTGAGCAATATCCCCAGTCCAAGAATGGGGTTTTCGGAGCTGGGATGTGGCTCAAGAGGTAGTGCGCTCGCCTGACATGTGTGCGGCCCAGGTTTGATCCTCAGCACCACATACAAACAAAGATGTTGTGTCCGCCGAAAACTAAAAAATAAATATTAAAATTCTCTCTCTCTCTCTTTAAAAAAAAATGGGGTTTTCATGGACATTCAGATAAAACAAAAATCGTTATTTTTTTTAATTTGAAATTTCAGTCTTCTCAAAGAAAAGTATACTTTTGGAATGTAATTAACTAAATTAATAACATACTTTTCATTAATTGACAATTGTATGATATTACTTACCTTATTTTCAGTCTAATTTTGTTCACAACTTCATCTATATTTGCCAGAGACTAAAATAAAGAAGAAAAGAGTGTCCAGCTGTTATTTCACTTCCTAGAATTCCTATTTCACAGAGAAATGATGAGCTATAACATCTACTTATAAAATCTCAAAAACTTAATCTCATAGTATGATACCATTTTTACTTTATTTAAAAAAATAAGGGGCTGGTGTGTAGCTCAGTGTACATTTGCCTAGCATATGCAAGGTCCTGGGTTCAATCCCCAGTACTGAAAAAGAAAAGAAAAGAAGAGAAAAAAAAAGAAAAGCAGAACTTGCCAATCATTGCCAAATCTAGCCCAGAAAGTATTTTTTGTAAATTAAGTTTCACTGGAACATAGCCATGTCCATTCACTTACATACTGTAGCTGCTTGTGAGCTGCAATGGAGGAGTTGGAAAGTTCTGACAGATACTGCCTTGCTCACAAAGTCTAAAATATTTACTATCTGAACCTTTAATAGAAAGTTGGATAATCCCTAGCATATAAGATTGTAACAAATTCATATAATAAAATACAGCAAAGAAAATAAATTATAACTATTACAACACACAATAACATGGACAAAATCTTAACTAACATAATATTGAAGGGGGAGGAGCCAAAACCAAGAGCATGTACTGAATGATTACATTTATTCAATTTAAAAAAAAAGTGTTAGAAGCCAAAATAGTGATTATCTTAGAGGGGGCTAGTGACTATGAGGAAGCAAGAAAGGTCTTTGAAGATATTTTATTAAATGTTTTCTTTAAAAAAAAAACTTAAGTTATACATGGACATAATAAACCTTTATTTTATTTATTTATGTTTATCTGGTGCTGGGGATCGAACCCAGTGCCTCACAGGTGCTAGGTAAGCATTCTACCACTGAGCCACACCCCCAGCCCCTCAATGCTTTATTTCTTGATCTGGGTGGCGATATTCCTTCTGTGAAATTCATCAATATTCACTTAAGATTTGTACCCTCCTCTATATCATGTTACACTTCAACAAATAAATAAATTTATTTTTTAAGCTTAATGAAGAGCCATTAGAAAAAAATCTGGAAGGGCACACACTAGCTGTTGTAACATACTACAGCAGCTGTAATCTCTGAAATCTGCATTAATAGTTTTAATATATAAAAAGAAGGGATATTTAGTTTTTCTTCTTTTTGCTTATGAGTATTTTTGATTACTCTATATTGACAGGTACTGCTACTGTGATTATAATAAAGCTTTTAAGATAATGACAAAAGGATCATTTCTGACTTTTAGAGATGAAAACAATGTGAGGAAATAATGCCCTCTAGTGGAAAAAAGAAGGTTCAATTTTATAGTACCATTTTAACTCCAAAGTTTTAAAAACTTTATAAACCCTCAACAGATAGTTTACCTCAGAAGGAATTGGAGGTAGTACAGGAATTGTGCTTATAAATTGCTCCTGGCTACCTCTTCTGGCTGTAGGAGGCCTAGAGGCTTCCAGGAGCAGTTCTGGTAAGAGAAACAGGTCCCAAATGTTTGAGATGTAAGACTGGACTATTCACATCTTGTCACTGCTCTGACTGAGCCAACCATTACTCAGAATTTTCAGAACTCCAAAAACAGACTGAGGTAAGGATGAACCTCAGAAAAAAGAAGTCTCTTTAACTGAGAAATCCAGTTCAACTGGTTTCAATCCTATTCTGTTAAATCTGTCAATTCAAAACTGGGGGCTGGGGATGTTGCTCAAGAGTAACGCACTCCCCTGGCATGAGTGCGGCCCGGGTTTGATCCTCAGCACCACATACAAACAAAGATGTTGTGTCCGCCAATAACTAAAAAAATAAATATTAAAAATTCTTTCTCTCTCTCTCTCTCTCTCTCTCTCTCTCTCTCTCCCTCTCTCTTTAAAAAAAAAAACTGGGATTGGGTATGATTTCCATCACCATCACAGATATAAACAGCAGCCAAGTTGTCACAGGACCTGGGGTTTAGCCTACCTCCACCACTGCTACTAACTTGCTTCAGGGAAAAAGAAATCTCTCTTGAGTTTCTATTTCATCATATGCAAAATGGGCCTAACAGTTCCTGGCCTATCTCTGCTAAAGCCCATTCTTTCAAAAGAAATATTTTTGTGGTACTTTAAAAACTATTTTTAAAATTTTTTTTGTAATTGTAGATGAACAGCATACCTTTATTTTATTTATTTTTTTATGTGGTGCTGAAGATCGAACCCAGTGCCTTACACATGTTAGACAAGTGCTCTGCCACTGAGCTATAGTCCTAGCCCCCCAAAAATATTTTTAAAATATTAATATTTGGGAAATCTGGGTGAAGGGAAGTCAAGAATTCTCTATACTACTCTTATACCTTTTCTGAAAATGGAAAATCCTACCAAAATTGTATAATTTGAATACATATATAATTTAAATTATGAACATCAAAATATTTGCAAGCTAGGGCTGGGATTGTGGCTCAGTGATAAGAGCGTTCGCCGGGCATATGTGAGGCCCTGGGTTCAATCCTCAGCAACACATAATGATAAATAAAGGTACTGTGTCCATCTACAACTAAAAATATATATATTTTTTTCATTTTGCAAGATATTTTAAATTGTTAAAACATGTACATGACCAAAAATTCAGATAGTAAAAGAGGGTTCATAATGAGATGCAAGGCTTCCAAACTTACCCTGTGCTGTACGACCCCCCCCCAGTTCTCTTTCTCAGAGGCAGTGGCTCTGAGCCAGTTTCTTTTCTACTTTCTCAGACCTAGTCTGTGTTAAAAGCACATCCATGTGCTCGCTTTGGCAGCACATATACTAAAACTGGAACGATACAGATAAGATTAGCATGGCCCCTGTGCAAGGATGACACGCAAATTCGTGAAGCGTTCCATATTTAAAAAAAAAAAAAAAAAAAGCACATCCTTAAAGCGTACTGCACCATGCTTTTTCATTTAACAATATAACTTGGAGGTCATTCCATATCAGTAAATACTATTAGTGGTACTGGAACCATTTACTAAATTAATAATTCTTGGACCTGAAGCTCTTAGTCAAGCCATAGCAACTTTTCTAAGAATAATAATGAAAAATATTTATGTAGTCAGTTGTTCAACTGCATTACAATAGTGAAGATCTGGAGACAACCTAAAGACCTATTCTTAGAAGAAAAGTTAAATAAATTAGGCCAAATTATCTGATTAACTTTTATGCCACCCCTGGAGACACTAGTCAAGGAGATTATAAAACAAAGTAGACTGCTTTTGGATATTGTACTAAGAAGGGGTAAACATGTCTAAAATACCAGGCACTCCATGAATATAATCATTAAAAGAATAGAAGCTGGGCAGAGTGACAGACATCTGTAATCCCAGTGACAAGGGAGGCTGAGGGAGGAGAATTCCAAATTCAAGGCCAGTCTCAGCAACTTAGTGACACCCTGTCTCAAAATAAAAAAGGGGGCTAGGGGATGTAGCTCAGTGGTAAAGTGCCCTTAGGTTCAAAACCCTTCCCCTCAAAAAAACTAGAAAGAAACATCCTGAAACTACAGAATACTTGATTGACTGTTAGATGGACCCATGGATAACCACTTTCATATTTAATTTTTCCAGATTGATTGATTGATTGATTCATTCATTCATTCATTTTCTTTGTACTGGGGTAGAACTCAGGGGCACTTCACCACTAAGTACATTCCTAGTCTTTTTATTTTTACAACAGGGTCTCATTAAGTTGTTGAGGATCTGACTAAATTTCTGAAACTGGCCTTGAACTTGCAATCCTTCTGCTTTAGCTGCCAGAGGTGCTGGGATCACAGGCATGTATGCTGTACCCAGACAAATTTTCCAGAATTTTCTACTAGAGAAGTAAAAGGGAAAAGGTGCTACCACTTGATTTGGGTTTATTATGCAACACTGCTCTAGACACTACAGAAAGTATTTCCCTTAATCCTCTCAACCTAATGAGATCCTGTCTTTAAAAAAAAAAAAATGCTAGGATATAGCTCAATGGTAAAGCATCCCTGGGTTGAATTCCCAAGTAGAAAGGAAGGAAAGAAGGAAGATAGATTGATTTGGAAATATGCTCTGAATGGAGAGATGCTCTAAGATGGAGGAGATGACATGAGATTCAGTAAGTTTGTCTGATTTCTAAGGTCTCTGCTCTTTCTTACTCTATAATGCTACCACTTGTGCAATGGGTCTTGACCTACTTTTTCTGCACCCCCAAATACCTGACAGATATGAGACACTTCCTCCCATCATTTCAGTACCTCCTTATGGTAGGAATCCTTCTGGAGTTGGGGGAAAACCAGTAGGAATCCAGACTGGCTTTCCTTGATGAAGGTGGTATAACCTCTCTGAGAATCACTCATCTGGTTTAGTCTTAATGAGGTTGTACAGTTTTAATTGTATAAGATTTTTAATGTTTGAATTATTGAAAAGCATTCACTGATTTTAATGACAATCCATGCTGATTACAGAAAATGCAGAACAAGAAATATAACCCTGTGTTTCCAAGAGTATAGCTACTATTAGTATTTTTGTATATTACATTTTATTCTTCTATGAAAATATATGGATTTTTAAAAAATAAACTGAGCCAGACGTGGTGGCATGTGCCTGTAATCCCAGCTACTCAGAAGGCTAAGGCAAGAGAATCACAAGTTCAAGGCCAGCCTAGGCAATTTAGTGAGACCCTGTTTCAAAATAAAAATTAAAATGGCTGGGAATATAGCTCAGTTATAGAGTGCCACTGGGTTCAATTTCCAACATCACAAAATGACAACAAAAATAAATAAACAAACAAAAAATTTGGGACAAGTATTTAGATACCCTGGGTTTTTTCACTTAAAAATATTAGATTCAGAACACTCTGGGAGTTATTAAAAGTTATTTTAAACAGCTCCCTGTAACTCGTTTTTTCAAAGTTCTAATTATATTAGTTTTTCTCTTTCTTTTCTTTTTGAGACTCAATTCTTTTTTGGGTCTCACTACATTGCCCAGGTGGATCTTGAACTCCTGGACTCAAGCAATCCTCCTACTCAACTTCCCATGAATGCTGAAAATATGCCAGTTTTTCATAAATTTAATTTAATTTTCTCTTAATTAAACCAACAACATGATAGATGATTATCTTCAGTTTACTGCTAGGAGACTAAAAAGGTTTTCCAGATCACTGTTACCAAACCTAGATACTCTTCAGAATCACGTAGGAAACTCTGTTAAGTACAGGTTGAACTTCCCCTGGATCCAAACCTAGTGAAATAGAGATTCCAAGGACCAATCCACACTCCAGCCTCCAGGCAAGCACTTGCCACTCAACAGATCCCCTTCCTTGGAGTGACACTAAATCTACTGTTCACATACTAACATTTTTTAAAACAATTTAAACTCATAGTTAACAAGTACACACTGTAGGTCCATGAAGTATATAAGTGGCTTTTGCCCAAATTTAGCAGTAGTTTGAAAAAAGTGACATGTTAGGCTGCTACTTTCTGTTACTTTTTCATTAAGGTCCATGGGCATCTGGGTTGGTAGATGAACTACTAAATATAATTCTGGGGCCAGGGAAATAAAGGCAACCTTGTGTCATTTGCTTTGAGTTACACTAAGAAATGTCACTATACATTATCATGCACATGGAGGCCTAATTGGGACAAGACATATAACTGATCTGGAGCAACAAGTGTCAAATGTCTTGTGCTACTTTTAGCAGTTAAAAAAATACATACAATCATTTCAGGAAGAGGTAAGAACCCATGTAATTTTCAAATCTAACACTTTGTTCAGACAGCCTTCTTGATAAGGTAGGATAAGTGAAACATTTATGTGGCTAAAATTGCTATCCTGATGCCAATTGTTACCAAATGGTTATCTCTAGCTAATTCCTAAAATTCCTATTTCACAGAAAATGTTGAGCTATAAAGATTATTTGTGAAATCTCCAAAAAGACAATCACACAATATATTATTTTTAAAACTTTATTTAAAAAAAATTATGTCCATTAGAATGTTTGGTGCAGTTAGAAGAATAACTTCTAATAATCCAGAGCACAATAGGATAATTAACAATTAACTGCATATTTCAAAACAGTATTAAGAGGATTTTGAATGTTCCCAACACAAAGAAATGACAAACGTCTGAGGTAACAGAAACACAATCACCCTGATCTAATCACTACACATTGTATACATGTATTGAAATGTCACACTGCACCTCATAAATATGTACAATCACTAGGTATCAAATAAAAATAGAGCATTTTAAGAAAAATAGAACAGCAAACACATAAACAATTCAAAAAGAGAAAATTCAAAAGAATGTATGTCAAGATATTCACAATGATGGGGATTATGCACTCCATACTCAAACATAAAACTACATATTTCCACCTAGATGACCCAAATGTGTTCAAAACTGAGCTCATGACATGTTCTCTTCTGACTCTACTTACAACTGAAACCTGTTCTCTTTCTCTCAATACTGGGTAAAGGTGCCAACACCTACTCAGTCTATTAGGCTATAAATCAAGCTCAAAATCCTTAGAGTTGCCTATAATGCTCAGTTAAAATGCCATTTCCTCAGGGAAAGCTTTTTTGGATTCTTCAGGCAGCTTTCACCATATTTAGTGGGCTTCCTTCGTGGCACTTTTAAACTGAGCGCTCTTTATCACTCCTTGCCCTGGTATTCTCTCTGAATAATGAGAACAATAACTATGTGGAGAATATATCATTGTTAAGTGCTTACAACAGCACATGGTACACAGTAAATACCCAATAAATGTTAACCATTATTATAGTTGTAGCAGAAGTTAGGACTCTTTTAAGAGCAAGTAACAATAATAATGATACAAACAAGTCATTGCAACTTCATAATTCACTCATAATCTGCAAACCGTGTAATTATTAGGAGAGACTATAAATTCCATGTTGGTAAGGACCACATCTGTCTTGCTCACTCTTGCTCTCTACATTTTTTCCTTCTTAGAAGGGTAGGCAGAGTAGATATTTTTAAAATGAATTTTAGATTCTATATGAGCCTTGACTTTCATCCCTTTAGGCAACAAACTATGTCACTTCTGTCTCCTGAGTAGTTCTCAAGTCCTGTTCTCTCCATCGGATCACCTTCACTCAGGCTCTCAGTGTCACTCTCAAGGGACCCACTGCATTAGCCTCCTAATTGGTCTTCCTGCCTCCAATGTTTAGAATGACCTTCTTTCCCTTGTATTCCTAGAAGATTTACTTGGCTGTTCTCTCTGCCACAACAATGTTCTGACAGACTGCCACAAGCCTGGCTCCTTCATATTTATCAGGTCTCTGCTTGAATGGAACTGCCTCAGGGAAGCTTCCCTTTAAGCTCTTTTGATCTTCCTTTATCCAAAGGACCCCTACCCAAGCCTTCATGCTCTATCACTGCGCCACCTGCTTTTCATCACATCATTTAATTTCCCTAGGAAGAATTATGCTTTCCCTCCATACCTCTTACAGCATTCAACATTGTCTCCCCCTACTTAATCATGCACACCTCAAGGGCAGGGACTGGGTTTTATTCATCTTTGTATTTTATTCAATAACACATGACAGGTGACTACTGAATAGCTGCAGAATGAATAAGTGAAAACCTAAGAAAAACTCCAGCTGCTCTTCTACCAACTCTGCTGCTTCTAATTCTTGTCTATTGTAAGAAAAACCCAGCCACCTAGGCAAATCAGCCAACAAAACAACATAAAACAGAAAGTGTAAAAATTTACATTTTGAAATAGGAGTGAAAGCTGCTTTATGACTCAGGGCTTATCCTGCCTGCCTCACTGCTACTTTTCCCTACCATGTTATAAAAATTCTTTCTACTTATTCAAATACAACACAAAATTGAACTAGGAAAAGGGGGGGGGGGTTGTCCTTACAACCAAAGGGTACAATTTCTAATAATATGCTTCTAAACAATGAATTCTACTCTAACACAATTGGTCACAGAAGAATTCAATTTGAATTTAACTCTCATTTGTTTATTAAGGGCCCTGAGATTACATGGTATAACAGACCAATCACAATCCTCCAGATGAGCCAGGAACCATTGAAATGAAGGAAACCTAAAACTCTATACTTACTTGTTCCGTTGGGAACAGGGTATTGATATATTCAACAGCATTGAAATCTGCTCGATCTAAAGGATCCTGGCTTGGAAACACCTATATAAAAACAGGAGGTTATATATTAAAACATCATATTGGACACCATAAATACATACAACATTTGTCAATTAAAAAGAAAATACATTCCAAGATAGAGGGGTTTAAAAATAACTGTTATCTTTCTACCTTGTTTTATATATTCTTTCTTTCCTATTAATTGGTAAATTCTCTAGAGATAAAAGGAAAAAAAAACTTTTTCATTTTAAAATGCTTTACATGCAACAAATACTCAATAAATTATCTATTAAGGAAATAGGGCTGGGGGTTGTGGCTTAGTGGCAGAGCACTTGCCTTGCATGTGTGAGGCACTGAGTTCGATTCTCAGCACCACATTAAAAAAAAAAAGTTGTTATGTCCATCTCCAACTGAAATATTTTTTTTAAAAAAGGAAATGACATGTAATACAATGTATATTAAATAAATGTAGCACATTTGTGGCATGTGTGAGGCACTGGGTTCGATTCTCAGCACTGCATATAAAAGGTCTATCCACAACTAAAATATATATATCCTTTAATTTTCAACAACTGTAGTTTAACATCTTGAAATAATGAACACAATATGCAAATGTGAAAAGTTCCACAGATATCAAATGAAATGTCAACTCAGCAAGCATTAGTAAACCAGCTGATGACATGGTTATTATTAAGAAATCCTTAATAATAGACTTAGGTTCCATGTCTCAATCATGTCTCTACAGCAGAATTCACTATGCATTGAAGCAATCTCTGAGTGTGTGTGTTGCTGGGGAATGAACCCAGAGCCTCACCCATGCTAGGCAAGCACTCTACCACTGAGCTACTCTCCCTGTCCAATTTTTATGCTTCAGTGTTAAGGACTGCCAGGTTCATAAAAGAAAGCAAGAAACCATCTGAGAAATACAGCTAACTCCTCTCAAAAGTCACAAATTGAGTAACATGTAACAAGGGGAATTATAAAAGGAGTCAAATGATCTCCTGCTTACTGGATTTTTACCAGTTCAAGACAGTTTTAATGCTGGGAAGCAACTTCTTCAGAGAAGAAGCTTTCCATATATATATATATATATATATTTTAAATTAAAATAGAAGCAGAGGTGAGGCAGATGACAGGGAAAAAAAAAAGAGAGAGAGAGATTGATTCTACAATGTTTTTAACATTGTAGAGCACAGTGGCCCACATCAGTAATCCAAGCAACTCAGGAGGCTGAGGCAGAAGGATCACAAGTTGGAGGTCAACCCAGGCAACCTAAAAGACCCTATCTCAAAATAAAAAAGAAAAAGGGCTAAGGGCATATCTCAGTGGTGAAGTGCCCCTCGATTCAATTGTCAGTACAAAAAAAAATTTAAATGCTTAACATTTCCATTTCTCTAATATACATTTATGGCAGAGATATATCGTATGCACGATTTATACAACCTCAATTATATACCCTTACCAGAGGGAGTGTGGGGAACTAGGCCTGCCATGAGTGTATGCCCCATTATGAGAATGATATTTCCTCAAGTGGCCTCAGTCTCTGCATTCCTCTCACTGTTCCTGGTTGTTATCCTTGGTTTTAATGTGTTTTCATATAACAAAGCTCTTAAACCAAGTCAACTTTTTCATCCAGTGATAACAGCAAATAAGAGATTGGCTCCAATGCTGAAGAAGTAAACTAACAACACTAGACTTATTGAAGAGATGCTTATACATTTTACTTCAAGGACAACTTAAGGAATTGCAAGGATAACATGTGGATATGTGAATTTTCACTTTATGCATGACTTTGGAGCTTAATACCTGGGTAAAGTGGGATTCCATCATCAACCCTTCCTAACTTCTCATGTATCACTACACTTTAAAAGTATGCTATTGTTGGGCTGGGGTTGTGGCTCAGTGGTACAGTGCTTGCCTAGCACGTGTGAGAACCTGGGTTCGATCCTCAGCATCACATAAACATAAATAAATAAAATAAAGGTATATTTTTTAAAAGTATGCTATTGCATAATTGTTTGCAAAATTTTACTCAAAACTTCAGACCACTAAAGTAAGAAAAAAATCCTAAATTCATCTTAACATCAAGATGTCTGCTTAATAGATAAACTAAAATTCAAACATATTCTTTTAAAATAACAAAAATATGATCTTCTGAAACTCCGGTCAAACAACAACTGATTGTATTCTGCTTCATTCATTAGAGCCCAACAAATCCAAGAGCAACTGAAATGTATGTCATCTACTAAGAAAAAGAGCTGGATGGTGGAGCACTGTGGCCTGAACAGAAAAAAGTTTTGTCCAATGGTCTGGTATCATCAGGATGTACCAAATGTGGTTGGCATGAGCAATCCATGCACTCCTAGATAAACACACACCCAAAAGTCTATAAATGGAACAATACAAAAACATTATTTAATACAATGGTGGATCCATGGTATGAATGGTCAATGTTAATTATTAGTAGAAGTAATGTTTTACTTAGAAAAACTTCCCAGTAGTTGTTAAATGAGGCATAACCCTTCTTAAATAATAAATACCTCCATGACAATTCCTTTAAGGGAGGTTTTCTCCCTTTATAGGAGAGAAATCCTGTACAAAGGCCTAAATCACTACTTCTAATATCATCACTCATAAAATTTTAATAACCTTGAAAAGAGAATTTAGTCAACTAAAGAGTTGCTGCAAAGAAGCCTCCTGGGAGTATCCCCCAATGTAATCCAAACTGCAGGAATTTTCAACCTTTTAGGGAAAGCAAAGGGTCATTTTTGGACTCGTTTTTTGGTCCCAATTCTGAGCTCCTCTAGAGGCTAGTGACAAGTGAGAGGGTCTGCACTACCCTGGTACATGAATGAAGCAAAATAACCCCCAGAATCTGAGGTTGCACTCACAGAGTCCCTTTTTCTAGGTACATCCTTCAGGGGGCACAGTTCTTTTACCCAAACCCACCAAGACGCCCAGCCTCCAAAGACAATCAAGGCCTACAGAGGACGCTTCCCTTCCCCTGATTCAGAAACCCGCGGCCACCTCTGCTTCCCCTGTCCACGCCCACCTTTCAATCCAGCCTCCTCGCGCCCCACCATACCCGCTCAATTCCCACCTTCCAAAACTGCGGCACCTCCCACACTCCGCTCGCGAGGGGGCGGGACGCTCACCTGCTCGATGGCTAGCTGCACCTCAGGCGTGAGCTGCAGCACGGCTTCCAGTTCCTCCACGAACTCCAGTTCCTCTTCCTCCATCATTCCGCCTCTCAGCACCCTTCTGAACCCCGTCCCCAACCCCCCTCAGACCTCTAGCGGACGCCCAGGTCCCAGAAGAGTAACCCTCCAGTTGCAGCGCTCTAACCACCCACTGCTCTGTCAGCCAGCCGGCACTTCCGGGAAGCCGGGCACTTCCGGGATCCAAGGCACTCTGGGATAGCGGAGGACTGACCTCTGGAGGCTTTCCTGTCACCTCTCCGGAGTCAGCCAGGACAGCTCGTTAGCCGCGCAGCCCGGGCTTGCCCTCGGCGGGTCCTTAAGATGGGGGCACTCGTCACTTCACCCAAGGCGCGTCCTCGCTCTGAGGACCCCGGTGTGGGGGACAGCCTTGCCTCCGAGGCGGACGCCTCAGTGAGTGGCAGCTGTGTTGTGACCTCCGGACAGCAACCCCAGCGGGCCGCGAAGCCCTTTCACTCCATGAGCCCCCTTGGTCAGTGGCAGTAGGGACACCTGCCATCGGGGATGAAATGACCCCAGCTGGTAAGTGGCGATGTTGCCAAAGACATTGATAGGATGGAATAGCGCGTTCACTTAGTAGAGATAAGTTCCCCGTGTGTAGGGCCACTAGACAGTTTTCTGGGAAATAGTGAAGCTCCCTTCCTTTATGGGGTTTGGGGTCGGGGTAAACATAGATAGAAGACCTGAGAAATGTTTACTTTCCAGGACACGGAATATCTCAGATATCTATGTGATCTTGAACAAATTTCCATCTGCCCTGCTTATCTTGCACTAAATGGGGTGAACATTAAATATTAAAAGAGCTATGAAATTAAACTAGCAATACAGGAAATATTAGGGTGTCTAGCCCCTGTGCCCCAGAAAGGATAAAGAAGCCAGATCACTCTTTGGAACCACTTTTTCTGCACACACTTAAACAGTGAAGAATTGCAGCCAAAGTAAAGGTTGTTTTACCAGTTGAACATTGTGGAATAGTCCCTGGTCCCACTGAGATTTTTTTTTTTTTAATGAAAATTGCTTATAGTAAAAAAAAATGAAAACAATATAATTCCTTATCCCCTCTTATTTTCAATATGACAAATAATTATATAAGCAATATAATTCTTAACAACAAAGGAATGCTTAGATATAAATTAACTATGCAATAAAACATAAAATCATGGTTTTCATAATCAATGACATGGGGAAATATGCACAGTGTTTTTCAAACTAAGCAAAATAGGTATTTCAGAAAGCAAAAACTGTATGGAACCAGTGTATGTGTGTGTGTGTATTTTGTGGCTATAATAACAAGGATATATTATTTTTTTGCATTTTTCCAAATGAAACTATAGTACTTATTTATTTGCTTATTGGTACCAGGGATTGAACCCAGGGACACTTAACCACTGAGCCCCAGCTCTTTTTATTTTTTATTTTGAGACAGTGTCTCACAAAGTTTCTAAAGCTGGCTTTGAACTTGTGATCCTCTTGCCTCAGCCTCCTGAGGCACTGGGATTATAGGTATACGCAACCATGCCCAGCTTCTAGTATTTTTGTAATCAGAAAATATAATTACTGTTTTATAAAAGGAAAAGGCAATTTTAACTACTTGTCCTGGATATTTTTCCATAAAATTAAGATATAATTTACATACAGTAAAATTCATCCGTTTATGTTGCAATGCCAGGAGTTTTAGTAAATGCATGTAGTCATTTAACCACAACTACAATCCAGTCCTAGGACATTTCCATCATTCCCCTTAATTTCCTCATTCTTGGTTAATAAATTAGCTTATTTTTGTCCCTAGAGAAATGGCTTTTCCAGAATGTCATATAAATTCCATACAAACAGAATCATAAAATATGTCACATTTTAAGTTTGGCTTCTTTTGCTTAGCATAATACATTTGGAATTCATCCATGTTTTTACATGTATCAGTAGTTTATTTCTTTTTTTTTTTGATGAGTGGTATTTCATTGTATGGATATATCACAATTTTTTTATCCACTCTCTGTTTAAAAATATTTGGGTTGTTTCCAGTTTAGTGCAATTATGAATAAAGCTACTATAAACATTTATGTCGAGATTTTTTTTGTATAAACATATGCTTTCATTTCACTTGGGTATGTACCTAGAAGTGGGATTGCTAGATTGCATGGTAGTCCACTCTATAAGAAAGTAGTAAACTAATTTCCAAATTGGCTGTATTATTTTCACATTCCTGTCAGCAATGTTTAAGAGTTTCAGTTGTTCCTAGAGCTTATTTTTAATTATTACCATAACAACTAACATTTCCTATCCCTTACCATGTACCAAGCACCATGCTAAGCATATTACCTGGATTGTCTTTTTTAGTCCCCACAACAATTCTGAGATTTAGTAGTTATGATTATCTTGATTTAACAGATGAGGAAATGGAGATCTGCTTAAAACATACAACCCAACAAACAAAAACTTGCCCAAAGTCCTATAGCTAAGTCCTTCTTTCTTTCATTCATTCAATAAACTTATTGAATACCTGTTCCTCTTAGTGACAGGCACTAGACTGGGTGCTTGGAATTCAGCAAAGAATAAAATAGACCAAGTGCTGCCTCAACAAGCTATGTCCATGTCAGGAAAGGGTATTCATACAAATAAATATGTAATAATGAGAGGTCCAATGAAAGACAAGTAAAGTATACGGTGAGTGACTATTGAGGAGTGTTGGACTTGAAAGTCAGAGAAGGCTTCTTTGAGGAAAGAATTTTTAAGCTGAAGCAAAGGGTGAGGAAAAAGGCTAAGAGATGACAAATAGTATGACAGGGCTTTGAAACCAAGGAAAGGGTGTTACACAAGGAAGCCAGAGAAACAGGTAGTGCCAGATAGCGGAAAGTCAGGTTAAAGAACAGAAAGCTTTTGAAGGATTATAAGCAGAGGAATGTTGTGGCTGTTTGCCATGCCTGTCATCAGCCAGGGTTCCTCCATTTTTGTATCTCCACTTCTGAGCTGCCTGAATTGTGCTGGAGAATCTAAAACCAGGTGACTGTGTCCAGTACAAATTCATGCTTTGATTTCCGCTGACTGTCCTTTTATGTATCCCTTGTCAGCTGTCAGTTGCATTCCCACTATGACCCCAAACTCCCCAAAGCTCCCAATTCCATTATATTCCTTCCATTTGCAGAAACACTAATAATGAGAATATAAATTCAAATTTAAGAGATATACACAATACAAAAGTGTAGATAGTTAAAAGAATAGAGGTGGAGGTGAACACTAGGTTTTTTAAAAATCACATTAGGAGAAGTAATACAGACAAGATTGAATATGATAAGCCAAAGAAGGAAATACCTTTAACATGAGAAAACCTGGAAAAACATGTTAAATACTTTGGGGGAGGAGGGTAGTGGGGATTGAACCCAGGGGCTTTACCAATAAGCTACATCTCCAGCCCTTTTTATTTTTTATTTTGAGACATAGTCTCCACTAAATTGCTTAGGGCCTCACTGAGTTGCTGAGGCTGGCCTCGAACTTGCAATCCTCCTGCCTCAGGCTCCTGAGTTGCTGGAATTGCAGGCATGCACTGGTTGTTATATACTTTTAAGGTAAATAAAATTTGGAAGTTTATGGATATGAGAAATTCAGGTATGAAAATCAGGAACATGTGATCTTCTCATAAATGAGCCAGGTTTTGTTTTTTAAGAATTTTCTAGCTGGGGCTGGGGTTGTAGCTCAGTGGTAGAGTACTTGCCTTGCACCTGTAAGGCCCTCGGTTCAATCCTCAGCACCACATAAAAATAAACAAATAAAAATAAAGATATTGTGTCCATCTACAACCAAAAAAAAAAATTGAAAAAAAAAAAAAGAATTTTCTAGCTGAATGTGTGGTGCTGCCTGTAATCCCAATTACTTGGGAGGCCGAGGCAGGAGGCAAATTTGAGGCCAAACTCAGCAATTTAGCGAGACCCTCAGCAACTTAATAAGACCATTTCAAAATTAAAATTAAAAAGGACTGGGGATGTAGCTCAGTGGTAAAGCACCACTTAGTTCAGTCCCCAGTACCCGCCCCCCCTCCAAAAAATGGAATTTCCTGTTGTGCTGTGGAATGTCATACTTTGACGACAAAGGATTATAGAAAACATTTTCTACCTTGAAATCTCACCACATAAGGCATAAATTCCATCTCTAATACTTTAAAACAAAGCAAAATCAATCCTGGAGACCACACCTTTTAATAGGCAATGGCAGAGGATAAATTGGAAAAGGAGGAATCCAGCAGGCTCTGAGGGAGTTGTGAGGAAACATCAGAATGACATGGGACAATAACAGAGATTCCCAAATGAGGAAGTCTCATTTCTCGTGGTTAAAAAAATAAAATTAAAATTAAAAAGAAAGAATTGCTTTAAGGATACAGGATGGAAATATAAAGTAAACAGTCTTTGTTAATGAAATCCACTGAGATTTCTAAATTTCATGTGCCTCTGTCAATTTAGTGTTTCTAACTATTATAAGGAGTCTCAAATATCCTGTTATATTTGTGACCTGTTTTACTGTTTTTGAAGTAGCTGCATTCAGCTGCGTAAGGCCCTGTGTTTGATAGCCAACACTGTAAAATACATACGTATGTACATATTCCAATCTGTCAGAATTACCTGGTCTATACCCACTAAATGCCAGTAGATAGCACCTTCTCCCAACACTGGTATTACCAAAAATACACAAATTTCCAAAATGCCCCCTAAGGCTCTCAAACACAATCACATTTAGATCCTATTGTTAGTATAGGTGACAAAACTCCCAGACTGTCTTATAGTGGGAAAATATACTGTAGTGTAAATTCCACACAAAATCTTGCTCACAGTGTTTGTTTGTTTGTTTGTTTGTTTTTGTGCTTCTGTATGGACTGTTTTTAGTAAATGACTCTTCATAATGACTAGTTCTTTTTGTTGTTCTTTATTCCTGAATTTCCTGAGCACTGGCATTTGTTTTGATTGACTTTGAGATGGTTCTGAATGTTTTCTGTATCCTAGGCACCAGTTTTGTTTTGATTGGTACTCTGGTTCTCTGTGCATGCCCATTCTTGCTAAGCAGATCATAATCTCAACTAGCTTCAGCAGCTCCTCTGTTCCCACGGTCACATTTGAGGCTGGCAGTCATGCATCTATGCTAGCTCCTAGATAGTTTTAAATTAAACCCTTCCCATTGGCTACATTGGCTTCATATTCAGTAATCTCTCCAGTCGATCAAGTGATAATTATGTAGGATCAAATGGCATACTGTTTGTGTAAATCTTATATGTGACAACAAATATAAAAATACTTGTTTTGTAAAACTGATATTAACAGCAATAATTATAATACAGTTACGATTAATTCCTTGTATCTAAAACCCTTAAGTATTTTACAATACTACGGCCACTTCTGGCACTCCTTTCCTGTTTCTTGGTTCTATTTCTGCCTGCTGAGTTTTAATGAGTGCTCTGAGCTGGATCTTGCTGCCACACTTCTCCTGGTCTAAGCCATAGCTCTTAATCTTTTTTTGAGTCTAGACTTCTTGGAGGAGCTGAAGAACTATATATAGATCCTTTCCTCATAAAAATGCATATTTAGCTGGGCATGGTGGCACACTCCTGTAATCCCAGTGACATGGGAGACCAAGGCAGAAGGACAATAAGTTTGAAGCCAGCCTCGGCAATTTAGCAAAATTCTGTCTCAAAAAAAAAAAAAAAAATTAAAAAGGTCTGGGGATGTACCTCAGTGGTAAAGTGCCCCTGGGTTCATCCCCAGTACCAAACACACACACACACACACACACACACACACACACACATTTGAATAATACTTTGCATATACTTTTCATGGAGGGGATTATTTTATTGAATCTTTCTGAACTTTTTTTTTTAACCCATGCCTTCTGCTAAACATAAAAATCTTGTGAACAACCCTTCTCACACAGTATTCTGATAAGAATGATCTTTATCTCACTAATACGTAATAACTTTCTAGCCAAGAGTATTTTGCTTACCTAACTTTTTTATATCTGCCTCCGAAAATCAGTTAGAAATTATTTTTAAAATATATTATTTTTTTAGATTCTGAGCTTCCTCCACTCCAATTCATCCCCTAATGAAACTCATTAAGAAACCACTCTCACAACCATCATTCGTTTCCAAATCTATAATATCCCTAAATTTGGACTTTCCTCCTTAGGGTCAGTTACATATTTTAAACTGCCTGTGAAAAATCTTTTTTTTTTTTAAATATCTTTTTAGTTGTTGATAGACCTTTATTTATTTATATGTGGTGCAGAGAATCGAATCCAGTGCCTCACATGTGCCAGGCAAGTGTGCTACCGCTGAGCCCCGGCCCCAGCCCGCTGTGAAAATCTTTACTCTGCTTATTCTTGGTTTCTCTCTTTCTTTGCCCTCATTGGTCTTACCTAAGCATATTTTTAAAATTTATTTATTTATTCTAATTTATCATATATTACAGCAGAATGCATTTTAATTCATATTACAAATATACAGCACAATTTTTCATGTCTCTGGTTGTACACAAAGTAGATTCACACCATTCGGTTCTTCATACATGTACTTAGGGTAATGATGTCCATCTCATTCTACCATCTTTCCTACCCCTATCCTCTCTCCTTTCCCCTCCGTCCCCTGTGCCCTATCTATGTGTTATCTTTAGAATTTAGCATTTAGTGGACAAACACAGTAATCCACTCAGTACATGATAGTGAATGCTTTTAGGGGCTAATAAAACACAGTGGATTTGCATAGTACTTTGTGCATGGCTAAATGTTTCCATGTTTTTCCTTAGTCTTCACCATCGGCAGGCCAGTAGAGTGAGGAGACTGACATTAATGTCTCTTGTGTTCCAGTGTCTGCTTTTGTTCTTACAACTCTTTTTTAAAAATATTTTTTAGTTGTTGATGGATCTTTATTTTATTAATTTGTATGTGGTGCTGAGAATCGAACCCAGTGTGTCACACATGCTAGGCAAGCGCGCTACCACTGAGCCACAACCCCAGCCTCTGTTCTTACAACTCTTAACGTCCCAGAGTTAGATCCTATTACAGTATCACTTTGAAAAATCAAAGGCATTACTTCCCAAGGACTCATGTGATGCCTTGACACTTTAAAAAATGATGACACCAAAAGAATGTTATGTGCATGTCGTTTTTAAAAATATTACCTTTCATGTATTTTTCAAGACTGTTCTTGCTTCATTATCAAATTTCTAATGTAGTTCAGTGGTTGAGCACTTGCCTAGCATACACAAAGCCCAGGATTCAATTCCCAGTACCAAAAAAACAAAAAACAAAAAACAAAAAACCTTCAAAATATCCACATGCATATAGTAATGAACAATGGTCCACACACTTAACAATTAGTGTCATTACTTTCTATGTGCTTGTTATGTCTTTTTTTCTTTCTACTTATAATACATCATTTTTATTTGAAAAGCTCACACAACCTGGAAGTATGTGGAGGAAAACACGAAAGTCATTCTTTATTCTCCTAACCCCAAATACACACTCAAAACCAATCACACATACACACTGCCTTTCTCCACAGCAGCTTGGCAGTTTTGTATTTTCCCCACTCTTTCTTTGCATGATTAGATAACATTATATGTACCAATCATATTTATAGTTTGAAATTTGTGTATATGAATATTTGTAAATCAATTATATAGTTTATGTATATAGTTTGAAATCTAGATATATATCGTTGATAAATAAATTATATTAAACTGTACTTATTATTTAGTGATTTGTTCTTTTCCCTTAATATATCCTGGAGATTCTTCCTTGTATCTTGGTCTAGTTTTTATTTTTATTTTTTTGTGTGTGGTACTGGGGATTGAATTCAGGGCCTTATGTATGCTAGGCAGGTACTCTACCACTGAGCTACATCCTAAGCCCTAATTATCCTTTTGAACATGCTGCAACATATTTAATTACTTCATTGCTAGGTATTTAGGCTGTTTCTGATTTTTTCTATTATAAAAAATACTATGTTCTTTTTTCATCTCTAGGTTAGAGTTATAATAATATAATATTCTTTAAACACATATTTATCTTCTACTAGCACTGTAAAAAAAGTGTGTATATCTTTCTTTCCTTAGGTAAACTGGATATTATCAGTTATTTGTATATTATAAAGTTTTTTAATATTGATTTTTTTTGTTAGAGGTGGACACAATATCTTTATTTTATTTTTATGTGGTGCTGAGGGTTATACCTAGTGCCTCACCCATGCTAGGTGAGCACTCTACCACTGAGTCACAACCCCAGCTCCTATTATAAAGTTTTTATTGGCCTTTTTGTATTTCTTCAGTGTTTCCACTTTTTATAATTTGAATAATTTTTCTGAGTCATTTGTATTCATTAATAATTTCTATAATCTCTGACTAGTATAGATATTAACCCTTAATGTGCTACATACTGCAAATATTTTCTTCAGTTACTTACTTGTCTTTTAACCTAATAGTGCCTTTTGATATACAATTTGGCTTTTTAATTTTATTTTTCTTCCACATATTTTAAATTTTATTTTTAATGTATACAAATTCTAAAAGACATCTGGTATTGATTCCTTGTTTGGGAAGTTATCTAGCCTATGAATTATAAAAACATTTTTCAAGGTTGTCTTCAAATACATTTACAGTATTTAACCTTTGATAATTTGGAACTTCTTTTATATTTGAAATGTGATTAAAGCATTGTATTAGTTTCTTAAGGCTGTCATAACAAATTATTACAGGTTGGGTAGCTTGTGGAATTTTCTCATAGTCTGGAGGTCAGAATTCTGAACTCAACATGTTGGAGGGTTAGTTTCTAGTAAAACCTTCTTATGCCTCTCTCTCAGTGTCTAGTGGCTGGCAGCAATCCTTGGCATCATTTGGTTTACAGACTTACCATTGCAATCTCTTACTCTGTCGTCACATTGCCACCGTCTCTGTGTCTTTGTATGTCTTTTTCTGTCTCTTATAAGGACACTCTCCATGAATTTAGGTGCCACCCTAATCCAATATGGTCTCATATCAATTCTTACCTTAATTACCAAAAAATTCACATTCTGAAGTTCTGAGTGGAGATGAATTGTAAGGAGACACTATTCAACTTCTTATTTTATTTTTTTCTTGATGAAAGAATAATGTGGTTTTTCTTAGGCAGCTCTTCCTTTTCTCACATGGGGTGTTGCTATGGATAAATTTAGTATGTCTGGCTCAGGACTCTGGGTTCATTGATCTATTTGTTTCTTTTACACTATTATAATAAGTTATTAGATATTTTGACATAGAGTAAATCCCCCAGTGTTCTGTATTCAAATATTCTTGACCATTCTTGCACTTTTCCCTAATTTAGGTAAGTCTTTGAAAGTGCTTATTGAGTCCATTAAAAACATGTTTTTTTTTTTTGAGAGAGAGAGAGAGAAATTTTAATATTTATTTTTTAGTTTTTGGTGGACACAACATCTTTATTTGTACGTGGTGCTGAGGCTGGAACCCAGGGCCATGTGCATGCCAGGCGAGCACGCTACCACTTGAGCCATATCTTCAGCCCTGGTTTTTTTGTTTTTTTTTTTAAATTGAGATTGCATTGAGTTGATAGATTGATTTGGAGGAAATCAACATGTTTACAATATTGACTCTTCCCTGCAGGGCCACATTCTCCATTTGACTTAGGCTTTTATGCATTTTAGTAAAGTTTTGTAGCTTCTTATAGATATTGCATAGTTTTGTTCAGTCTAAAACTAGGCATTTTATAATTAAAAATATATATATTGTAGGCTGGGTTGTGGCTCAGCGGTACAGCGCTCACCTAGCATGTGCAAGGCCCTGGGTTCGATCCTCCGCACCACATAAAAATAAATAAAATAAAGGTATTTTGTACAACTAAAAAGGAAATATTAAAAAATATATTGTAAATGGACCTCTTTTTCCATTTTATTTCTAATTGATGTTTATTGCTTATAAAAAGTTTTTTATATATTGTATATTGATCTTATATCCAGCCACTTAAATTATTTTAATCTCCTATATTTCCATTGATTTTTAAATTTTTTTCTTGATAAATTAGTGTATTGTTTGAAAAGAGGGAGCTTTTTATCTTCTAATTGTTTCTTTGGAAACAATGTTTTTCTCTCTTGAGAATTTATGAGTGGACTGTTATATTGGCCATGACCCCAATAGTAGAGGATTAAACAGCAGCAGATTGAGTGAGCATGGCCCTTATAGTCCAAATAAAAGAAAACATAAAATGCAAACCAGTAATGTCACAGATGATATTGCATAATCAAACAACGGACTTATAATACATAAAAGAAGGAAGGTGGCAACAACATCTTAGCTAGCAAGTGCTCACTGTCCATTGTCTTGCTCTAATATTATATAAAATCCTTCTCAGACTTCTGCCAGGAAGCTCTGTTATATTACCTGGCACATGGGAATTTTCTCTGCTTGGGAGAAAAGGAATTTTAGCCTATATAAAGAAAAAACTAGATACTTAAATAGGAGCTTGGTTTCTATAGAAATTATGATACTCATTCTCAATACTGAAACTGAGTGCTAACTTTAAGTGCTGAATATTTTTAAGATTAAAGTTACCAAAAAAGAAGGTTTCATGGACTGGGATTGTGGCTCAGAGGCAGAGCGCTCGCCTAGCACGTGCGAGGCCCTGCGTTCGATCCTCAGCGCCACATAAAAATAAAATAAAAGTATTGTGTCCAACTACAACTAAAAAATAAAATATTTTTTAAAAAGGTTTCATTTGTATGATCTGTGAACAAATGTGGAAACGTGCTCTCCCTTCTTTGAAAGGTAAACTATAATAATTCAAATGTCAAATTACTTCTAGCTTACTAAAAATGAAGTGTATGCCAGGCATGAGGGTACATATTTATAATCCTACTCACTTTGGAGTGTGAGGCAGGAGGATCATCACAAGCTCAAGGCCAGCCTGGACAACTTGATGAGCCTCTGTCTCAAAAAATAAAAAGGACTGAGATGTAACTCAGTGATAGAATGTCCCTGGGTTTAATCCCTGCTGAGGGCAGGGGGGTGGTGGTGGTGTAGAAATAAAGAAAAGAAAGAAAGAAGATGAAGTTTGTGAAATTTTATTTTAAATAACATTGAAAATGCTTATAAATAAAATATTGATACTCAAAATTAAAGTGACATCTCAATCAAATATATTAGAAATGCACATAAGGAGGACTAGGAAGAATTCTACCAAAAGATGAACAATAATAACTCTCAGTGATGGCAATATTTGTGATTATGTGGGCATGTATTACTTTTTTTTTTAAAGAGAGAGTGAGAGAGGAGAGAGAGAGGAGAGAGAGAGAGAAAAATTGTTTTTAATATTTATTTTTTAGTTCTCGGCAGACACAACATCTTTGTTGGTATGTGGTGCTGAGGATCGAACCCGGGCCGAACGCATGCCAGGCGAGCGAGCTACCGCTTGAGCCACATCCCCAGCCCTGTATTACTTTTTAATATACTCCTTTTATAATTAAAAAAAAACTAAAAAAAAAAGGTCACCTGCCTTGAATTAGCAAAATAAACCTTTTATGAAATTACCAATGAGACATGAAGACATTGAAAATTATTGATCTGAAAACTTATGAAAGCAGCTGAGTTTGTTCACAGGAATTTACTGGTTTCTCTAGCTTTATTTCAAAGGTAATTTCCATAATGGTTCAATGTCCTTGAATCTTGTTTAAACCTGAGTTTAGAAATGCCTACTTTTAGGTGGGTGTGACTCTGTAAAAAAAGCCAATTTCTGCATTTATCACAAAAGAAATGGATATGTGAAAATACTTTGAAAAATAAAAAGCAATACACAAAAGCAAGCACTATATAATCGGTTCTTTGTGTAAATTATGGGTTTTATTGACAGGGATCATTATCATTGTGTACAAGAGCAAAGACTTCCCTGTGGTGTGCAGCTGTGGTCACTGTTTGCAGAAACCATGTGCCTGGGGTGTGACTGTGCCTCTTAGACCCACAATTTGCTTTGCAAATAATCCAGAATAAAACTGAGGAAGCTGCAGTCTGGAGGTGGCTAAAGCCAGCTAAGAGGATCTTCAATCCAATAGATGCTTAGGGAGAAGTTTAATAGCAGGAGGTTGGGCTATTGGGACCCAGGATAAAGAAAATAATACCTTGTCTATACCCAGCACATAGTTTAACATGTAATTTTAAGAACATTACTCACCTAACTCTCCCAGCCCTGTGAGGCAGGTGGAGGAATTCTCTTTTACATGGAAAGTTTAGTTGTTTGCTGGATGTCAGGCAATTTATGGATAGCAGAGGCAGGACTGGAACTCAGGTTCTCAGATCCCAACCTCACTGCTGTCTGCCTCCCAGAAAGTCCCTTCCATCTGGGGAAACACACAAATCCATATCAGTGCAAGGCTATAATTATCAGGCATTTATTGGGTACAAAAATGAAGGAGAAATTAAGAAGAGAGTATGTAACTTCTTCCTGGTGACATGTCAGTCCTGGGAGCAAGTCACCTCCCTATTTGTGCCATGTGTCTTTAAATGCCATATGGTTTTTGTTGGAACAATGTTCCTTAAAAATCTGTTGCTTTCTTTCTCTTTGTATGCCTCATTTTGTCTTTCTCTGTCTTCTATCCATTTCCTCTTCTTCCATTATTATTGTGAATACTAGTCTCTGGATTTGTATCTCTGTGTTCGTTTTCCTGTGACTTAGGGTGTATCTTGCCCCTTTTATTTCCTGTAATTGTGTCTATCTTGTTGTTGTTGTTTTCCCCTTCAGGATATTTAACCAGGGCCTCATGCATGCTAGGCAAGGACCCTACCACTGAGCTACATCCTCAGCCCTTTTTATTTTTTGAATCAGAGCTAACTTGCTGAGGCTGTTCTCCAACTTATGATCCTCCTATCTCAGCCTCCAAAGTTGTCTTGGTCTCTCTCTTTGTTTTAAATTTTTTATTAGTTATTTTTTTTTTAAAGATAGAGTGAGAGAGAGGAGAGAGAGAGAGAGAGAGAGAGAGAATTTTTAATATTTATTTTTTAGTTTTCAGTGGACACAACATCTTTGTTGGTATGTGGTGCTGAGGATCGAACCCGGGCCGCACGCATGTCAGGCGAGCGCGCTACCGCTTGAGCCACATCCCCAGCCCCCAATTTTTTATTAGTTATTGATGGACGTTTATTCATTTGTTTGTTTATATGTGGTGCTGAGAATCAAACCCAGTGCCTCACATATGCTAGGCAAATGTACTACCACTGAGCCACAATCTCAGCCCCTGTCTTGGTGTCTTTTGATGTATCTTCTTCCTGTGCTATAACTTTCTCTCTGTGTCTCTTCCTATCACTTCATTTCTCTTTTATCCTCCTTCCTTTGCACTCTCTGAAGTGTGGTCCCAAACAAAATAACTTTTATTTTAGAATAGGTTTTGGTTTTCTCTATTAGGATTTTTAAAGTGGATGAATGATGGAGACCTCCAAACTCTTTTTTTCCTCTCTCTTTTTTGGCAGTACTGGGCACGTAGGGGCACTCTGTCACTGAGATACATCCCCAGCCGTTTTTAATTTTTTTTTTTGTTTTGTTTTTTTGAGACAGGGCCTTGCTAATTTGCCAAGGCTGAGTTTAAACTTGTGCTCCTCCTGCCTCAGCCTCGATTGGCTGAGATTATAGGCATGTGCCACCAGTTTCTCTTTTATTTCTGAAGCTCAATATGAAGGTGTTTCCTGTGTGAATCTCAATTGTTTTTCTTGTAGAATCATTTTTCTGGATAGGGAAAAATATCTTTGATCAGAATAATAGCCCACATATCTTATGATATTCACTTGAGATTTCCCAAATATTTCACATGTAAGTATGATATTTTCAATGTAAGACTGGAGAAAGCAGGTAGCAGACATGGGGAGAGTCCCTGTATCCTCTCCCCATTATCCTAAATAATGGTATCTAGAATATGGCCTACTCTAAAGGAAAAAAGGGATCAAAAATTACAATCGTGTACCTCAAATGGCAGAAGAATCCCTCCAGAGCCCTCCCAAACTGGGAGCTTTGTACATTCCCTATTCAAAGATTAAGATTCCAAAGTTGGTAAATGAGTCGTCACTTAGCATCTAGTCACCCAGACTTCACTCTTGAAACCCACTCAAGTAGCAAAATGATACAAACTCCTTAAATCCCAATACTATGGCATAAAATAGTTTAAAAATCACCCTAGAGGGCTGGGGCTGTAGCTCAGTGGTAGAGTGCTCGCCTCACATGTGGAAGGTACTGGGCTCAACCCTCAGCACCAGATAAAAATAAAATAAAGATATTGGGTCCACCTACAATTAAAAAAAATATTTTAAAAAATCACCCTAGAACAGGAATCAGGAGCCCTATTGTCTTTCTGGAACCTAGTCCCTTCACAGAGTGGCAAATCAGTTCTACACCTTGGTTTCTTCATCTGTAAGAGGAAACTAATAATATGTTCAGCCTACCTCACTGGCTTACTTTGAGAACCAATGGAGATAATATAAATGAAAGTACCTAGAAAAATTATAAAAGTCTCATATAAATATAAAATGGTGTTAATAATAGCAGCATCAGAGCCCATAAATGCCACCCTACATTTATGTTTGTGAGCAAGCAATTAGGAATAGTGGTTATTAATCCAAAACTATATTGTAAAAAATGATTAATTTCTTGGGGCTGGGGATGTGTCTCAAGTGTAGCGTGCTTGCCTAGCATGCATGAGGCACTGGGTTCGATTCTCAGCACCATATAAAAAAATAATAATAGGGGCTGGGGATGTGGCTGAAGCGGTAGCGCGCTCGCCTGGCATGCGTGTGGCCCGGGTTCGATCCTCAGCACCACATGCAGACAAAGATCTTATGTCCACCAAATACTAAAAAAGAAATATTAAAATTCTCTCTCTTTCTCTCTCTCTCTTTCTTTAAAAAAAATAATAATAATAAAATAAAGATATTGTATCCACCTAAAACTAAAAAATAAATATTAAAAAATGATTACCTTCTCTTTGCTTATCAAATTTGAAAGCAGTGTAGTCAGTCATTAAACACATGACCTTGAAGGCAGAAAGTATTGAGTTCAGATTCCAACTCTGCCACCAGCAATGTGATCTTGGGCAAGTTTATAATTATTGAGGACTGGGTCTTATATTGTCCTCTCTACATACACCTCCACCCTGCCGCATATTGTTAAGAGGAATTAATGAACTAATGCAAGCAAAATGTTTGATATAGTGCCTTCCATATAGCAATAAAAATTCTCAGTAAACATTAGGTTTAAAAAGTATCATTCATTGACCCCTTGAAATGTGCCGGACCTAACTTTAAGTACAAAATGCAAAGACAAACTCTGTTTCAAAAAGCTAAGTCTGGTGGGGAAACATACATAGAAATAATAAGCAGCATGTTTGCTACTCAAATGCAAAGACAGATAAGAATATGAATTTATACATTTGCTTAGAAGAGACATAGAAATCTGGAGAATGAAATATTTGATCCTAGACTGTTTTTATTTTTATTTTTTAAACTGGGGATTGAGCCCAGTTTTTACCACTGAGCTACTTCCCTAGCCTTTTATTTTTTTATCTTGAGATAGAGTCTCACTGTTGCTGAAAGCCTTGTAAAGTTGCTAAGGCTGGCCTTAAACTTGTGATCCTCCTACCTCAACCTCTGGAGTCACTGGGATTACAGGTGTGCACCACCACACCCAGCTGATTCAAGACTTTTGAAGAGGGATGGGGATGTAGTTCAGTAGTAGAGGATGTGC
Organism: Ictidomys tridecemlineatus; assembly: GCF_052094955.1. Taxonomy (NCBI): domain Eukaryota; kingdom Metazoa; phylum Chordata; class Mammalia; order Rodentia; family Sciuridae; genus Ictidomys; species Ictidomys tridecemlineatus. The sequence continues at coordinate 44,362,143 of NC_135479.1, read as the reverse complement.
TTAGTATGTACAAAGTCCTGGATTGGATCTGTAGCACCAAAAAAGAAAAGAAAAACCTTATAACTCTTAAGCTTGTTTTTTTTTTTTTTTTAACTTAGGGCTTGGTGCATTTGATTTGGCTTTATCATTTTCCCACAAGGGTGTGATTACTTGAAAATCCAAGGTTCATGTTTGTACTTGTCGGCTTTATGGTGATTAAACCTAAACATTCTGGTGATTTCATTGGGCATAATGTTGGAAACTGATTTTACTTGCTATTTCTATAGGTGAAGCATCTCCTTTGTTTTTACTTCATAAAGTCCCCTTAAAAAGTGTACAAACAGCTTCTTGTCTAGAGGATAGATTGGTTCCTACCACTTGAAAGTGTTAGTATATTTGGGGCATGTTGCTGATCCCTCTGAGAGAATGCAGGGAGGACTTGTAAACACTTGTCACTCTGAAAAACTGGGGCTGGAGGTGACCAGGATATATGGGTAGGGAATAGAAAGTGGAATGCAGGAGATTTGTTTTTCTGGAGGGAATGGAAAGTTCAGATAGCTATTCTTTGTCCACGTGTAAATTTGAAAATCCAGGAAGACTCATTTGTCAAACATCTTGGTACCAAATTAAAGTGTCTTTCAAATTTCACCATGTATATTATATGTGAATGTGGGAGTTACAGATGTTTCCCCAAGTGGATTAAATTTCAGATTTTCTTTGGATTTTCTCCTACTGTATTGTCAGCTAAATTCCTCATTGTAACAACATGTTGGAAAAGTTAAAAGTTGTCTTTGCCCCAAAAGATCACAGCCTAATTAATAACAATAGTACTACTAATAAAGGGAAATTATCTTTTAAACTATGAAACATTCCCAGATTAATAATTAACTACAAATTTAAACAAAAGCTGTGTTCATGCTCTATATTTCTGTACTAGTAACTGATATGTTAAAAGTAATTTATTGGCATCTAGCAGAAACCGTCTGACACTTTATAGAGGTCACAGAATCGCAAGAATTTAAAGCTGGAAGAGCCTTGAAGAGCTTGTAATCCAGCCTCCTTCTCATTTCATAACTGAGGAAATAGTGGCGCAGAGAGAGGCTGAGCCCAGCTGTTGCAAAACCCTTGAATGGGACTTCGGTGAGCTTTTGCTTGCTGGCGATTTGAAGAGACCCACAGTACTTTTCATTTGTGGTAGGAATTAATTAATTGTATCAGCCTGCCCCCCCACCCCCAGAGCTTTTTGTTAAGTGAGGAAGATGCAGACCAAAGTTAAAACTTCTCTCCCTAGAGGAGAGAAGCCAGGAATACTTAAATTATTGTACTGGTCCATGTGATTGGTGCTAAATGAAAATAAGATTGATTCTAATCCATTCAAGTTTAGGGCATCTGGCTGGAGAACACGTTGTCAACAACAAAAGTTACCAAGACTGGACAGTATCTGAACCCAAAGCCAAAACAGAGAAAGGAATTGCGGAATTCTGGGGCAAGATTTAATGAGAGAGGTCTCCACTCTGGAAAAAACTGCAGCAGTTAGGGGATGTGGGAAAGACACCTTTGCCGTGCAGAGGACTCCCTTCTTTAAGATTCCCATTCGAAAGCAAGATTGCTTGATAGATAAGGCAAGGTGTGCGACAGACCACGATCCCAACCGCCCACTCCTTTCTTGCCCCAAAGAGAGTTGCCCACCGCACTGTTGGCGTCGGGCAGTGCGCCTGCCGAGGGCTCGCCCCGCCTTGATGGTAGGGGATCGGGCCCGGACGCTCGTTCCTGCCTGGCTTTTTCTGCCCTCACCCACCCACCCACCCGCTTTTGCCTGGGTCTGGGGAAGAGAGGAGGTCCGCGGGGGAGGGGGAGGCGTCCGCAGTGACGGAACAGAAGCCCAACAGCCTCGGCGCTTCCCGCCACTCTTCAGCTTGGCGGACACTCGCGCGTTGCTTGTCCAGAGCGCAGGTCCGCGTACTTGGAACCCGTTCGGCCACGCGCACAGCGGCTCAGGTGGGGACAGCTGCTCGCCGCCGCCGCCCACCGCCGGCCGGCCGGGGGAACCCGGGGAACCCTCCCGGCCCAGGGGCGGCGGCGGCGAGACCCCGCCCCGCCCGCGGGCCCGCGCCTATCGCGGCCGCCGCGCTGGTCACGCGGAGAGCCGCGCTGCGGGCTGGGGACCAGCGCCCGGCGGCTGCCGGAGTCGCCGCGGGCCAAGGCGGGGGCGGAGGGTGGAGGTTAGAAATAGGGACGGGCGGGCCGCTCCAGTCGTCGAGCCGCGCGGAGCCAACCTGAGCCACGCTAAACGGTGCCGAGCGAGGCGGCAGGACCCGAAGCACCCATGCTGCTGACGCTGGCCTGGGGCTCCCTCTTCTTCCCTGGGCTTTTCGCGCTCTGCACCTGGGCGCTGCGCCGCTCGCGGCTGGAATGGACCGACACCGACTACGTGACGATCAGCACCAGGTACGCGGTGCGTCCGGGCTGCTAGTCCAGGGCTTGGGTGCTGCCCTCCCCACCCGGCCGCGCGCGGCTGCAAGGCTCCCGGGCCCGGCGGCGACCGCCCCTGCGCTAGACTGAGGGCGGAAAAGGGGGGCGACAGGAAGCGAGGGGGCTCCCTCCCTCACTTCCCTGCTCCTGCCCCTCCGTGTTGCGCCTGCCAGAGTTTCCCGAAGACCCTTTGCGTGAAGAGAGAGGGGACAAGGGCGGAGGACTGTCCACGCGTGTCAGGAGGGAATGTGTGTGTATCTTTTGGAGCCTGCTGCTCACATCTGCCAGTGCTTTGTGGGGGTCGCAGGGCCCAGCGGCCGCCTTACCATTTTCCTCCGCCCAGGAGAAAGTTGAAGAGTTTGGCTTTATGCTGTCCGCAGTACTAGATGGAGCGCGCTTTCTTTCATTTTTCTTCTCTGTCCCACTTTAGGTTGGTTTCTTCAGTGCAGGCTGTGCTGGCCACGGGGTCAGGGATCATCATCATCCGCTCCTGTAGCGACGTGATCAGAGACAGGTAACATCTATTCTCCGGTGAAAGAAGTATAACAGGGTTGGGGAACTTTTTTTCCAGTTTTCAAATTGTAGTGGCTCACAGGCACCAGTTGTTTATAAAACATGCTGTTAAGTGGATGACTGGTGGGAAATCTCAGGCACCATAATTAGTGCCTTCCCCCTCTCCTTGTTCTTTAAGCATCCCGGGTTTAGGAGAAAAGAAATTGAAGTTTAAACTAAGAAATGCTAGAGAGCAGCAGAGTCTGAGTCTGATTGGAGGTGGCATTGGAGAACAGTATGATTCAAGTTCTTTATAAGTGTGAAAATTATTTAGAAGTAGGAGTATGATTTTTAGTGCTTTTAAATGATCTCAGTGGGTTCTTAACTCTGGAGTATGCATTAGCAGAGATAAGTGCAAGTGCAGTTAATAAGGTCCCTCCTATTGACAGGGGAAAAAAAAATCCACCTCTCCCCCTTTCCCTGCAGATGCTGCTCTTGACTTTCCTTTGGATTTGCTAAAGGTGATGAAGAGGTTTCTGGTGTCTTCAGAATACTGACTTGTATGTCTGTTAGAGCTCAATCTAGAGGCAGTTCAGGAATGTGCGTCCATGTGCAGCTTCAGTGAGAGAAATAATAAATTAAGGCCAGAATGGTCTATTTTCTTCAGTATTATTTACATCTGGGCAATGATGGCACTTTTTAAAAGGCCATTGTTTTCCACCTGTGTTTTAGAATCATTGTCACTTTCTCCCAGTTAAGTTGAAAGGGCTGGGAATGTGGATGTGGCTTGGTGGTAAGGTGCTTGCCTAGCATGTGGGAGGCTCTAGGTTAAATCCCCAGAGCCCACACATGCACATGCACATGCACGCACACACAGCCAGTTAAATTGAAGAGTGATAATCAGATATGCAGGGAAAGTTTGACAGCCTTTCCTGATTCTTCTCTGACTATGCCAATTCCTGCTTCTCACCTGTTAAGACAGGAAATGCAAGGGGTGAGTAAGGCATCTCTGTCACCATGACCTGCAATCTTAATTGTGTTTGCTCCTGCTGTGAAGATTTTCATGTTTTTCTTCTTATGCCTCTTTTTAATCAAAACCAATTATTGGTACTGAATTATAGATGCTAAGAGAAGATGGGGCCAAGTGACCTTCACTGCATATGCCAAAGGCTAACGGCATTTGTTGGACTTGGTTCAGTTTTTATTTTAAATTAGCATTTTCTGATCATGCAGCAAGTTCCTTCCTGCCTGCAGTTTATCAAATCAGCTTGAAACCTGCCTCCTCTGCAAAGATTAAACTAACATAAAGGTAGCCTCTAGTTTGAGTTAACTAGTTAACATGAGGAGCAGCGCAGCAAGCAAACACTAGGTGTTTCAAGAAAAGCTATTCACACATGATTAACTTACAGTTCTGAAACACCATGGTGGTTCCCCCCTACCCCTGTCAGAATCTGAGTAATTTAGGGGCTTAGGCATATTCAGTAGCAAAAATGGGTTTGGATTTTAGATTCTATATTTTATGTATCTTTATGCCTTAGATTGTTTGCAAAGTAGAGTGACACATTTCTATTCCCTCTATCTCTGCATGGGTGCACAATTTGTGCTAAGGGCACCTAGATCTATCTCTCTCTTTTTCCCCCTCCTTTTGTGGTACTGGACATTAAACCCAGAGACCCTCTACCACTGAACCACACCTCCAGCTCTCATTATCTTATTTGAGACAGGGTCTTGCTAAGTTGCTAAGGCTGACCTTGAGCTTGGGATCCTCTTGCTTGCCTCAGCCTCCTGAGTTGCTAGGATAAACAGGTGTGCATTACCATATCTGGCTTAAATCATCTTTTAAAAAGACCATTGAGGATTCTTAGATCACACACCCAAATATTTTTCTATTACTTGCTTTCCCAATCTATACTTCATACAGAATGTCTATAGATGGGAGGGAGAATCTATCCATTTCTCAAAATTGTGTACAGAGTATGGTATGAGGCCAAGAATTTAATCAGATTTCTTATACGGCTCTAGATCCTTACATGGGCTGCCATAGCTTTAGGCAGTTTTCCTCATTGAAGCTCTTATATTTGAATAGTACCTTTTATACTGAAAAATACTTATAGGGCTGGCAGTGTAGCTTAGTAGTAGAGTGCTAGCCTAGCAAGTGTGAGGCCCTGTTTTTTTGTTTGTTTGTTTGTTTTTGTTTATTTTGGTTCTAGAGATTGAACCCAAGGGCACTTAGCCACTGAGCCACATCCCCAGCCCTTTTTATTTTTTGAGGCAGGGTCTCACTGAGTTGGTTAAGGCCTCACTTAGTTGCTGAGGCTGGCCTTGAACGTGCAATCCTCCTGCCTCAACTTCCCAAGCCACTGGGATTATAGTGTAAACCACCACACTGGTGCGGCCCTGGGTTTGATCCTCAATATGCAAAAAATAAAAGGACTTCCCTAGTTTTCATTTTTTAATCCTCACAGTGATTGTCAGGAAAGTTAAGACGAGGATTATTGTCTTCATTTTACAAAGAAAAGTCCCAGGCCAGTTGTATTTAAGATTATAGTCTAGCTATCTTGCTAATAAGTCTTCAGGGAATTCTACTGGAGAGTCACAATTTTAGATCTTCTTGAATTGGTACTGGGTGCAAAACATTAAAACTCCAGGTTCCATTCAAGGGGAAAGGCCAGTTAAATTTCAGTCAACCTTTTAGTAGTTCTTGTCATCATTTTACTTCTAATTGCTTCAAGAAAGCAACTGAGACCATAAATAGGCAGAATGAGTATTTTGCCTTTTGCCCACATGGAACCTGGCTAATTAATTCACCTGCAAATGAACTTTATTTTTCATTAGTACTAATTTGCATCTACTCATAGTTTATTGATTAGTTATGCTGTGGTGTGGAGTCATTCAGGAACATTTGAAGTGCATGTGACACCCTCTGTATATTCCCAGGGTTGCAATTCAGTGGACTGACTCCTTAGAAACTCACCTGAGACTAGATTAAAAATACAGATTTGAAGCCCTAGGCATATAATTTAGAAACTCTGGGGAAGTGGGTCCCTTAATAAGCACTACAGGTGATTCTGATGGTCAGGTAGTTTGAAATTCGTTTTCTTCTACCTAACACATGGGTGTTTAATAAAAAATTTGCTGAGTGAATCTAATCCTTCCCAGCATAGTATATGAATTCAATTTCAATTTTTTTAAAACACAAAAATTCTGTAGAAGGTTTATATTAACTGCTGAGATTTTTTTCCTTCTAATATACTCTAGAAGTAATAAAACTACCAGTTTGATTTCACAAATATTGACTCAATCCTATTAGACAAACAAATGAGAACACTGACTTACCCCAGCCCCTCTCCTTTTATTTCTGCTGTAATGTGGTCTTTGGGCTCCAAACTCATTTCCAGGCATGCTTTCTTAGCCAGTGAAACTGGGATTAGCTATAGAATTGTAAAGAAAATGGCCAGGATTTCTTCCCAGAAACTCCCTAGACTGGGGTTGCATGCAGATGACAGAGAAACTCATAGGCTTTAAGTTGGAAAACTCCCAACTGTTGAGCAACTGAGGAGTTAAACTGGAAAGATTGGATTTGTGATTTCGAATACCTTCTAAACAGGGTTCTTGGTGGGGCTATTGAATCATTTGTGAATTTTTGTATATTAAAGTCAGCTTTTATCACAAAATGCCAGAAATCCATTATAGATGAGTAACTAAATCAAGCAAATGATGACAGCAGTTACTTGAACACACGAGGCTGAAAGAATTCCTACTTTTTGCTTTTGACTCTCATGAATTTGCCCTGTAATTTAGAGAAAGTTGTCCACTCTCATTTATCAGTTTCAACATCTTCCTTGTAGTGTTTAGAGTAATAATCTGATTAAGTACAAAGCTGAAGGGAACATGTTTGGGAAGAGAATTGGCTCAGAGCCTTCCTAATTGACATCCATAATTATTTCACAGACCATCCATATGTTTTCTTTCAGGCACTGGCTTGCCCGAGAATATGTCTGGTTTTTGATTCCATACATGGTCTATGACTCCTACGCCATGTACCTCTGTGAGTGGTACCGAACCAGAGACCTTGGACACTCCACCACTATTCGAAACTTCCTGAGTCAAAACCGCCTCATGATCACACACCATGCAGTCATTTTGTTTGTCCTTGTGCCTGTCGCACAGGTATGGCCTTAGAGGACAGCAGCTGTGGTCGCTCATTTTCTCCTGTTGAACTGGGTATCTTGACCATTACTGGGTATTTTGAAAAAAGAGAGGATTGCCCTGTTAAATCTGAAGTGTTTGTGATCTTCCTTACCAACAGAGTCTTTTAGGAGTCTTCCAGCTTTCTGGATTCCTTGGCATTTGTCAAAGGTTCTGTTTTTAGTTAAATACAGTGTAAAAATGATTTAAAATTCAAATATAAAACTAATAATAATAGTACCAGAGCATACTGTGTGCAGTGTTCTCATGTCACAGAAACAGACTATTCAAAGCAAATGACCTCATAATGGCTATCCAGATCCATCTTTCTATTAAAAATCTATTCAAAAAGGAACAGAAATGGGAATGCATCGAGAAATTCAAAATTTTATTCCAAAAGTGCCTACCAGGTGGCACACACTTATTTAAGAGTTTACAGCTTGCTAAATATTAGAAACTATAAGCTGTATACCATAAATGAAGAAACAAGGGCTCTGAGTTTACTTATGTCATTCAGTGGTACTGAATGACAGCAGGTATTTTACTGTTAGAATATTCTGAAAAAGAAAGATAAATTACATTAAGTTTTTTTCTTTTCTTTTTTTGGTACCAGGGATTGAACTCAGAGGTGCTTAACCACTGAGCCACATCTCAGGCCATTTTATTTTTTTGAGATAAGGTCTCATTAAGTTGCGTAGGGCCTCACTGAGTTGCTGGGTCTGGCCTTGAGCTTGTGATCTTCCTGCCTCAGCCTCCTGAGACACTGGGATTATAGGTGTGCACCATCACACCTGAGAGCATTACTTTCTTTAAGGAGTCTTCTCTTAATTGCTTTGAGACCCCACCATGTAGCACATACTTTGTTGAGATGAACAGGCTCAGTACCCTTGCACAACTAAGTTAGATACACAAAAGTAGGCTACAGAGTTCTTCCAGGTGTCATTGACATTCAGAGAAAGATTGCATCCTATCTGAATTTGCCTCTGGATCCCAGAGATTGGGCCATCAAAGTGCTATTGCTATGGAAGCAGCAGAATATTAACTGGATCTACACTTGCCTATTTAGCATTTCTTTTCCCTTCATTGTCTCTCATTGAAAAAATAGCCCTACTTAGAATTTTCCTTCCAGTGGTTTCTTAACCTCCACTACTTATTTCCTTTTTTCCTTTCATCCACAGAGGCTCCGGGGAAACCTTGGAGACTTCTTTGTTGGCTGTATCTTCACAGCAGAACTGAGCACTCCCTTTGTGTCACTGGGCAGAATTCTGATTCAGGCATGTATGAGTGAAATGACAAAAATAGTTTAGGTGGGAACAGACTTTGCTTTTCCTTTGGAGATTGTTGGGTTTGAAGAAATCTGTTAAAGCCAAGTATAGTGGGATAGGATGTCCTTTAACAAACTTAAAGGTCAGTTGGTCATTCAGGCCTATAGAGATGAAATTGTAGATTTGACCAAAGTTTGGGACAGTTCACTATATGTTTTCCTTGATCAGATTGTTCTAATCCACTTTTCCCGTGACCCCATTAGCTGGGTGGCTTAGGCCAAATTTAATATCACTATTGAGAAAACTATAAGGCTCTATGTGTGTATTAATACAATAGTGCTCAATAATCTTTTCTGTGTTAAAAAACTAGATGCATGTGTGGGTGTCAAGGAATTTAATAGTCTGGGTCTTGAATGGTTCATTTACCACTGGGAGACTTGGGCTAGTGGCTCCCTGAGACCTCGCCTCTTGGTTGCCCTTCATTCTGCTTCTCTTTCTTTTTCAGCTAAAGCAGCAGCACACTCTCCTGTACAAGGTGAATGGAATCTTGACGTTGGCCACCTTCTTCTGCTGTCGGATCCTTCTTTTTCCGTTCATGTACTGGTCCTATGGTGAACACCAGGGACTAAGCCTACTCGAGGTGCCATTCAATATCCCTTTTTACTGCAACGTGGCCAATGCCTTCCTCATCGCTCCCCAGCTCTACTGGTTCGCTCTGCTGTGCAAGAAGGCAATCCGGCTCTTTGGTGCCCGAGCCAAAAAGGATAGTTAATTGCTCCCACAAGTCAGGCAATGAGGGCACCTCATCACACTAGCTGCCTCCTCAATGCAGTATTCCATGGACCAAACTGTGCCCTGTGTGGCCTCTGGCATTTGGGGATTGATAAGCAGACGGATTTGAGATTTTCTAAAAAATATTCCTATTACCTCCTCCTTCTAACCTGCCCTTTTGCAAAAGCACTTTTTTCTTGGTTACACAACTATTGGATCTTGTCAGACCTTCATTGGCAGCAAGGTGGCTTTAATTACAAGCCTGAGGATTCTTCCTTGGTTCTTATCTCAAGAGTTCTGGGAAGTCAACTCATGGAATGTGAAGATTGATGGACCAGGTTAATCAGTGCCTGGGCACCCACCTTTCCAACCACTCAGGGTAATATCCACAGTACTGGGCCAGCAGAAGCAAGGGATGACTTGGTTCTTGAAATAATGTATTCTTGCAGTGTTGGCCTGGGAAAATCATCGTGGGTATGTAGTTTTTTATTGTTTACTACGTAGCCCATTACTGTCCTTTGCCTCATCTCTCATTTGTGTCAACAAGGAATTCTTTTGTTTACTGACTTCCAACCACAAGTTTCACTTGGCAGTGGGTAGGACGCAGGGCTGGGAATGTGAAGCACTTAAGTGGGTCTGGAGGCAGTAGAAGTCAGCAGGACGTTTACAGGCTGACTTGGTAGAAAAACCAGGCTCATACTTATGAGCTTGTTGCAAGAAGTCACAAGTACTGTTCCCCTTTTAGCATGACCCCTCATGCACAGCTTTCCCTATTTCTGTATGTATAGGATGCTTTCATAAAAACTAGAGGGGCAAAGTGAAATGATCGTCCCAGTAGCTATTTACTAGGTAATTCCATCTGACAGTCCTTTTCCTATAAAGTGGAAATGGACTTCTATACTCCAAACCAAGGAATGTCTCATCCTAGACCATAGAGTACTTTTCCCAGAGCCTCCCAAGAAGCCAGAATCTCTTTCCATTTTGAGTATACTGCCATTTAGCTCTAGAGGCTAGCGAGTAAGAGGGCAGCCAGCCTGGCCAAAGCACGACCTATAGATCGACCCCTTCACCCCCATTTGCAAATAGGATTCTCTGGTGCCAACACTAATCATTCCTTATCAACTGAGATGGGTTTCACTCTGCTACCATGACTTTTTTCAAGTGGTAGTAAAAATCTAGACTTTTTAAAAGTGCCTTTTAATTCATTGTCCATGAACTTTAAAGGACTGAATATGTCTCCAATTTTGACTGTTTCAGTCTTGAATAGGTGCCATTTAAAATGTAAAATGCTATGGGTTTTTGTTTTTTACTATCAAAATATGTCATCCATATGGTGATTAAATTGCACTAATTTCCCACTTTATTGTCCTTTGTGAAATATATCAATACTGATTTCCTGTTAGAACCGTCCTGTGACCTCACTTGATTGCTGTGTGCTATTGTTCCTGCGATTCATGCTCACATCACTAGCAATGTGTGCTGATGCTTTTAGCCTCCAGGAGGGCTTTGCTCATATTTTTAACATGTTGGTTTTTGGTCCTAAGAATACACTGAAGGTGCCTGAGTCAAGCCCAGTGGTGACATTTAACTTTAGGTCTTTTCTTCTCTACATAGGTGAATCTCAATGCGTTCGGAGTGGAAGCCTGATTTTTGGTCACAAAGTTTACTCTAGGTGGGGGAAAGAACCTGATTAAGTGCCCCCTTTTGAATGAGGGTATGGATATGCAGGAGGTGAGGTACATCTACTTTTCTCTCTCATCTCCCCAACCAGTTATTATCATTCTTCAATAATAACTTATAAATCTTACATTCTAAGTTTTATGCTTCTGCACACACTGTTCCCTGATTTCATCCGTCAAAACCAGGATACCACTACTTTAGGCAGAAAGTAATTATACCCAACATCTAAGCACATCTCTGCTGTCACCAGACCTGGCCTTAGCATAGTCCCTTCTGAGCATGCTAAATGATGGGAATTAGGACTCTGACAGATCTCTGGGTAGAATCCATGAGTTTATGGTCAATGATTTATCCCCTTAACACTTAAGTTTTTCTTATTCAGTCCTTTCATTTTTCAAAAGTGCAGGCCTCTTAAGGACACACATCACAGGGCCAATCAGAGGCAGAGGCAGGGCTAGTTTTCCCAAGTTGCCACCCTTTCCAAGATAGCTCATGAAAAATATCAAATGTTGAAATGGCTCTTGAAAAAGGAGACTTTCAATATCAAAAATAATAATAATAATAATAATAATACACACACTTAGATGAAACTCAAAAGAGAATTTTATTAGTCTGTATGTTATAAATACCTAAGAAACTATTTTCTTTACACTGTTATTGCCATATACCTTTTATCTTGTGTACAATTTCACATAACTATAGTTTGTGTTTCTCAGCTCTAGGCCCTCTAGAACTACCATGTTGTGGCCCAGCTTTTTTTCTGACCTACACAAGTCAGAAGTTGCTGATCTTCTGCAGCAGGGTCTGGCGCCGCTCCTTGGGGCTAATGTTCTCAGCAATGGATGATAAGAAGCGCTGTTCATTTACCTTTTGGAGCAAGGAGCTAACAGAGGGGTTGGTCTTGCTCAGTGTTTCATAACAGGTGAGGATTTCCAAGGCTAACACGTAGAGTGGTTCACAGACCTCTTGGTGCAGCATGGCCATGATGTGTAGAACATGACAGAACACCTGGGTATAAACAAACAGGCTTTCCTGGGTCAGGTCCTGGTCTTGTCCTTGAGCCCAAGGACCAACCGACTGTATCAACCTAACTGAGTCCAGAAGGTTGGTCAGACTGCTACAGAGGAGTTTGACCACATGGCTCCAGCCATCTATAGGAAGCCAGTTACGACAGCTCTGGCTGCAGAGAAACTGGAAAGCTCTCAGGAAGAGCACAGAGAGTTGGAGCTCTTGGGCAAAGGGCTTCAGGTTGAGCAGGGGAACAAACTGAATATATTCCAGGCTGTAAGGGACATGTAAGAGCTGTTTCTCCAATAGTCTCCTGGTCAACTGGTAAAGGTACTGCCAATCCTTGGGGCTGCACCAAGGCATGATCTGCACTAAGGCCACCAGAAAGCCCTTGCTGAACAATCTGACCTCCTCAGGATTGCCCACGTCCACCACCAGAAGAGAGAGCATCTGCTCAGAGACACTGCTGGAAATGTAGCAGCATTCCATCCAAGCAAGAAGCCCTGTGCCAGGCCCATACCCTGGGTGGGCCTGGGAGGTCCACTCAGCCTCAGAAAGCTTACAGATCTCAAAAAGTGTGGCTGGCACCTCACACTTGAAGTGGCCCTCAAAGAAGTTCTTCAGTCTCAGGCTTATAGTCCAGTCTAGCTGTTCCATTTTCCTGTGGAGCCAGGAGAGGGACTTGATCCAGGTATCTGGGGAGAGGGTCTCAGCATTGGCTAATACAGTTTCACAGAGGAGGTCTAGGATATGGATCACCAGATCCTTCCCATCCAGAGAGAGGCACCGTTTCTCTTGGGGGAATTGCCAATATTTGCTGAAGCTATCTAGAAGCTGGCACAAGCTGAAGATGAGGGGGAATGGGGAACAGGTCTGGAGCCAATATTCCTCTAAGCCCATATTTGCTTCTAGGGTTTGGATGAAGATCTTCAGACTGAGGTCCACCTCTTCAACATCCAGCATCAGGAAAGGCAGGACAAATGCCTTCAGCACCTCATCTGGCTCAAGAAGAGCAGCAACTGGAATCCCCTGGGGCTTCACAGGACTCATCAGGCAGCTCAGGAGCTCCAAAAATTGCTTTTCTTCCTTGGGTGTAGAGAACTTTGTCCAGACAGTTTCTTTGAGGCAGGATACCAAAAAAGTGGTGGGTGAATTAGGACCTTGCTCTTCTGTGAACCTAAGGGCAGGGAAGGCAGTGAGAATCTGTGCTAGGAACCTGTGGGTACCAAGGTTGATCACAGCCATGCTGCACATCTTTTTCACTGTGACTTCTGGGTACAATATTACCAGGCGGGCCACAGAGGCAACAGCTTTAGCCAAGCCCTGTTCAGAGGCACTCTGCGTAAGCTGGTTAAATGTTGTATTTAGGTCTTCCTGAAAACCTTCCAAATAAGCCGACAACCTTTCAGAGAGGCCTTTTCGCCCCCAGCAATGCAGGACACCTGAGAGGACTTTATTTTTGTCTGGTAGAGAGAGGTCTGCATAGCATTCCAGGATTAAGATGATCACCTGTTTGATCTGAGACTGGGGGATGACTCTCTCGGTCGTGCTGACTTCCATTACTGTTTCCAACAGCCTTAAAACTAAGTCTGGCTCTTGGAAGAGAGCCCTGTTGTTTACCAGGCAGGCTACCCACTCATCTGAGAAGGCCCACTTCTTCTCAGAAGCAAAAATATAGCACATTTCCATGTGTCGGTCCATCTTCTGCTCAATAATGGCCATGGCAATAGAGGCAGTAATGTCCTCGTCCTTGAACCCTTTTTTGTTCAGTACCCTGCTGGTTTTCCTCAGGAAATCCTTGACGCACTCTGCCAGCTCAGAGACCACCTGCCTCTCCTCCTTAGACAAGCTAGTGGTATCCAGGTAGAGCTTCAAATTCTGGCTGAGGGAAGTCAGACTTTCACATAGCCGGAAGCTATCGTAATTTGTCCCCTGGCTGCTGTTGAGCATGACCTGTAGCTCTTCTCCCCACTCCTGCAGCAGACTGTGCATGAACTCAAACCCCACAAAACTGGTTTCGCTGGGGAGTTTGGCCAGTGAGGTCAGGCTAACATCCCGCTCGGCCTCCCTTATTTTCTCTGCCAGAGCCTGTTGGTGATATGGGTTCTGAGTGTCTGAATTCCACACAGAAATCACTGTGGCCAGTTTGTCCAGATACATGACTGCAGACACTTCCTGGGGGTCATCTTCCATCAGTGCAAACACAGTCAGCATGTCAGCTAAGTTGGCTAATGCATAACACTTCATCCCAAGGGACAGGATTCTGTCTTGAATTTGCTTCAGTCCATTAAGTAACATGGCCAATAGGGGCATGGTCGGACACACATCTGGGTCCGACTTAAACCTCTTTGGAGGATGAGAGAACTCATCTGAAGAAGGTAAGTACTTATGGGCCATTGTCCTAAATTGGGAGAGGAGGGGGTCCTGCTTATTGTCCTTGTGTTTCATCAATTCCCACCAGACATCGAGGAAGAAGGACACATCCCTGGAAGAAGTATCAATAGTCATGTGCTCCAAAAAGTGCTCTAGTTCTGTGCGACAGATGGTGGTGGGCAGGGCCATCAGAAGTTGGATGAAGAGCCCAGAAGCTTCTAAGGACTTGAGCAGCTCAAAAAGGACTGTGTGATTAATAGTAGGAATCATGTTGCCCACTGAGAAGAACACATCTTCCTGCCACCGAATTTCAGTGTCAGAAGGGCTAACAGGACAGGGCTGAAGGACCTTGGCCCAGATGATGATCAGAGCTTTCTTCTTCCAGGCAAAAGGCTGAGAATGTGCTGAGGCAGAAGAGATTTCCCTCAAGGCCTCCACAATGGGTTGTCCAACATGTTCCCAGTCAGACTTTGTCATTTCTGCCAATGCTTTGGGGCGAAAGAGCTGCTCAGCCAGCAAGAAGCCCCCATGCAGGATAGTCATTTCTTCACAGATATTCAAGGGTCCTGCACAGAAGGACGAAAAATAAGAATGTAAAGTTTTCAAAATAGTAAGCAGAGCCGAGAGAGGCAGCACTTATTAGGCTGGCTGTCATTATCAAGGTTAGAAGGGATAAGGACTTTCAGTGACCTTGGTGGAAGAGGAGGAAAAAGGGATGGTTGTAAAAGCCACTGCAGTCATTAGGGCTTAGTTGAGGAATAAAAAAATGACTTCCAAGCTGCCTACACTGGGAACTGTAAGGATGATGGATACTATAGCAAATAAGGAATAGAGAATGAGAACAGGTTTAGAGGGAAGACAAGGTCAGACTTGGTTACTTGGAGTCTAACATGGAACATAAAGGAAGTCTTCCAGCAATGGCAATGCAAGGTTGAAGCTCAAGGTGAGTCTGAAAGGTATCTGCCCAGAAGGGCTAACAAAAACCAAAGTAAATGAGATCCCTCAGGAACAGCATGAAAAGGAAAAGTTGGACTACTGAGGCCAGACCCTCCCACAAAAGGCAGGCCTACATATTTGGGGAGAAGGGTATAGATAAGAGACAGCGGTGAACTACAGAGGCCACAAAATGTGTATTATAGGACGTGACAACTTCTCAGTGATGATTCAGACTAAGAAGGCCACAAAGCTTCTGGCACAGAAACAGACAAGCCCAACCTTTCCTCTTTTTTTTCTCACAGCCTTGCCAATAGGTTTCAAACATTCTCCTCCCTTTTAGAGAAACAGTTCACCCGGGAGCTTTTTCCAGTCAGAGGACAAGTTATTCATGGGCCTAAGAACTTCTGTGGCAGAAACTGGTGGGTAGATAGAAGGGTCAAATACTAGTTTGGACATTCAAATGCGATGTGGCCTAAGAGTTAACTTCTTTGATCTTCCCCTGTACAATATAGTCTTCATGATATAACTAAAGATCAAATGAAAATGTACAAGTTGAGTCCTGGGCATTGGGTTGGTGCTATTTTCTCCTGATCCCGTCTCTGAAGGATGGGAGAAGGTATGGGTTAAATAAAATACAGTAAAAATCAGGCTATTGGGAGCCTGAATAACATGCCATAAATGTTCGTCTCCCTTGGCCGGGTGCAGTAATCCCAGTGGTTCAGGAGGCTGAGGCAGGAGGACTGCAAGTTCAAAACCAGCCTCAGCAAAAGTGAGGCATAAGCAACTCAGTGAGACTCTTTCTCTAAATAAAATACAAAATAGGGCTCCAGATGTGGCTTTGTGTCAAGTGCCCCTGAGTTATACCCCCCAAAAATGTTGGGTCTCCCCAAAACCCTTCTGTTGTTGGTAGGACCAGAATCTTTGCCTTCCCCAACTCAAAAACATGAAAGAACACCAGACACAGTGGCACACACCTGTAATCCCAGAGACTCTGGAGGCTGAGGCAGGAAGATTGAAAGTTCAAGATCAGCCTCAGCAACTTAGTGAGACCTTGTCTCAAAATAGAAAAGATGGGGTGTGTTTCAGTGGTTAAGAAACCCTGGTTTAATCCCCAGTACCAAAAAAAATATATATATATGGAAGAATATAGGTCTTTATTAAGTGTTTTCTTTGGCCTAAAAACCAAATCAGAGTGCAAACACAGCTCACTGGTGTTCTCAACTCCTCTTCCCTTTCCCAGGCCCCAGAGATGTATTCTTTCCTCAGTCTCTCATGCTCCCGGTAGCACATCTTCCCCATTTTCACAGTCTAGGAGTCAGTATTAAAAATACTGACTCTAGGGCTGGGGTTGTGGCTCAGAGGTGGAGCGCTCACCTAGCACATGCGAGGCCCTGGGTTCGATTCTCAGCACAACATAAAGATATTGTGTCCAACCAAAAAATAAATATTAAAAAAAAAATACTGACTCTAGGGTAGCTCAGTGGTAGAGCACTTGCCTAGCATGTGTAAGACACTGGGTTTGATTCTCAGCACCACATATAAATAAAGGTCCATTAACAACTAAAAATACAATTTAAAAAATACTGATTCCAGAAAACTAAAGGCTATCTTGCCCTACCAACAATTTAGGGAAGCACAAAAGCCAAGGATCAGCACTCCTATGCAACTCACTTGTGAAGTCAATCCATTCTGGCTCCTAGTGGGGAGTTAGACTTCTAAAGGTGTCTGAGAGTTACGGTCCTTCTTTCTGGCTCAGGTTGCTCCTTCAGAACCCCAAAATACATTCCCTCATAACTGTAAATTAAATTTTACTGCACTATCATTACAGTTGAGCAGATGCTTGGGTCCCAACACCTGCCTTCCAGACACTAACTCTTGGGAGCAGTTATTAGCTGGGAGAACTCCAAGTACTTTATTACTAATAGGTGACTGGTACTTGTGAATGTCCACTACTTATGTTTACTAAGTGTTTGTTTATTCTGGCAGGCACTGTGCTAGTGGTACATGTGTAAGATCTTTAAATCTTCAAAACATCCTTTTGAGAATTACTGTTCCTATTTTAGAGATGGGATCATTGAGACTCAGGCAAAATTTGCTCAGGATGTCACAACCACAGTAGTGGGGCTGAGACAGAAATCATCACAGTTGCACTGCTCCAAACTCTTCCCGCTGCCATTCCACCACTGAAAAGCTGGCTGAGGACAGGGTCCACATTTCTCCACAGCTGACTATGATTGGCACATATTGGGGGTACCTCACATTCCTCCCCTCTCCCGCAGAATACCCTCTTTATCTTCTTAAGAATATAACCGGCGGGGTGGGGAGGTTTGGCAAGGAGCCAAATGATATCTATCTGCTCTGTAAACTCACCACTTTTTCCAGGCCTTGCCTATGAAGACTATCAATTGCTCGCAGGTTCAAAAAGTGCCACCTCAGCGGATGTAACCCCTCCTCACAACTGTTAGCGCTGCTGTGCACAAAGCACGGTACCCAACACTATATACACGTGGTTGCAATGAAAACTCCCCCCAAACTCTAGGAAGACAGAGTCTTCAACCCCGCTTTAACGAAGAGGAGACCTGGGGTGGGGACATTTGCTTAAGAACTTAGTCCACGTTCAGTAAATCAGACTATAAGAACATCCATGATTCCCGGGGCCAGGTCACCGGCATTTTCCAAAGCACGTGCACTAACCCCGTCTGTTTTCAGGGGCTCCAGCTTCACAGCCGCTCGGGTTTTTCCCATGATAAGAGGGCCAGAACAGAAAAGAGGGCCGCGGAGCCCCAGCTATAGCTCGGCCTCCCGACCCCAGGTCTCCAAGGACACCTCCTGGCCCTCAAACCCTTCCCCAGCCTGAGGTTTTCTTGGGCCCGGGCCGCGCGGGAGTGCGCCGTGGGAAGAGTGTACAAGGACACCCCTCCCTAGGGGAGCATTGCGGGGCGCCGCCGGGGCTGACCGGGACAGGGGAGCCGGGAACCCACCTAAGTCCATGGCGGCGACACCGGTGGCAGCAAGGGCCGCCCCTCCCCCTCCGAAGGAGCGAGTTCCGCGCCGACGCGACGGCACAATGGGCGGAGCCACAGGCCCCGCCCAAGGCCTCAGTTCTACTCCTGCGCTGACCGCCTGCTGTTCCCCGCGCACGCGCGCTCCTCACCAACCAGCTAGCGGCGCCAAGGCTGTCAAGCGCACAGCTCCCCCTCTCGGCCCCAGGCCTCTCCCCAGCCAACAGGCCGGTACCATCTGCACAGTCCCCTGGCCCAGTCCTGTTTCCTGTGTGCAGGAGGTCTGTTAGTTCCTGGCCCGGCATTCACCCTAAGCCAGGAACCCTGGGTAGCTCCGACACACAGTTCATTCACACTGAATGCCCTTCCTGGGCTGCCCACCAACCAGCACACTCAGGTCACAGAGGCTTCCTCCCTGCGGTGGGTCCCAGGGTCTCATATTCTGAGCTTCACAGACACTAACCCAATCGCCTTCAATGTTCTTCATACCATACTGCTCCTCAGGACAGCAGCACACCGCTGCTTAATTTTCCGGGATCATAGAACATTCCCCCACCTCGCCCTCTGGTCCTAAAGATGGAACACAGGAGCTCTCTGCCACTGACCTATATCCCCAGCCCTTTTTATTTTGAGTAATTCTCCCTAATTTGTCCAGACTGGCCTTGAACATGCAATCCTCCTGCCTGGGCCTCAGGATTACAGGCAAGTGCCACCACATTTGGCTCACAGAGGCCTTTGAAACTTTGATGGGTAGTCCTCCCCAGAAAATGAACTGTGGGCAGATCCAATCCAGTGGACTTCTAGTTTTCAGTCTGTACTTCATAAAAAACACAAATGTCCTCTGTTCTTCCCACATTGTCTCCTTTCCCCCCCCCCTCTTCCCAAGATCTAATCATCAGCCTCATGTGTTTACAACTTTCCACCCTCCAGCTTTTAGCACCAGATATCATCTAGAAGGACAGAAGCACCCAGCTTCAGGTACTCTAATATGCAAGTGGAGTTTGAGTTCGCCTGTGCTGCGATCAAGCAGCTGAAACGTCCTGTGAGCGATCAGGATAAACTGCTGATATACAGCTACTACAAACAGGCCACTCAGGGTGACTGCAACATCGCTGCCCCTCCTGACTCAGATGCAAAAGCTAAAGCAAAGTGGGAGGCATGGAACGGGAACAAAGGGATGTCCAAGATGGATGCCATGAGGATCTATATTGACAAAGTGGAAGAGCTGAAGAAAAATGAGGCTGGTTAAGGACACTTGAACAGACAAAAGGAAAATAGCATAACTCCTCTGGTAGGGAATGGGCTTCTTAAAAGACCCTGATGGCTGAAATGTCCTGAAAGGGGGTACCTAGGTTAGCTGAGACATCAATAAATTACTGAAACTGCAAGAGAGTGAGTGACTGCTTTAGGAAAAGAGAAACTCAGTGACTGTGACAGTCCTGGGGAGGTATCCAAATGTACGAAAGACATCCCTCCTCTAGGTAAATTCAAAGTGGCTTTTTCTGTAGTTTTGAATGCCATTCCCAGTCTTCCTATTCCCACAGCATATAGATATTTGGCAGCAGACAGGATGGAAGAGGATGGAGAATCATGTTGTGAAAATGTCCAAGGTTGGAGGTAAGTGACCATTCTCCACTGATTTGGTCTCTGAGGGGGCTGGGGACCCTGGGGCCCCACCCTGTATCTTTTCAGGGAATGCCAACTCACCAATAACCTAACACTAGGGAGGAGAAAGGGACTCTGTCTTCCAGAAAGCGAAAGTCAAGTCCAAGCCCTTAGGGGAAGTCAATGTTTTGAGAGAAGCCAAACTTTTGGAGACACAGTGAAGTAACTGATGTATCACAACATAGCATCTCAGAAACAATGGAACAGATGGTTTCAAAATTCCAGTCTCTGAAAGACTCTTCTAAGGTGTTAGCAATCAAAATTTTCTTGGGACTACGCAGTAGCAAACCTTGGTTCCTGCTTGGGAACCAGTGTAGGACAGTATATATAGGTATTTATATGTGGGATTTGTTGTAGGCACTCAATATACCCCTTGACCCATGCAAGTGTCAAAGTGTCCAGCCCCAGTGTCTACTCCTTATAAAAAACCATAGAGGCATCAATGCTAACATGTTCCAGTGGCTAGGGATATGAAATGCTGAATTCTTAAAGACATTTCAGAGAAATAGGTCTGCTGTGGCATGGCATTTCCCAGTACTTTTCCTTAAAAACTATTTTGGGGGGCTAGGGATGTAGCTTAATGGAAGACCACTTGCCTCACAAGTACAAAGCCCTGGGTTCATGGTGAAAGGGACAAAAAACCCACAGTAATCAAAAAGACATTTTCACAGACAATGATATCAGGTCAGCTCCATGAGGGACCATTTAACAACAGAAGTAACAACCATAAAGACTTAAGAGGACAAAGAAAACCAAGTCTCACCAGTTCTCTTTAAGATATTCTGTTCATATATTTACAAGTTGCTAGGTACATTACTTAAGAATAAAGTATATCCAGTACAGCCCAATGACTAAATAACTATTTTAACTATGAAGTGGGTAAGAACCACACTGTAGAATAGAATGCTGCTCTCTCTTCTTTCAAGGATATTATGAACACATTTTGATGCCTTGAGGACCATGATTCGTGTTAAATATGAACAATAGACAAATAATAATATATCTTGCTCCAAAATATGAGGTAGTTTGGCAGTTACAGGTATGCCATCCTATTTTGTAATTATAGAACCTGAAAAGGTTAAAAGGTGCCATAATTAGGACTACAGGAAGCAACAGTAAGGAAGATTAAGTTTAAAAAAGAAAAGATGAAACAGTATATGTTTCATAGTATACAGTGTGCTAAATTTTGTGGAGGAAAGGGAGAAAATAAGAATATATTTGTATTTGCTTAAATGGTTACCTATAGGGCTGGGATTGTGGCTCAGTGACAGAGCACTTGCCTAACATATATGAGACGCTTGGTTTGATCCTCAGCACCACATAAAAATAAATAAAGGTATTGTGTCCATTTACAACTAAAAAAAAAAAATGGTTATCTATAGGAAGCAGGAGAAATGGGATTGATAGGCAGAGGTAGGACCAGGATTTGTTGTAGATCTTTTTATATTGTTTTGATGTTTGAACCATGTGACTCTGTTACCTTATAAAGAGGTCTGAGGCAGCCTAGAGTGATGGCTCATGCCTGTAATCCCAGAGGCTTGGGAGGCTGAGGAAGGAAGATCATAGCCAGCCTCAGCAATTTAGGCTCTAAGCAACTTAGCAGAACCCTGTCTCAAAATAAAAAGTGAAAAAGGGCTGGCAATGTGGCTCAGTGATTAAGCACCCTTGGGTTCAATCCCTTGTATTAAAAATAGCAAACAAACAGTCGGAGGCATAGGTACTTATTGATCATTATAGAGTACATTTCCTATTGATTTCCCATATGGTATGCATATGAATTCTTAGACCAAAGAGGGATTTTTAAAAAAAATTTTTTTAATGGTACTAGGGATTAAATGGTACTAAGTGTAAGTTCAAGTATGTCTTGAGGTTAAATCCAGAGATTTAGAATGGCTATGCTGCAAGAGTTCTCCTAGGTTAGATGGATTAAATGGTACTCGTCACTGAGCTACACCTCCAGTCCTTTATATTTTTTTGAGTTCTGGTCTCATTAAGTTGCTGAACCTCAGGACTGGGATTGTGGCTCATGGGACTGGGATTGTGGCTCAGTGGCAGAGCGCTCACCTAGCATGTGCAAGGCCCTGGGTTCAATCCTCAGCACCACATAAAAATAAAGATATTGTGTCCAACTGTAACTAAAAAAATAAATAAATATTAAAAAAAAAAGTTGCTGAACCTCACTAAATTGCTGAGGCTGGCCTCAAACTTGCAATCCTCTTGTCTCAGCATGAACCATCATGCCCAGCCTTATTAACTGTTACTATGAATTTCAGAGGACAAGTTGAAGGCCTCCTGAAAACTGACTGCCAAACCACAATGGCTCTGTGTGACAGGTTAGATAGGCAGAATGTCACATAAAGGAGGTCTGAACATCCATGATTTAGTTGGTTCCACCAAGATGGCAGGTAGATTACCTCAACTCTCCATCTAACTTAGGAGAACTCTTGCAGCATAGCCATTCTAAATCTCTGGATTTAACCTCAAGACATACTTGAACTTAACTTAGTAGGCTAGACTCCACAACCCGTCAATTAAAAATCAAAGTGACTATTCTGAAAACCCAACTCTAAAAAAAAAAAAACAAACAAAACAAAGCTTTACAACTTCATTTGTTTAAAAGACCAGCTCATACAAAATCGCCTTTCTGAACTAGGGAGTAGCTCAGTGGTAGACCACGTACATAGCAAGTATGAGGTTCTGGGTTTGATTGCCAGCACTATAAAAATAAAAACAAAAAAGAAAACCTCAGGGGCTGGGGTTGTGGCTCAGTGTAGAGCACTCACCTGGCACATGCAAAGCCCTTGGTTTGATCCTTAGCACCACATTAAAATAAATAAATAAAATAAAGGTATAGTGTCCAACTACAACTAAAAATAAATAAATATTTAAAAAAAGAAAAACCTATAATACTTTCTCCAGTTCCACAGCACTTTTCATTTAACTTATATTCCCTATCTTAGAGGATAATCTTGAATTTCAAGCAAAACAACAGGTCCTTTTTCTACACAAACATCTATATCTGTTTGTACTATGATTTGTTAATCTAATTTTCTATTAGATTATTAATTCCTGATAGTACCTCTTAATAATACTGTTCCCCAAAAAACAAACTACTGTTACCATGTATTAGGCTGTTATAAGGGGGATATATAGGGCTGGGTTTGTGGCTCAGAGGTAGAGCGCTTGCCTACCATGCATGAAGCGCTGGGTTCGATCCTTAGCACCACATAAAAATAAAGATATCCCATCCACCTATAACTAAAAAACAAACATTAAAAAAGGGGGGGACATATATATTTGTTACAGTAAATACAGTGGTTTATGTAAACACTGTGTGACTAAATAAACACATACTAGTTTCTTTACCTACTTAAGGTTGACTTTTTTTTTTCCTTTTCTTTTTTTGGTACTGGGGATTTAACCCAGGGGTATTTTCATTGAGATTCAATTGCAGCCTTTTGTATTTTTTTGTGACAGGGTATCTTTTAAGTTGCTGAAACTTGCAATCCTTCTGCCTCAGCTACCCAAGTACCTGGGATTACAGGCTTGCACTACCACATTCAACTTTATCTCGCATTTTTATGAATTGCCAAGATCATTGTAATGTCATGTGTAGCTAATAAAAAAACAAACTTTTTTTTATCTCGTATTTTAAAATACTAAAATGTTTTCCTCTTAAGTATCTTTCTATGCATGATAGAAAGCATCACACATGGTAGAAATAATGCTGCTTACCCACCTAGAACATTTGCCTTTAAGAAACTAGCTTCCTTTTATTAATTTCATTGCCTGTCATGTTTTCCTTTGTTGTAATCTTTTTTATTCATTTTAAAATCATTTAATAGCCAGGCAAGGTAGTGTGCAGTTACTGGGGAGATGAATGCAAGAGGAATACAAGTTCAAGGCCAGCCTCATCAATTCAGGGAGACGGGGAGCCTGGGGATGTAGCTCAGTGATACATCACACCTGGATTCAATTCTCAGTCCAAAAGGAAAAAAAGAAAGAAGTCATTTAGTGTGTATGTTTGGCCTTTATCAAGGAATTTGGACATTTTTCCAGAGTCCATCTAGTAATTTTAAGCCTACTATTTTTAAAAAATATTTATCAACTTCTATATCTTTTTTTTTAAAGAGAGAGAGAATTTTTTAATATTAATTTTTTAGTTTTCGGTGGACACAACATCTTATTTGTATGTAGTGCTGAGGATCGAACTCGGGCCACACGCATGCCAGGCGAGCGCGCTATCGCTTGAGCCACATCCCCAGCCCTAAGCCTACTATTTTTATAGTCATTTTAAACTAAAAATTATAATTACTTTCTTACCTCAGGAGGGATGATCATAATAAATTAGGAAATGATATTATAGAAAATAAAAAACAAGATAAATAAATAATTACTATTATATCCACGGAGGAGGATTCCAAGTTTGAGACCAGTCTAAATAACTTAGGGAGACTCTGTCTCAAAATGATTTGATTCCCAGTACTGCAAAAACAAATACAAGCACCCCCCCCCCCCAACAAACAAACACACAACAAAATGACTGTACAGAATCAAAGAGAAAACCACCAGATAACATTTTTTTTCAGGCTGCAGAAACCATTTAATCCATTTGTACATAAAGAAACTAGCACAGAGGGGCACAGGGGCACACTTCTATAATCCCAGCTACTTGGGAGGCTGAGGCAGGAGAATAGGAAGTTTAAGGCCAGCCTGGGAAACTTAGTGAACCTTGTCTCAAAATAAAAACTTTCTTAAAAGGGTTGGGGATGTATCTCAGTGATAGAGCACCCCTGGGTTCCATCCCAGTACTGCAAACAAAGCAAAGGAATGGAAAAAAAAAAAAAAGAAACTAGCACAGAGCTGGGTGTGTAGAAATACATTAAATCCTTCCCATCTGTTTTCTCTGGCTTCTCAAAATGTAAAGCAAGTAAAATGGGGTTTAACCAAATCTTTGTCTAAGGAACAGAATTTCTTTAAAAAAATGTATATGTTAAGATCTGCTAGAGTAGAAGATTAGAACAGCACTTAATCATCAGATGCTGGAATTATGACTACTATAAGCAATTGATTTGAATTTATTTGAACAGTAACTCCTTTAAAATCTACATGATTCATCAAAATTCCCTCCATTCCCAACCAAGACTAATGCCCCATAGAGTTGTCCCAGTCTGGAAAATAATTTGTTACTGATCTATTACATAATGTACCATTACAGTCCAAGTGCAGATTACAGTGAGTTTCCCTCTATCTGGATTAATGATAATTGGGTTTCATTTCTAAACATATCAGAGCTTTCAAAGATTGAAATATACAAATCTTCACTACCCAGGTCTCCTTGCCTGAGCAGGACACAACTAAGTAGTAAGAGCATTTATCAAAAAGGGACACATCAGGCTTCACAGGTGCCACGCAAGAATCATAAATGCTTGTTTCACATGATGTCTTCCATTAACCTGAAGCCTTTGGTTTGTTTCTTTGAGCAAACCACTCATCACTTTTATCTGCCGCCATTGCCTACAGAAACAGAAATATACATTTATTCCAAGTCTGAAAAACAATATATACTTTATATCTCACTGCATGTACTATGCACAAAGAAGAAATTGATATTTAAAGAGTGTTCATCCAGTGTATTTTGTTTAATGTGACAGAGATGCTAATGAATACTGATCAACTGCTTGGTGATTATCATTCTGCAGAGTTAAGGGCAAAGTCTGTTGGCTGATGAAAGTGCAGGGACCATGCATGCCAGCCTGTGAGGTCTGTGGTAGAACAAAAATCTTTAGTGTCATGAGACTCAGTCTGAGACTAAGGCCAAATAAAAGCAGGTATTTGATGTTTTAGCTAGTGGGCCTTGAATGATTCACTTTTTTAAAAAATATTTATTTTTTAGTTGTAGTCGGGCACAACCACAACTATTTATTTATTTTTAAGTGGTGCTAAGGATCAAACGCAGTGCCTCATGCATGCAAGGCAAGTGCTCAACCATTGAGCTACAACCCCAGCCTAAATGATTCACTTTTTAAAGGCTCTTCCTAGCCTACTCCACCAATATCAGTTCTGTTGGATTAGTTTTATGCCTATTAACTCAAAGAGAATCCTTGTTAATGAAAGAACTCTTACAAGAGTTCTTTTAGCTGTTTATTAAGAAAAACACTTAGGCAGCCCAAAAGCAAGTATGGAAATAGCTTTCTAAAAAAAAAAAAAAAAAAGAAAGAAAGAAAAAAGGACAGGGCTGGGGTGGTAGCTCAGTGGTAGAGCACTTGCCTCGCACACGTGAGGCCCTGGGTTTGATACTCACTGCCACCATAAAAAAATAAAGTTATTGTGTCCATCTATAATAAAAAAAAATTTTTTTTTAAATGACAGTTTTCATCACAAGCTAGGTATTAAGCTGGATCAGGTGTGGCTGCTATGACAAAGTCTCAGGCTGTGGGGTTTATATAGAACAGTCTAGGACTCACATATGGAAACAATTACTTTGCACAGAGAATATGTGTGTGTGTGAGGCATTCACTATAATACAGCCATGAACAAAGTGGTACCTGACCAACAAGAAATAACTAATTGGAGAAAGTGTAAAAAATACCCATCTACCTTCAGAAGGAAGTCACAAGATGATGTCACTAATTGAAAATGAGAAAACAAATGTATATAATGTATATATCTTGTTTAGAAACGGGTGATGGCAGTCTTGGATAATGGGTCAAAAATGGGGCAAGACATTATTACATTTCATTTATATAAATCTTAGTACTGGGCTGGGGATGTAGCTCAGTTGGTAGAATGCTTGCCTTGCATGCACAAGGCCCTGGGTTCCATCCCCAGAACCACAAACAAACAAACAATAAAATCTTAGTATTATCTGATTTATTCTGATGAAAATAAAAGGTGCTTAAAAATCAAAGATATGCTAAAAAGCAACAAAGATTCACAATAGTTAGAATTGCAAAATTTTCTGTCTTTTAGGTACCATAAAAGTGGAGGGACAGAACCCAAGAAACTTTCTCATTTTTTTTTTTAAAGATGTTGATGAACCTTTATTTTATTCATTTATTTATATGCAGTGTTGAGAACCAAACCCAGTGCCTCACACATGCTAGGCAAGTGCTCTACTACTGAACTACAACCCCATCCCCAGCTCTCTGAGTTTTGAAGCACAAGTTGAAGAACAGGGAAGAGAAAAAAACTCTTTGGGCAAGGCAAGGTTTGGGTTAATATAAACAGTTCAATGGGACTGGAATATGGACAGGTAAGTGACCTTTGTGAGACAGGTAGATTAGATCAGAATAGGGAAGGGCCAGACATGTCCACATCCTCTGTCAGAGGGTTTGGCATACATCTTGAAAGTACTGGAGAGCTATCAGAAGATTAAACACTTGTAAGAATCACTGGATTGCCGCTGTGGAAAGCTAACACTGGCAGCAAGAAAGGGGGATGTACTGGAAGGTGGGAAGAGGCTTTTGCAGTATTACAGGGGATAATGAGGACATTTTCAAAAATAAAGTTGTCAGACCAAAGACATTTCAGAACTCACATCTCTTGGTGACTAAGAAGAGCTAGAAGAATTTAGGAGTGTGAAGAAACAACATACAAATATGGCTCTGTCTATACATCTAAAGCTATTTTAAAATAAAAAACATGTTAAAAACAAAACAGTTGAAACAACAGCAACAAATTAGTCCTGAGGACTGTGGTGTGAACAATTGGGATAAAAGACATACTGTATATACTACCCACAAGAAGAAGCAGGGTATAGAGAAAGGAAAAGAATCGACTATGAAGCCCAAAAGACCTCCACCCAAGTCCCTGCTTGACACTTAGCTGAATGAATGATGTTTATGGCTGAGTGGCTTAATCATTTTTTTTTAAATTTATTTTTAAATTTATTTTTTAGGTGTAGATGGACACAACACAATTTCTTTACTTTTAGGTGGTGCTAAGGATTGAACCCAGCTCCCACCCCTGCTAAGCGAGTGCTCTACCCCTGAGCCACAATCCCAGCCCTGGATTAATCTTTTTGAGCCTCAGTTTTCTCATCTGCAAAGGGGAATGCTATTAACCTTGCAGACTATACTAAGAATTATAGAAAGTACATAAAACACTTAAGAATGTATCCAAATAAGAGATACTTAGTAACAATCTCCATTGAATATTATTAAAAGAAGAATGTATTTTTTTTCTTTTTTTCTTTAAGATAAGTTACAGACACACTGTGGGTTCATGGTGAAGAGGCTCACTAGATACAATACTGGTCTGGAACCAAAAGCACTAAATATAAAAAGTGGATAAATGGGCTTCCCTGCTCTTCAAAAGACTCCGCTGAGCTGGGAATGTAGCTCAGTGATAACATTTGCCTAGTATGTGCAAGGTCTGGGCTTCAAACCCTAGCACCACCAACAAAATAAAATAAAGAAAATAAAGAGCCAAACCAGAGTGGTAGTACATGCAGGTAATCACAACAACTTGGGAAGCTGAAGCAGGAGGATTGTGAGTTTGAGGCCAGCGTCAGCAACTTAGTGAGACCTTGTCTCAAAATAGAAAACAAAAAGACCTGGGGATGTAGCTCAGTGGTAAAGTGCTCCTAGAATAAATCCCTACACCAAAGACAAAAGAAAACAAAACAGACAAGCCATAGACTAGAAAAAATACTTGCATTTGCAGGTATCTACCAAATTACTTATATATAGAATATATAAAGAACTCCAACAAGTCAATAAAAATGAATAAATGTAGGGCAAACCAATAGTATAAAACCATTTTTCAGACAACAGGGAAATTTTAATAACTGGATCTTTATCCCAGGACTGCCAAGAGAGAGGGAATGAGCACTGGATTTTAGATGACACTGTTGATACACAGTTCCCATCCCAGTGCCAGGGATTGAATCCAGGACCTTGCACACGTTAGCACTCAACCACTGAGCTATAACCCCAGCCCATACTGTATATTTTTTAAGGGTGACAATGTCAACAATGGTTTATAAGAAAATTGTTTAATTCCTACTTCCTTATATTGTCATAAAAAGTACGAAATACTTAAGTATTTTAGAAATTTAAAAAATGGTATGCTAATCTGAGATATGTCTTAGAAATCCCCAGCCAAAAGAAAAAACAAAAGAAAATCAGGACTAGGGATTGAAGGAAAGAATGATAAAAATAACTATGGTACAGAGGTGATGGGTGAGAGTCACACAGGGATTTGTTGTACTTTTCTTTAGTCATCAGGGAAATACAAATTAAAACCAAAACAAGAAATAATCTTTCAACTGTTAGAATGGCTAAAACCCAGAAAACAAAAACCCAAAATGTTGGTGAGGATATGGAGCAATTGGAATGCTCAAACACCTACAGTACTTCCCCTTTATCCTTAGGTGATACCTTCCAAGACCCCTAGAGGATGCCAGAAACGGTGGATAGTACCCTATAATTTAATGCTTTCCTATCATAACTAGGCACTTACTTTGTCCTATGGCAATAACTTGCATTTTGAAATACAAAAGCAAAACTAATACAAATATCTTTTTACGTCTTCAAATTTTATAGATAAAAGATTTGATCGTATTGTTATCTTGGAATCTAAGCATTTTTTTTTTTTAAAGAGAGAGAGAGAGAGAGAGAGAGAGAGAGAATTTTTTTTTTTTAATATTTACTTTTTAGTTCTCGGC
Organism: Ictidomys tridecemlineatus; assembly: GCF_052094955.1. Taxonomy (NCBI): domain Eukaryota; kingdom Metazoa; phylum Chordata; class Mammalia; order Rodentia; family Sciuridae; genus Ictidomys; species Ictidomys tridecemlineatus. Next base: position 44,332,642 of record NC_135479.1, on the reverse strand, counting down.
GGACACAACATCATTGTTGGTATGTGGTGCTGAGGATCAAACCTGGGCTGCACGCATGGCAGGCGAGCGCGCTACTGCTTGAGCCACATCCCCAGCCCTAAGCATTTTTTTTTTCTTTCCTTATTAATCAAGAATTTTTACCTTTTCACCTAAAAGAAGCACTGTGAAGCTTCTCTTTGGCATAATGAAATTGCCAACATCACTACTTTTGTGCTTTGAGGCCATTATTAAGTAAAATAAGGGTTGCTTGAACTCAAGCACTGCTATATCAAGGCACTTAATCTAAAAACCAAGATGGCTACTGACTAGTGTGAGAGGAGTGTATACAAGTGGCTACACTGGATAAAAGGATGATTCAAGTCCTAGGTGGAACAGAACAGGAAAACAGGAGATTTCATTATGCTTCTCAGAACAGTGTGCAATTTCAAATGTATGCACTGTCTCTTTCTGGAATTTTCCATTTCATATTTTTGGAAACAAGAGACTATAGGTAACTGAAATCATGTGAAAAGAGAAATTGCAATTAAGGAGGACTACTATAGTATAATTACTATGGATAGCTATTTGGTACTTTTGGATAAAGTAAAAGCAATTCTACTAAGAATTTACCTGAAACATAAAACATGTACTTATAAGAAGATTTAAACAAGAATTTTCATAGCAGTCTTCTTTTTAGGAGATAAACATCTGGAAACAGCTTAATTGTCTAACATTGCAAGAATGGATAAACAACTGTTATAAAGGTGAATACTATTCAATGAGAAAACAAACAAACAAAAAATAAACTATGATGTATGTAACCACATGAAGGAACCTCAAAAATGTTGAAATAAAGAACCGTGTATAAAAGAATACCTACTGAGTGATTCTATTTGTATGAGTCCAAGAACAAACAAAACTAATCTATAGTGCCAGAAATCTGAATAGCGCTTGCCTCTGGAAAAAGTGGTCAAAAAAGATGTGAAGGGGCTGGGGATGTGGCTCAAGCGGTAGCGCGCTCGCCTAGCATGCGTGCGGCCCGGGTTCGATCCTCAGCAGCACCACATACCAACAAAGATGTTGTGTCCGCCAAGAACTAAGAATAAATAAATGTTAAAATTCTCTCTCTCTCTCTGTCCCCCTCTCTCTCACTCTCTCTTTAAAAAAAAAAAAAAAAAAAAAAAAAAAAAAAAAAAAAAAAGATGTGAAGAAGGCAGAATCTCAAACTCTAATACCAAAGAAGAGAGTTTAAGAGAAGGGAAAGTTTGTAGATGGCATGAAAGAACAAGGAGGAAGTCCAGCAAAAAGTTGCCTGAGATTCTAGTTTCCTATATAAAATTTACAAAAGATGTATCTGTATCTTCTTACACATTTCCTGCTTTAGTCTATGGTTTGCTGAGCTTTAAAAACCACAGAAAAGGGGCTGGAGATGTGGCTCAAGGGGTAGCGCGCTCGCCTGGCATGCCTGCGATTCGGGTTCGATCCCCAGCACCACATACAAACAAAGATGTTGTGTCCGCCAAATACAAAAAAAAAATAAAAAATATTAAAAAAAAAAAAACTAATTTACAAAAAAAAAAAACCACAGAAAAATCCCATGAAGCAGATATTCTAACCTTCTCAAATTGTTAGATAAAGAAGCAGAAGTTCAAAGAATTTAAGTAAATTGCTTAAGATCATTTATATAGATATTAAAATGACAGAACTGGGATAGACTAATTAATTCCTTCAATCATTCAATAATGTATTTAGAGATAAGCCAGGTAAGATAAGTAGTGGCATGTGCCTGTAGTCCCAGCTACTTAGGAGGCTGAGGCAGGAGGATCACTTGAACCCAGGCATTTGAGACCAGCCTGGGCAACAATTGCAAGACCCTATCTCTCTCTCTCTCTCTCTGTCTCTCATATATACATACACACAGAGTATTCTTAAAACCTTTACTACATGCTAGATACAAGAAGTTTGAGTAACTCCTTTGAAGATTGCTTGGAAAAAAATTTTAATACAAAATTTTTCATTTTAATACAAAATTAAAAATTGTAAATACAAAAACAAAACATAACCAACTTTTTTAAAAATCTTTTTTTTGGAAGGTGGTACTAGGAAGTGAACCTAGGGCTTTACGCATGTTATGTAAACACAATACTCCTGAGCTACTTCCCCAGCCCTTTTATTTTTGAGACAAGTTTCTGTTAATTTCCCAGGCTGTCCTTTAACTTTCAATCTTCCTGCCTCAGGCTCTCAAATAGCTGGGACTACAAGCACATACCATACCTGGCTGAAAAATCAAGTTTGATGAAAATAAAAAAGAAGTTTCTGGATTTGGCAAGATGGAAGTCCCAAAGATGTCAACATCAGCAAATATTTGAGTGACAAAGAGTTACTGCAGACTAGAGTGAAGTATAAATGGAGAGTAAAAAGTAGAAACTGTATGCAGACAAATTTTTAAAGAAGAAATCTAGGGCTGGGGTTGTAGCTCAGTGGTAGAGCGCCTGCCTCTCATGCGTGAGGCCCTGGGTTTGGTGCCCAGCACCACATAAAAATAAAGATATTGTGTCCATCTACAACTAAAAAAAAAAAGGAGCAGGGGAAGGAGGGGGAAGAGGGGGAGGAGAAGGAGGAGGAGGAGAAGGAGAAGGAGGAGAGGAAGGGAGGAAGGGGAAGAGGAGGAAGGGAAGGAGGAGGAAGGGGAAGGGAAGGAGGAGGAAGGGGAAGGGGAGGAGGAGGAAGGGGAGGAAGAAGGAGAAGAAGAAGAGGAGGAAGAGGAAGAGAAGAGGAAGAGGTAGAGTTAGAGGAAGAAGAAGAAATCTATAGCCCAGTGTGGTGGCACACACCTATAATCCCAGCAGTTTAGGAGGTTAAGACAGGAGGATGGCAAGTTCAAGGCTAGATTCTGAAGATGTAGCCCAGTCATAAAGGTCCCCTGGGTTAAATCCCCATTACCAAATATAAAGAAAAAAGAAAGAGAGAGAGAAATTTATAAAGAAATCCAGGGCTGGGGATGTGGCTCAAGCGGTAGCGCGCTTGCCTGGCATGCGTGCGGCCTGGGTTTGATCCTCAGCACCACATACAAACAAAGATGTTGTGCCTGCCGAAAACTAAAAAAAAAAATAAAAAGAAATTAAAAAAAAAAAAAAAGAAATCCAAAGAAAGGATATGGAGTTTAATACAAAGCTTAAAAGATGGGAACTACTGGAGCTTGCTTGTATGCTTATGAGAACAATTCACTAGGAAGACGGACTGAGCTGCTGAATGGAAGAGAAGACCAGAAACCTAAGAAAGTGAGGCGGGGCTGGGGCTGGGGCTGGGGCGCTGGGGTTGTGTCTCAAGGGGTAGAGCGTTCACCTAGCATGTGTGAGGCACTGGGTTTGATTCTCAGCACCACATAAAAATAAAAGCATTGTGTTGTGTCCATCTACACCTAAAAAATAAATATTAAAAAAAAAAAAAAAAGAAAAAGAAAGAGAATGAGACGAGATGGTATCTTGGCATTCCCACACTTACTGAGCAGAATAATATTGTATACAGCAGCAGTGGTTCTCTAAGACAGCCTGAGTTTACATAAGGGGTCATACAGGTAATAATGAAGACATAGGTCCCTGGCTAAAAAGTCACCAACAGCAAAAGGATGTGGTTCAGACTAAGAACCTGGACCCTACTGCTTTGACCCTTTCCCATATACATTTATGCCTTCCCCCTTAGGCCTATGGTGACATAATATAGAAATAAGACTCACTGGCTAGGGTCATAGAACACTGGTAGAGCACTTGCTTAGCGAGTGAGGCACAGGGTTCAATTCTCAACACTGCATAGAAATAAATAAAAAATAAATAAAGGTCCATTGACAACTAAAAAATATATGTTAAAAAAAAAAAAAGAAATCAGACTCACATCATCCAATAATTTGCTTCCCTCTGGATCCATTTTAGAAAGTTCTCGAAATGCTTCATCCCCAACAAAGCAAATTTCATGTCCATCCTATACCAATAAATAGAAAAGCAATTTGTAAAAAGACATCTCTGAAGCAACCCATGGTAGAGCCTGTCTCCTTGCTCAGTAATACTTACAGGGTCAGCCAGAATCACCACTTGTACTGTGGCCTTCCCTGGGGTATCTAGACTCACCAAGGGAGTCAGTATCGTCTGGTTCTCCTTTTTCATTAAGTCCTCTAAGTCTGGCAACTTGAGAAAAAGAAGGCAAAGTGAGCAAGGATCACATACTCATTAGCTCCAGATGAGTATCTGATCAGAAAGAACCATGGCACCAATTGTTTGATTTTATTATCTTAATGGCTCTTAAAATAACTGTTGAACTTGATTCCAAAGCGACAATCAGAATGAACCTGAAGAAGGAAGGCCAAGGTACTCAGCTGAGTGGAACCAGCTAGTCACAGAGATTAAACAAAAGTCAGGTGATCTAACATTACCTCTTTATGGGGACAAGAAAAGGCAATTCTTCCAAAAGCTGCTGCATGGTCAACTGGACCCTCGATGCCCTGCAGCTCCAACTTACACTGAGAAGAAAGAAGAGAGTTTATGCTTCTGGACAGGTTATACATGCATATGGTAACAAAATTCAAACAGTGGGGCTAGGGATGTAGCTCAGTAGTAAAGTATTTGACTAGTATGTTTAGACCCTGGGTTTGATCCTAGATCCCCAGCACATTAAAAAAAAAAAAAAAAAAAAAAAGTTAAAGAGTACTAAAAGAAGTAAAAACAAAGCCTTCCTCCTACTTTCACCCAAGAAGCTACCAGTTTCCAATGTCCAGAGATTTCTTCTAGGCACATTTTGTGTGTGTATGTGTGTGTGTGTTTTGTTTTATATAAATGGTAGCCCAATTTACAAGTTATTCTATCATTTGTTTTCTTTACTTAACATTACTACATACCAGTACATAAAGACTTGCCCCAGGCTTTTCAATAGCTATATAATAATCCATTCTGGTTTTTTGTATTATTTTTGTTTTTTGTGAGGGGGTTTTTTGGTATTGGGGATGGAACCCTTGTGCATAGTAGGCAAGTCTTCTACCACTAAGCTATATCCCCAGTATCCCATTCTATGGATTAATTATACAGTTTTTAAATATTCCTCTAATCCACAGGACATGAAGATTCCTATCTTTTCCTACTACAAACAATGCTACAATAGATAACCACAAACTCACTTCTTTGTGCATGTATATGCTGAGTACATCTATTAAAAAATAGAACCCCAAGGCTGGGGTTGTGGCTCAGCGGTAGAGCCCATGCCTAGCATGTGCGAGGCCCTGAGTTCGATTCTCAGCACAACATAAAAATAAATAAAAGTATTATGTCCAACTACAACTAAAAAGTAAATATTAAAAATATATATAATATGGGCTGGGATTGTGGCTCAGTGATAGAGCACTTGCTAGCACGTGCGAGGCGCTGGATTTGATTCTCAGCACAACATAAAAATAAATAAAATAAAGGCATTATGTCCAACTACAATTAAAAAAATATATATATATACATGTATATATATGTATATGTATATATTACAATCCCAGCTACTTAGGAGGCTGAGGCAGGAGGATCACAAGTTCAAGGCCAGCCTGGGCAACTAATAGAGATCCTGTCTCAAAAAACAAAACAAAACACAACCCCCAATAAGGGCTGGGAATGTCACTTAGTGGTAAAGTAGTTGCCTAGCATGTATAAGACCCTGGGTTTAACCCCAAGTGTCACCAGAAAATAAAATATCCAAGAAGTACAATTGCTGGGCCAAAGTATAAAGACTAAATCAGGTTCAAATGCTAGGTTACTAAGTATATATATTTACATATATAAAAACAGATCATGCATTAATTCTTGTTTGTGTCTAAGAAATTCCACCTCCTCTAGTATGTTGGCCGTGCTGGGGACAGAACCCAAGGCCTTTCACATTAGGCAAAGGCCTTTCACTGCTCTATCACTATGCCATATCCCAGCCTATTCCACTTCTAAACAGATATATTCCCAAACAGAAACAGAAATAATATCTGAGTGGTGAGATTATCACTAATTTTTATTTTATTCTGTCTGTATAAACATTGAATCAGGGTTGGGGTTGTAGCTCAGTGGCAGAGCTTGTGTGAGGCGCTGGGTTCAATCCTCAGCACCACATTAAAAAAAATAAAATAAAAATATTGTGTCCACCTATAACTATAAATACATACATACATAAATAAATTTTGAGTCACTGTGAAGAACTATGAGAACAACCTTCATGTTCCCCTCATTTATAAAACGAACTCAAAGAAACAAGTTATTTTTTTCCAAGATCACTTACCTGGTTATCAGCATAGCCCAGCAAAGCCCTTTGTTTCTCTTCATCTTGTTCATAAATTTTCATTCCCAGTAGATTAGACCAGTAGTGCAAGGACTTCTGAAGATCAGACACTGCAAGAGTTACTTTCAATACAGGATCTGTAAAGTAATAAATCAGCAGGAATAGACAGGTCATTTTGGTACAAAAGATTAAAAAGACCAAGCTGGGCATGGTGGATTGCAAGTTCATGGTCAGCCTCAACAATTTAGAGAGACCCTCAGCAATTTAACAAGACCCTGTCTCAAAATAAAAAACAAAATGGGCTGGGGGTATAGCTCAGGATTACTGGTTTCAAACCCCAGTACCACAAAAATACACATATACAAAAATAGGCTTAGGGCTGGGGAGATAGCTCAGTTGACAGAGTGCTTGCCTTGCATGCACAAGCCCTAGGTTCAATCCCCAGCACCACAAAACAAAACAAAACAATCATATGTAAAAATTTAGTTAATGGGGGTGGGAATATTGCTTAGCAGTAAAGTGCATGCTTTGCATATGTGAAGCTCTTGGTTTGATATCCCCCAAAAGAATTAGTTTATGATTTAAAAAAGGATTTTAAATCAATATGAAAGAGCACCTTATTCAATAGATGACACTAATTTAATTAGTCAATCAATTGGTGGGGAAAAGGTATGTATTTGAATTAAATAGCAAAATTAAATGCATTCCTAATGGGTTAAAGGGATCAAGTTCAAAGAATAAAACTAAGAAAATACTAAATACAGGTGATGATTTATACAATTTTAGATTGGGGGATGATTTTTATTTAAATATGACACCAAAGATAGAAAAACCATGAAGAAAAAAAGCCTGCCAGGTTAACTACACAAAATGGGAAAATCCTAGACAATAAGAACTAAAAGAATTCTAGGGCTGTGGATGTAGGTCACTGATAAGTTACAGGCCTAGCATGTACAAGCCCTGAGTTGAATCTTGAATGCTCCTTGTCCCCCAAAAGAATAATTAAGATTAAAAAGAATTGGGCTGGGGTTGTGGTTCAGTAGTAGAGCGCTTGTCTAGTATGTATGAAGCACTGGGTTCAAATCTCAGCACCACACATGAATAAATAAAGTCCATTGACAACTAAAAAAAAAAAAAAAGAATTAAGAAAAAATTTTTGCTATACATAGGACAAACATTCATTAATATGAAAATCATATTTAAGCACCAATGAGAAAAAGGTGAACAGCCTACAAAAATTGGCAAAAGGTGCAAAGCAGATATCCACATAAGGAGGAACTGGAATGGTCAATGAACATGAAAAACTTATTCAATCTCACAAATCATCAAAGAAATTTAAATTCATATAAAATATTTCATCTAACTGGCAAATGATTTGGTTTTTCATTATTATTATTTTTATTTTTGTTCTCTTGGCAAATAATTTTAGTTTTTTCACATTGTTTGAATTAAACCCACGTCCCCAGCCACAGGAAAATAATTTTAAAAGTAGTGTTAACTGTGTGTGTGTGTGTGTGTGTGTGAGGCTCGGGCAGGGGTCACAATCATAGAGTACTGATAGAGTGTAAATTAATACATTTCTGGTCAACAATTTGATAATTGCCTCACATGTATGAGGACTGGGTTCCATCCCTGGCACTGCTTTAAAAAAAAGAACAGTATTCTTGACAGAATGTATCAAAATCTTTAAAAATGTACATTGTTAAAAGAGCAAGTCCAGTTTCAGCAATTCAAAAAGTAATTGTGGATGTATGAAGGTCTTTCATCACAAAGACATTTGTCAGTGTTGCCCAAAAAATGAAACACTGGAAATAACATAAACATTCAACAATAGAGAATTGTTTATCTTCCTACAATGTGATAATGCAATGGAATTCTTGCAATGGATAATGAAGACAGATCCTGTCTAAAATAAAAAATAAAAAAGGGCTGGGGATGGGGCTCAGTTGAACCTTGGGTTCAATCACTGGTACCAAAAACAAAACAAATCAACAAGTCCCAGTTGATTCAGAACTTGAAGGAATGCAGGAACAGGAATGGGAATGAATGGGAATAAGTTTTTGAAACTAAACAGGAATGAATAATTTAAACAAAGGATGGATGCCAGCTAAACTGACAGATTTAACTCCATTACCAACAGAAAATTAATGCCCCAAGGATGTTATTACCTCCCAAGGAGGACAAAAACAGTATCTAAAACACTTGGGACTGTAAGTGTTTCAGATTTTGGAGTTTTTCAGGTTTTAGAAAAATTTGCACAGACTTTTACTGGTTGATCATCCCTGATCCAAAATGCTCTGAAATCTGAAACTTTCTGAGTGCAGACATGACGTTCTAAGTATGATGTTTTGGATTTCAGAGCATTTGGAATTTTCGGAATAGGGATACTTACCTGTATTGAATAACTACTAAGATTAGAGGAGGGAAAAAAAAAAGTATGATGGATTTAGTTGCAGAAATTATGGTTTAAAAGAGTATTCAGACCAACCACAGTGACACGTCTGTAATCCCAGCAACTGGGAAAGCTGAGGTAGGAGGACTGTAAGTTTGAGGCCAGCCTCAGAAACTTAGGGAGACCCTGTCTCAAAATAAAAATAAATAACAATGAGAAAGGGATAAAGATGTGGCTCAGTGATAGAGTAGCCCTAGGTTCAATTCCTAGCAGCAAAAATAAATGAAAATAATAAAGTCAGTATATAAAGCAACAATTGCCTGTCAAAACAAAACAAAACAAAAAAAACCCCACAGCTAGGAACAGTAGTTCATGCCAATAATTCTAGCAACTGGGGAAGTTGAGGCAGGAGGACCACAAGTTCAAGGCCAGCCTCAGCAACTGAGCAAAGCCCTAAGCAACAAAGTGAGATTCTGTCTCAAAAAATAAAAAGGGATCTAGCTCAGCAATAAAGTACCCCTTGGTTCAATCCCCAGTACCAAAACAAAAAAACAAAAGAAAACAATGACAAAAATGCTTTCCTCCACTAGTCTGCATCATGTCCCAAATGCTGAGTCTAATTTTAGTTTTCAGTGTTATTTGTTTTTCATCATGCTCAGCAAAAAGACCAATCCTTTCTGATGTGGGAGGGTAGACCAGCTGTGTAGGACTTATTGCAAGCTGGTATTTCTGTACTTCATTGATGATTGAAGGGTTTTTTTTTTTTTTTTTAATTTTCTGTATAGGGGGATTGAACCCAGGGTGCTTTACCATGAGCTACATCCCAAGATCTTTTTATTTTGAGACAAGGTCTTTGCTAAGTTGCTGAAGGCTTTGCAAAGTTACTGAGGCTGGCCTTCAACTTGCAATCCTCCTGCCTCAGCTTCTAGAATTGCTGGCATTACAGACATGTATTACCACACCTGGCTTGGAAAAAAGAATTTATATGGCTCATGTCAAGTCACCTACAGGCATGTGTTCACTGAGTGAAATGGCAGAATTGCCACACTCAGTGAATTGTCCTTGCTCTTTACCAGCCTCCTCCTGCCCTGCACTGCTACCACCTCATCTTTTTTTTTTTGCTTTTGTGTTGGCAAAGAGGCAGTTGAATTTGTAGGAATTAAGTAAACATGATGAAGCTATCACTATTTTGAAAAAACACACCTTGTGAGATTTCTTTCCCGCTTTATGTGACAGGCAGTGTGGTGAACTCCTCACTTCTGTTTCATCTATTACCAAGTACCAGCATGGAGTTTTGGAAACTAACCTCAGCTCAAGTGGTGTGTCTAGGAAAAATCCTACTTCTCTTACAATGATGGGTTCAGCAGCAAGCACAGTGTATTAAATCTGACCAGGAAGTTAGCTAAAAGATTCCAAGAAAGTTCTGCACAAAG